>NC_088411.1:28262808-28582808 GCF_034236695.1 Oncorhynchus nerka
ATCTACACACAATACCCCATAATGACAAAGCTCAGGTGCATCCTGTTTCCATTGATGATCCTTGAGATGTTTCTACAACTTGATTGGAGTCCACCTATGGTAAATTACATTTATTGGACATGATTTTGAAAGGCACACACCTGTCTATATAAGGTCCCACAGTTGACAGTGCATGTCAGAGCAACAACCAAGCCATGAGGTCGAAGAAATTGTCCGCAGAGGTCCGAGACAGGATTGTGTCGAGGCACAGATCTGGGGAAGGGTACCAAAACATTTCTGCAGCTTTGAAGGTCAACAAGAACACTGTGTCCTCCATCAGTCTTAAATGGAAGAAGTTTGGAACAACCAAGACTCTTCCTAGGGCTGGCCGCCCGGTCAAACTGAGCAATCGGTGGAGAAGGGCCTTGGTCAGGGAGGTAACCAAGAACCCAATGGTCACTCTGACAGAGCTCCAGAGTTCCTCTGTGGAGATGGGAGAACCTTCCAGAAGGACAACCATCTCTGCAGCACTCTACCAATCAGGCCTTTATGGTAGAGTGGCAAGACAGAAGTCACTCCTCAGTAAAAGGCACGACAGTCCGCTTGGAGTAGTACTCTGCTGCCTGTGACTGGAACGAATTGCAAAAATCGCTGAAGTTGGAGACTTTTATCTCCCTCACCAACTTCAAACATCAGCTATCTGAGCAGCTAACCGATCGCTGCAGCTGTACATAGTCTATTGGTAAATAGCCCACCCATTTTCACCTACCTCATCCCCACAGTTTTTATTTATTTACTTTTCTGCTCTTTTGCACACCAATATCTCTACCTGTACCTGTACATGACCATCTGATCATGTATCACTCCAGTGTTAATCTGCAATATTGTAATTATTCGCCTACCTCCTCATGCCTTTTGCACACATTGTATATAGACTCCCCTTTTTTTCTACTGTGTTATTGACTTGTTAATTGTTTATTCCATGTGTAACTCTGTGTTGTCTGTTCACACTGCTATGCTTCATCTTGGCCAGGTCGCAGTTGCAAATGAGAACTTGTTCTCAACTAGCCTACCTGGTTAAATAAAGGTGAAATAAAATAAAAATTGGAGTTTGCTAAAAGGCACCTACAGACTCTCAGACCATGAGAAGCAAGTGTCTCTGGTCCGATGAAACCAAGATTGAACTCTATGGCCTGAATTCCAAGCATCACGTCTGGAGGAAACCTGGCACCATCCCTACGGTGAGCCATGGTTGCAGCATCATGCTGTGGGGGTGTATTTCAGCGGCAGGGACTGGGAGACTAGTCAGGATTGAGGGAAAGATGAACGGAGAAAAGTACAGAGAGATCCTTGATGTTCAAACCTGCTCCAAAGCGCTCAGGACCTCAGACTGGGGTGAAGGTTCACCTTCCAACAGGACAACAACCCTTAGCACACTGCCAAGACAAAGCAGGAGTGGCTTCGGGACAAGTCTCTGAATGTCCTTGAGTGGCCCAGCCAGAGCCTGGACTTGAACCCGATGGAACATCTCTGGAGACACCTGAAAGTAGCTGTGCAGCGACGCTCCCAATCCAACCTGACAGAGCTTGAGAGGATCTGCAGAGAAGAATGGGAGAAACTCCCCAAATTCAGGTGTGCCAAGCTTGTAGCGTCATAACCAAGAAGACTCAAGGCTGTAATCGTTGCCAAAGGTGCTTCAACAAAGTTGAATAAGGCTGTAACAAAATGTGGAAAAATCAAGGGGTCTGAATACTTTCCCCTAATGCACTGTAAGTATTCAACCACCTGAGTCAATAAATGTTAGAATCACCTTCAGCAGCGATTAGAGTCTTTCTGGGTAAGTCTCTGAAAGCTCTGCACACCTGGCTTGTACAATATTTGCCCATTTTTAAACTCTTCAAGCTCTGTCAAGTTGTTTGTTGATCATTGCTAGACAGCCATTTTCAAGTCTTGCCATAGATTTTCAAGACGATTTAAGTCAAAACTGGAACTAGGCCAGTCAGGATCATTCAATGTCGTCTTGCTAAGCAACTCCAGTGTATATTTGGTATTGAGTTTTAGGTTATTGTCCTGTTGAAAGGTGAATTTGTCTCCCAGTGTCTGTTGGAAAGCAGACTGAAGCAAATTTTCCTCTAGGATTTGCCATCCTTGAAAACATGAAGATTGTTACTTAGTGAAGTGTTGTGTTGGATTTGACCCAAACATAATGCTTCATATTCAGGACAAAAAGTGAATTCATTTGCCACATTTTTTTGCACTGTTACTTTAGTGCCTTATTGCAAACAGGATGCATGTTTTAGAATATTTTTATTCTGTACAGACTTCCTTATTTTCACTCTCTCATTTAGGTTAGTATTGTAGAATAACTCCAATGTTGTTGATCCATCCTCAGTTTTCTCCTATCACAGCCATTAAACTCTGTAACTGTTTTAAAGTCAGTATTGGCCTTATCGTGAAATCCCTGAGCAGTTTCCTTCCTCTCCGGCAACGGAGTTAAAAAGGACGCCTGTGTCTTTGTAGTGACTGGGTGTATTGATACACCATCTAAAGTGTAATTAATAACTTCAACATGCTCAAAGGGATATTCAGTGTCTCCTTTTCTTTCACCTATCTACCAATAAGTGCCCTTCTTTGTGAGGTATTGGAAAACCTCTGTGGTCTTTGTGTTTGAATCACATATACAGTTGAAGTCGGAAGTTTACATACACTTAGGTTGGCGTCATTAAAACTAATTTTTCAACCACTCCACAAATTTCTTGTTAACAAACTATACATTTGGCAAGTCGGTTCGGACATCTACTTTGTGCATGACACAAGTAATTTTTCCAAAAATTGTTTACAGACAGATTATTTCACTTATAATTCACTGTATCACAATTCCAGTGGGTCAGAAGTTTACATACACTAAGTTGAATGTGCCTTTAAACAGCTTGGAATATTCCAGAAAATGAAGTTATGGCTGTAGAAACTTCTGATAGGCTAATTGACATAACTTGAGTTAATTGGAGGTGTACCTGTGGATGTATTTCAAGGCCTACCTTCAAACTCAGTGCCTCTTTGCTTGACATAATGGGGAACTCAAAAGAAATCAGCCAAGACCTCTGAAAAACAATTGTAGACCTCCACAAGTCTGGTTCATCCTTGGGAGCAATTTCCAAACACCTGAAGGTACCGCATTCATCTGTACAAACAATAGTATGCAAGTATAAACACCATGGGACCACGAAACCGTCACACCGCTCAGGAAGGAGACGCGTTCTGTCTCCTAGAGATGAACGCACTTTGGTGCGAAAATTGCGAATCAATCCCAGAACAACAGCAAAGGACCTTGTGAAGATGGAGGAAACAGGTACAAAAGTATCTATATCCACAGTAAAACGCGTCCTATATCGACACAACCTGAAAGGCCGCTCAGCAAGGAAGAAGCCACTGCTCCAAAACCACCATTAAAAAAGCCAGACTACGGTTTGCAACTGCACATAGGGACAAAGATCGTACTTTTTGGAGAAATGTCCTCTGGTCTGATGAAACAAAAATAGAACTGTTTGGCCACAAGGACCATAGTTACGTTTGGAGGAAAAAGGGGGAGGCTTGCAAGCCGAACAACCCCATCCCAACCGTGAAGCACGGGGGTGGCAGCTTCATGTTGTGGGGGTGCTTTGCTGCAGGAGGGACTGGTGCACTTCACAAAATGGTGGCATCATGATGATGGCGTCATGAGGATGGATAATTATGTGGATATATTGAAGCAACATTTACATTTACATTTAAGTCATTTAGCAGACACTCTTATCCAGAGCGACTTACAAATTGGTGCGTTCACCTTATGACATCCAGTGGAACAGCCACTCAACATCTCAAGACAACAGTCAGGAAGTTAAAGTTTGGTCTCTAATGGGTCTTCCAAATGGACAATGACTCCTAGCATACGTCCAAAGTTGTGGCAAAATGGCTTAAGGACAACAAAGTCAAGGTATTGGAGTGGCCATCACAAACACCTGATCTCAATCCCATAGAAAATGTGTGGGCAGAACTGAAAAAGTGTGTGCGAGCAAGGAGGCCTACAAACCTGACTCAGTTACACTAGCTCTGTCAGGAGGAATGGGCCAAAATTCACCCAACTTATTGTGGGAAGCTTGTGGAAGGCTACCTGAAATGTTTGACCCAAGTTAAACAATTTAAAGGTAATGCTACCAAATACTAATTGAGTGTATGTAAACTTCTAACCCACTGGGAATGTGATGAAAGAAATACAAGCTGAAATAAATCACTCTCTCTACTATTATTCTGACATTTGACATACTTAAAATAAAGTGGTGATCCTAACTGACCTAAGACAAGGAAATGTAATGTCAGGAATTGTGAAAAACTGAGTTTAAATGTAGTTGGCTAAGGTGTATGTAAACTTCCAACTTCAACTGTATGTGTAGGGCACAGAGATGAGGTAGTCATTCAAAAATCATGTTAAACACTATTAATCCACACAGAGTGAGTCCATGCAACTTTGTATTTGACTTGCATATATGAATGAACTTAAAGGCGTAGAACAGGGCTGCAACCACAAAACCTTCCTCTGTCTGCCTGCACTCACCTGTGCTGTCTAGACTGCCTCATTGGAGGTCGGTTAAGTCAGCCCTCCGCACCTCTCTGATTCAGAGGGGTCAGGTTAAATACGGAAGACACATTTCAGTTGAATGCATTCAGTTGTACGACTAGGTATCCCCCTTTCCCTTTCATTAATTACTGTTGTTGTCATGTTCTATTGCATAATTCAACTTGTGTGTCAATAGCAGGATACCGCCAGGTAAAAAATCAACGCACTTGGATCTAGACTTTCTATACATACTTTACGCTGTTTGCTAGATCAGAAATAATACCACTATAAACCCAGTGTTCAGTTTCCGGAGTTGCTTTTATTTCAGCGCATTTCATTTGTAATCATTTCAGCTGTGTCACAAAATAAATTCCACAAAATAAAGTTATCTTTCTTCTCTTACTTGTGATGTAAGTGTCGAGATTTTAAATTCCCAAGCTTTAATGCTCTCATAGCCAATTTATTCCATTGAGCCCATTTCAGCCATTACCGTGGTTTGTTTGACAGGTCATTACAAACATTTCCACGGTCATAACGTTAACGAGAAAAAACGACAGGCACGAACAAGAGTAGAAAAGAGGCGCAGGAGTAAAATGAAAGCATTCAATCCTGCGAGATTTAAGTGACAATTGGATTTTTCACACCTCAAACCCAGGACATAGACGCCTGAAAAAGACAGATTCTCAAGTGGACGGGGCATGCGCGTTGCTAAAAACACTATGACTGTCGTCTGTGTGTTTGTTTGTGCTTGTGGTGAGCGTGTGTGTACGGGGCGTCTGTGTCTGTCCAGTGTGTGTGTGTGAGTGTGCATGTGTATTCGAGCATTAAAACATATCCCGGACTGAAAGAGCAGTATGACAGAACTAACAGAGACAGAAGCAGTATCACATGCATTAGAAGAAGAGAAAAGTAGAACATGGAGAATGCACTGCTACTGACCTCAGTAAAAACGCCCGCTATCCCCGCTTGGCACGAGCCGTGCTCTTCCCCATACTTCTGCTTATAGTCTGCAAAGAAAAAACAAACCACAAATGATTTCGCTTTGTGTCTTAGCCAGCACTTTCACTCCTCTTATTTCTGTATTCCATATGGACCTAGTCAAAGTCTTCAGTGCCAGCCAAGTAGGAATCTGGAATCAGGAGTAAGAAAGTTAGGTATTGTTACAAATGTCACCCTATTCCCTATATAGTGCACTACTTTTGACCAGAGCCCTATGGGATTCACTATGGGCCCTGGTCAAAGGTATTGCACTATGTAGGGGATAGGGTGACATTTAGGAAGCAGAGTTACAAACTACAGAGTAAGGCAACATTCAACATAAACTCACACTTGGGGGGACACTACCTCTCGAGTTACAGAACAATATTGGGCTTGGATCACAGGGTACACATGGCCCCATCTGAGGCCTAGCTGAAGTGTGTGTGTGTGTGTGTGTGTGTGTGTGTGTGTGTGTGTGTGTGTGTGTGTGTGTGTCTAGCTGCAGTGGCTCCGTGAGATTGGAAGCAATAGCAGAAAGGAAAAAAATTTAAGAAAATCTAAACCTGCGAGTCCAATCAAGAAATAAAGCACTGCCTTCATTTGAAAAAGAAACTCACTTGGCTGAATCAAAACAAATAATGTAATGAAATCCTGGCTGTGGTCAAAAGTAGTGTACTATGTAGGGAATAGGGTGCCATTTAGGACGCATGCCATGACACTTGTATAGAACATTCTAGGCAAATGACCTGTTACCGAATCAATGTGTGAGGGCCAGGTTAGTCGAGGTAATATGTACATGTAGGTAGGGGTAAAGAGAGTATGGTCTCGATGGTGAAGCTGTAAAACTTTTTGAGGATCTGAGGACCCATGCCAAATCTTTTCAGTCTCCTAAGGGGGAATAGGCTTTGTTGTGCCCACTTCATGGCTGTCTTGGTGTGTTTGGACCATGATAGTTTGTTGGTGATGTGGACACGAAGGAACTTGAAGCTCTCAATCTGCTCCACTACAGCCCCATCGATGAGAATGGGGGTGTGCTCGGCCCACCTTTTCCTGTAGTCCACGATCATCTCCTTTGTCTTGATCACATTGCGGGAGAGGTTGTTGTCCTGGCACCACACTGCCAGGTCTCTGACCTCCTACCTACAGGCTGTCTCATCGTTGTCGGTGATCCCCCACACGCAGCCCCTTGCGGAACCGCGCACAAGGGCCCGCGAGAATGGGTGTCACAATGGCGCAAACAAAGAGTTTCAGAGTAGGACAGTTGATCTGGGATCAGTTTTTCCTTTCAGATCATAATGCATATTGCCAGCAGCATATTGCCAGCAGCAGCAGCATATTGCCAGCAGCATATTGCCAGCAGCATATTGCCAGCAGCATATTGCCAGCAGCATACCACCCTGCATACCAATGCTGGATTGCTTCTGAAGCTAAGCAGGGTTGGTACTGGTCAGTCCCTGAATGGGAGACCAGATGCTGCTGGAAGTGGTGTTGGAGGGCCAGTAGGAGGCACTCTTTCCTCTGGTCTAAAAAAAAATATCCCAATGCCCCAGGGCACACTGCCCTGTGTAGGGTGCCGTCTTTCTGATGGGACATTAAACGGGTGTCCTGACTCTCTGAGGTCATTAAAGATCCCATGGCACTTATCGTAAGAGTAGGGGTGTTAACCCCGGTGTCCTGGCTAAATTCCCAATCTGGCCCTCAAACCATCATGGTCACCTAATAATCCCCAGTTTACAATTGGCTCATTCATCCCCCTCCTCTCCCCTGTAACTATTCCCCAGGTCGTTGCTGCAAATGAGAACGTGTTCTCAGTCAACTTACATGGTAAAATAATGGATAAATAAATAAAACATGACTAGGTGTGTGCGTGTAATATTTGATCCTTTAGCAGCATAATGAAATATGTGTGTCCTTGGAATCTGTAGGTGTTGCGTCCTGCCAGACTGAGAGCTCATATTTCTCTCTTAAGTTGGTTTGAGAGAGAGAGAGAGAGAGAGGAATAGTGAATACAATTCAAGGCTCAAAAAGTGTCAGCTAGCTTTTAAAGTGAGGATATCAGTCAGTGGTCTGGAGTGTGTGTGTGTGCAGTAAATCTATAACTCATTGTGAGAGCCGGAGAGAACGTGTGCCATGATAAACTATCTGCACTGTCTAACCCGGGGCCGAGGGTATACACAGCTTAAACACACACACAAGCCCTCTCCCCTCATCCTACTTATAAACTCAGTCAACTTTGGTAAAGTCTCTGTCTGTGTCTAAGTTGTGTACAGTGTGAGTCAATTTGGCTGATGGAAGAATTCCATTGAAATTTTCATGCAGTAACCATGACCTTACTGTCTGTTCGTCTTCAGAATGAAGGCATCCGTCTATGCATAGTTTACCAGGAAGGAAATGATTCTACATTATTTGATCTAATCCATCATGAAGTGGATGTGAAGCAGTGTTTCTCAGCATGGTGTGCTATTACTTATAAGAGTAACTGGCCTATAAGCAGGGGTTACGTTGGAAAACTCATAAGAAAATAGACGATCAATCGTTCATGAGGGGGTACTTCAGGCAGAGAAAAATATAATTAGGGGTACAGTAATCCAAAAAGATTATTACTGTATCACATTACTGTACCTTCTTACCAAGGGATTAGGGCTTTGGTCCTGTCCTGTACAGTTGGTGTGTGTGTGTGTGTGTGTGTGTGTGTGTGTGTGTGTGTACTTCTGTACCTTCATAGCAGGGGATGAGGGCTTGGGTCCGGCCCTGTAGCGTAGGAGGGATAATGGAACAGTAACCATGGGGAAGGATGAGCTCAGAGTCATAGTAGACGTTCTTCCAACGGTGGGCACAGGCCTGCATCAAACACATGAAGTGAGGCATAGTCATAACAGAGAGACAGACACTGACAGACAGAGAGACATGGCATCTCACTCAAGTATGACTGGATCTGCTGGCCTCCTCCGAGAGAATGGACAGACAGAAAGGGCGGAGAGACAGACAGATGGACAGACAGAAATGACAGACAGAAGCACATGCACACACACACAACCACCCCCACACACATTAACCAATAATGTGCATTCCCAAACACTTGACATAATAGGTGTATTCTTCAATCTACCATCCTGATTCCTTAACCTAATAGTTCTTATGTAACTCGATATCCACAAGGCAGAAGGCAAGACCGACTCTGTATTATGTGAGCTGGAGACAGTGTGTCTGCGTCCCGAATAGCAGCCCTATGGGTCCTGGTCAAAAATAATGCACTATATAGGGAATTAGGGTGCCATTTGGGATTCAGCCACTGTCTCTGTGGCTGCCAAATTAACTGTTCTGAGAGAAGAAGGGGGATGAAAGCAAAGCCAACTGTGACCATAACGGCCCTGGTCTCATTGGTCTGTGGTGTGAATATCTGAACATCAGCTTAGGAACAATCCCTGCTTCCAAAACAGACATTTTATATGCGGTGGGACGAGATCCTAACTCCTAGTTAGACCTAACTCATAACATCTTCATATTAACATTTTAGTTGCTTCCCAGGCCTCCTTTCACACTATTGAACCAAACTGTGCTGACACCTATTTTCTGTCCAGTACCGTTCCAGCAACTATGGTGGATGTGTAACCAGGCCAGCTCAGTCCAGCGTGGTTCAGGTCAGCTAAAGAACATCTTGAAAAAGAAAAGGAGAGCTGCACACTCTAAGATCTCAGATGCAATAATTTAATAACCAACATTTGGACAGCCAAGCTGTCTTCATCACGGTATAATGGCAAACACTGCGGGTTACTAATTTATATAGTTTGAAAAGATACACAGGTGCCTGGCCGTGCTGCTGCTACAGTTTCAACTGTTCTGCCTGCGGCTAAGGAACCCTGACCTGTTCACCGGACGTGCTACCTGTCCCAGACCTGCTGTTTTCAACTCTCTAGAGACAGCAGGAGCGGTAGAGATACTCTGAATGATCGGCTATGAAAAGCCAACTGACATTTACTCCTGAGGTGCTGACTTGTTGCACCCTCGACAACCACTGTGATTATTATTATTTGACCCTGCTGGTCATCTATGAACATTTGAACATCTTGGCCATGTTCTGTTATAATTTCCACCCGGCACAGCCAGAAGAGGACTGGCCACCCCGCATTTCCTAGGTTCTGGCCTTAGTTTTTCCTAGCCACCGTGCTTCTACACCTGTATTGCTTGCTGTTTGAGGGGTTAGGCTGGGTTTCTGTACAGCACTTTGAGATATCAGCTGATGTAAGAAGGGCTTTATAAATAAATGTGATTTGTGTCTGTAATCATGGCCGACTGTGGCTTGATTTCATTGATCAATTTACAGATATAAAAAGAACATGACATACAATCATAGATATAATTTGGCTACATCGGCCTACAAACATTATTTACAATGGAGAGCAAAAACACAATCACAAGAATGGATTTAGATCAAAGTCTACATTGAGACCGAAGGGTGCAAGGGTCTTTAAATTAAAGATCCAGGCAGCCTCGTTTAAACATACCCTGCCTCCAAAAAAGCAATTGTATATGTAGTGGGTCATAAGTTTGCTGATCATAAGATGTTAATAATAACCTCTGAATTCCTATCATTTCTCATAACATATTCATACTGTAGTAACACACTGCGCTCCTCCTACACATTTCCCAATATTGTGCTGGCCCGAGCCAAACTTTACAGCCACAGGAGTATTTCTTCTTTTCACATGTTCTTTTCAGCATGGTTTCAGCAACTGATGCATGAGCACTAGGGATGTAACTATTCACAGATATGGATCTGTCCCTGTGCCGTTGGTCAGCAGGACCCCAAAAGTAGCATGCATCTGTCAGAAATCAATTCATATTGCAGGTTCACTCAAATGTTTTGCTCAAATGACTTTCTTTCTACCTTCTGAAAATACCTATTGAATCGTCTTGAAAGGGAAAAGTGCACATCTCTAGTAACCTGGCCAGCTCAGTTAGGCTCAGTTGAGTAGTGTGAAAATCCCTTAACCAGTTCTACATATGCCATTTAGCATACGTTTTTTTCCAAAAGCGACTTACAGTCATGTAGGAATAGATTTTAAGTATGGGTGGTCCTGGGAATCAAACCCACGATCTTGACATCGCAAGCACCATGCTCTACCAACTGAGCTACAGCGTTCTCCTCCTAGCTAGATAGTACATTTAGACAATTAACTGAATAGTTATAAGATATCTAGCTGGCAAAATGTAGTTGTGAATTCCCTACTTTAACTAGATCACATGGCGCGTGCTGCACAACAGTGAGTGACTCACAAGACTCCGGTCTCTCGTTGTAAACAAACTCCACGTGACGGGGAGTAAGCTTCATAATGAAAAATGATGACAAATGATGTGACAGGTGAAATGAAGAACGCGATCTTCTTTATCTCCTAACGTATTGCAAAGGTTGACTGCAGGCATTTACTTAAAAAGTAGCTACAAATATTCTATTGTATTAAAATACTTCAAAGATAAATTATTTCAACGGTAATGCCGGCATTGAAAAACTCTCCCATGGCTAGTTCCAAATACACCAACTCACAGAGATAAATAGAGCACTGTAAATCACAATAACATTTTTTTAAAGAAGTGAATTCAATTTCAAGTTCATTTTCAAAACTTTATAGTGTTATTTATGTCATGTTAGGGGGAGTCTGAATATGGAGTAAAGCATTGAATTTCTTCCAGTCCCATGGGAGTTGTTTTCTTCATTAATATTGCGTGTTGAAAGTATTCCTCTAAATAATCGCTTAGCATCTTGTATTTTGGATAAACATTCCAGAACTATCTCCATCTCTTTGTGTGTGTAAAGTTTGGTTGTACTATCCTTGTGGGGACCAGAAGTCCTCACAAGGATGGTAAAACAAGGAAAATGTGCCACTTCGTTTTGCTTTACCTGTTTTCTATTGATATTTCTTCGTATATATACATACACATTACGCTGATTCATGATTTCGACTGGCTGAGAAAAGCTGCACATCTGTCTCATCCTGACTCAACACTTTTGGAGTCGAGATGAGACATTTTGCAAATGTCACAGACAGACAGCAGGGTTTATACAAATGTTCGCTGTTGAAAAATAAATGTTAGTATAAAATAAATGTGAGATAATGTCTAGATACTTTTTAGATGTTTTTTTTATGGTGGAGATCAAGTTTATAAATTGCTTTGTTGGGATAGTATAACAGTGGATTGCGCAGACAGAACAGAGTAAATAGGCATTTTAACGTCATAGATTTAGCCGGTGGTAATTTGTGGAATAGACACCAGGTGGAATGCGGTTTTAACCAATCAGCGTTTAGGATTAGACCCACCCATTGTATAATGAGCTATATGTATAATAAAACCCATTGGAGTATCAAAAATGTTATTTATTTGGCCTTACGGTTATTAGCGCATACAAACACACTGAATAACAGATTCACTACATGGAACAACAGATTGACCCCCCCAACCCCAAAAATGTTTTTGTTTGTTTGTCCTGAAGTGTCTGTCCTATATCTGAGAAATATGAGAAAGATCAGGAAACATTTTTTATTTTATTTTTTACGTGCATATAATATATATACCACCAGTCAAAAGTTTGAACACACCAACTCATTCAAAAAAACATTTTTATTCTATTTTCTAGATTGTAGAATAATAGTGAAGATATCAAAACATTTGAAATAACACACATGGAATCATGTAGTAACCAAAAAAGTTTTAAACAAACCAAAACATTTTATATTTGAGATTCTTCAAAGTAGCCACCCTTTGCCTTGATAACAGCTTTGCACACTCTTGGCTTTCTCTCAACCAGCTTCATGAGGATTGCTTTTCCAACAGTATTGAAGGAGTTCCCACATTGCTGAGCACCTGTTGGCTGCTTTTCCTTCACTCTTGGTCCAACGCATCCCAAACCGTATCAATTGGTTTGAGGTCGGGTGATTGTGGAGGCCAGGTCATCTGATGCAGCTCTCCATCCCACTCCTTGGTCAAATAGCCCTTACACAGCATGGAGGTGTGTTTTGGGTCATTGTCTTGTTGAAAAAGAAATGATAGTGCCACTAAGCGCAAACCAGATGGGATGGCGTATTGCTGCAGAATGCTGTGGTAGCCATGCTGGTTAAGTGTGCCTTGAATTCTAAATAAATCACTGACAGTGTCACCAGCAAAGCACCATCACACCTCCTCCTCCATGCTTCACAGTGGGAACCACACATGCAGAGATCATCCATTCACTCTGCGTCTCACAAAGACATAGCATTTGGAACCAAAAATCTCTAATTTGGACTCATCAGACCAAAGCACAGATTTCCACCGGTCTAATGTCCATTGCTCATGTTTCTTTGTCTAAGCAAGTCTCTTCTTCTTATTTGTGTCCTTTAGTAGTGGTTTCTTTGCAGCAATTTGACCATGAAGGCCTGATTCACGCAGTCTCCTCTGAACAGTTGATGTTGAGATGTGTTTGTTACTTGAACTCTGTGAGGTGCAATCTGAGGTGCAGGCAATTGCCAATTTCTGAGGCTGGTAACTCTAATGAACTTATCCTCTGCAGCAGAGGTAACTCCGCGTCTTCCTTTCCTGTGGTGGTCCTTGTCTTGTGAGGCCTGTGGGCATCCTATAGCAACGTGTATGTGTTCGTGAGAGTCACCTTTCCACAGAGGGGTCATATTAGTTTGTAGGCCAAACTGTTTGGACGCTACAGACGATTTTGTGAGAAGACCGATATTCGGGATGTCTCCTGGTCTGACAAACACCGCTGTAGCTCTGGCACCTTTCACCACAGATGTCTCATGGTCTGACAAACACCGCTGTAGCTCTGTCACCTTTCACCACAGATGTCTCATGGTCTGACAAACACCGCTGTAGCTCTGTCACCTTTCACCACAGATGTCTCATGGTCTGACAAACACCGCTCTAGCTCTGTCACCTTTCACCACAGATGTCTCATGGTCTGACAAACACTGCTCTAGCTCTGTCACCCTTCACCACAGATGTCTCATGGTCTGACAAACACCGCTGTAGCTCTGTCACCTTTCACCACAGATGTCTCATGGTCTGACAAACACCGCTCTAGCTCTGTCACCTTTCACCACAGATGTCTCCTGGTCTGACAAACACTGCTCTAGCGCTGTCACCTTTCACCACAGATGTCTCATGGTCTGACAAACACCGGTCTAGCTCTGTCACCACAGATGCGGAATTGCGACATAGGCGGTGGATTGAGATTTCATCAAATGCAAAACAGATATCTCTAGCTTAAACTGACAGATTTTTATGGTGATTTTTGTATAATTCAAATTAGGTTTCAGCGGGGGGGGGGGGGGGGGGGGGCGGACTTCGACCTTAGGGGGTTTTAATTGGAAACTATGGCAGCAGCCTTCAAGCTTCTTTTCACAAATGTTGCCACAGAAATGTGGTCCGAATTTAGACTAATTCCAAAGGACAACCTGTTCCCTAGATAGTGCACTACTTTGATCATGGTACTGCTGGTCAAAAGTAGTGCACTATCTATCTAGGGAATGGGGTGTCATTTTGGGTGCAGTCTTAGACAGTGATGCAAAATACTTAGTTAAAAATACTTTAAAATAGTACTTAAGTGTTGGTGTGCCTCTGGATATGCGTAAATTTTAAAAACAAGAAAATGGTGCCGGTTTGCTTAATATAAGGAATTTGAAATTATTCATACTATTACTCTTAATACTTAAGTATATTTTAGCAATTACATTTACTTTTGATACTTAAGTATATTTTAAACTAAATACTTTTACTCAGTGACTTTTACTTTTGTCATTTTCTATGAAGGTATCTTTACACTTTTCCACACACACATGCATTCTCACACACACACACGCATTCACACACACACACACACACACACACACACACACACACACACACACACACACACACACACACACACACACACACACTTCAGCCCTTTCCCCTGTCATACTGGAGGAGAATTCCAGTCCACACTGTTACACAGCCTATTGAAGCGGGTAGAAGAATTGTGCAGCAGATTGTGGGCACAGAGAGAGAGAGAGAGCATCAGATGACTGTCTGGCAGAAGTATGGCTGTGTTGGGAAACACTCATGTGTTTCAGAGCAGTCTGGCCGACAGCACTAGCAGTACTACTGGTTCTCCAACAAGCTTGCTACTAAATCATATTCAGTACTACAACAGAAGCAGTATGCCTGACTCCAAAGAACCAGTATATTATAAACAAGTAATAAACTAGTAAAACCAGAATATTAATGTTGTGTTTCTCTGCCAGAATCAGAGACCAAATATGGAGGTGTTCTATTATCACACATTTTGCTGTCCAGACTGAGAGCTGATTGGTTTAGATGTTCAGTTAAACACAGCTGATTGGTTAAACTTTAAGCCTTCAGCAACACACGGCTGAAATAAATGTAGTTCAGAGTCTGGATGTATCAAGTGTCTCAGAGTCGGAGTGTTGATTTAGGATCAAGTACCGTCAATGTAATCTTATTCATTGTGATATTAAAAGACAAAACTGATCCTAGATCAGCACTCCTACTCTGAGACGCTTGATACGTACAGCACAGAGCGACATCTGCCAAGCAGCCGGTCCTCTCCTCATGCAGAGAAACCTGAGTCCATTCAGATGAGATAAAAACAAATATCAGCAGCCTGCTTCCCTCAGAATGGATAGTAGTTTACTTCTATGATATGTCTATACTCAGCAGACCTCTACAGGGGCCCATGGATACGTGGCTCTAAAACTTCACTATCTTTCTGTTATCACCAAACCTGCTGGGGAGTTTAAAACAACTGCTTGGACAATTTGCCACTTGACTTGCTGTAAAATCACCAAACCTGCTGGAGTTAAGGCCAGGCACCACACCCTCATAGGGTATTTTTTTTCTCATTAATCATATCATAACCAACTTTTACCAGTTTAATGTGAAATATATTTGATTATAATTGTATTTTTTAAAGGTTTAATTAAAATATGCAAATGCAGTGATGTGTCATTAATATGTGCATATTTGCATATCACAGAAATCCATTTTTCTGGACACTGGATGAAGTTTCATTATGTTAAGACACTCCAAGACTTATCCAGAGCAGATTGTGGATAAATACTTTTTCCATCATTCTATCTGTAAAATACTAAAAGCTTTTTTGGCGCATTTTTCCAAAGAAAAATGTTATCTACAATAAAACATTTACAACATATCAATAACTCCCCCTGGGCAAGTCTGGAGAATATATCTAAGGAAAACCACACAACATTTGGTGAATGCAGATGCTTCTGAAGCTGAGAAAAATGTGTTGGCATGTTGGAAGAATCTGACATTTAAGAAATGACAGTTAAAAATAAGTGCACTGAATTTAGACTATAACAAATGCATATTTAGACTCAATCACCATCCCTTCAAAGTAAGTTACTAATTATAGTCCAGTTGGTAAGACTCGCTATAAAATATCCTTTTAAATGACATGTCATTTAATGTAGTGAGCTTTGAAAGTATTTAAGTATGTCCATGTAATGCTTAAAATTCATACAAATGTTGATGACGGTAGTATGATAAACAAAACAAAATATAAATTTTCATCAAGTTTTTGACATTTGTATGTTTACTTTTCGAAAATATTAATGGGACAAAATATGAACACATTTCAAAAATATAGGTAGATGCAAAAATGTAATTTCAGCCTGTGGTGCCTGGCCCTAACTAACATTTTGGTATCACTTTATTTAATGAGTCCGTCTACAGATGCTAAAATGATTAACCAATGATTAACTTCAACTCTGTTGATATTTGCAACAACTTGATAGGGTTTGGGCCAAGTTAATAATGAAGTGTTTTCTCAACGGATAAGGAAAACAGCCATCACCAACAAACAACTACAATACATTACCCAAGACATATCCCTCCGAATTCTCTGTATCTGTTATTATTCATGCATAATAACCATTGGAACTGGTTTGAACATCATGCAAATATAATCCCTCCGCAATGATCAGATAATGGAAGCATTGAGATGGAGAAAGACCATAGCAACAGAACAGAAATTGTCAAGATTCCTCCAACTCCCCTGATGGGGGAAGCCTATCAACAAGTGTGTCAACGCATTGCCACCTGCCAGAGGTGTTTACAGACTGTCTCAACACGAGGCCAACAGAGGCTATGAGTGTCCTTCTACTATGAGTGTCCTGTCTATTTCTCTACATGGGTTTATAGCCGTTACAAGTGTCCTTCGACCCACTACTGACAACCCTCCAAAGCGTCCAGCCAGTCTCAAGGCCATGGAATGTCCCACAGGGCGAGGGACGGACTTCAGGGCCAAAGAGAGAGGGGATTGGTCCTTTCATCGCCCACTGCAGGGTGCAGGAGTTAACACTTAATGAAACTAAGGTTGGGAGAACACCACCGTGGAAGGGCCAGGGACTGCAGCCTAAACAAACCCAGCCAGCTGCCCTCTGATCTGGGAGTAAATATACAAAAAGAGACCCTGGAGTAAAGACCCACAGCCTTGCTAGCACGTCAGAGATTACTACTGCATACAGTTGGTTTATTGATTGCTTTAAAATTAAATAGGTGTTTTTAACGTCAACTGCTAACAGAATGATAGCGGCATGCATGGTTCACAGCTATCTCGGACAATAGCCATTTCGCTACATATTCGTTGCCAAACCCAGGTCATCAATAAGTTTTTGCTAGGTAAAGCTCCGCCTTAACTCAGCTCACTGGTCACCATAGCAACAACCCCCCATAGCACACGCTCCAGCAGGTATATTTCACTGGTCATCCCCAAAGCCAACTCCTCCTTTGGCTGCCTTTCCTTCCAGTTCTCTGCTGCCTATGACTGGAACGAGTATTTCTACTTGCACATCCTCATCTGCACATATATCACTCCAGTGTAAATTGATAAATTGTAATTACTTTGCCACTATTGGCTTATTTATTGCCTTACCTCCTTACTTCATTTGCACACACTGTATACAGATTTTTCTATTGTGTTATTGACTGTATGTTTGTTTATGTGTAACTCTGTGTTGTTGTTTTTGTCGCACTACTTTGCTTTATCTTAGCCAGGTCGCAGTTGTAACTGAGAACTTGTTCTCAACTGGCCTACCTGGTTAAATAAAGGTGAAATAAAAAGAAAGAAAGAAAACATGCATTTTACATGCACATCTCACGGACACACAGAAAGACAGACACACACATGCACAGCTGCACACAGGCATGTGCACACACATACATAAACACACACAAACTCACAAATAAACAAAAAACTTCATGTGTACTTTCATAGTTGCTGTGTCGTATAAGTGTATTATTTGGAATTAAGTTGTGTCTACTTATCCAATTGAAAACCATCATGCCGTATTGCCAAAAGCATGTGCCTCTACTTGAAAACCAAAGGATGGAGTAAAAAATACATTTGCCTTTTAAGGAGCGCTTTGATGTTAGGAAAAGCTGGGGTTTGACTACGTGGTTCATGGAAGGACATTTGTAACAATGATGATGGTTTAAACCCGGCAGCTTTTGCAAGCATACATGGATTGTGTTAAACAATTGCTGAAGTAACTGCGTACATCAATCCAATGCTTTCAAATCCATGACAGAGAGTGTGCAAGTGCACACTTTATAAGACACAGATGAAATAGATTAAAACAGATGATCAGGGTCGTACTGTGAACGTTGAACTCACCAGTATTTTTCCATTGGATTTGTCCTGCCGGGCGAGGCTGACCCCCATCCACTCATCATCCCTGTCTCCCTGGCACGTCTTCCCACAAGACTCCCTGGGCTTGTTCCCTGCAGGAGACAGACAGAAGATAGCAGTTTGTTAATAATGACTGTAATATTTAAAGTGGATGTTTTCCCCCATCCTCTGGGAGTCAACAGATGAAAGGTGAGACTAGAGACAAGTTTCTAATACAGTTCTAACAAACTAGCTTTAAAGTTGATCTTTTATATTTTTGTTTTTTGTAGATGTAGTGGACGTGGTTCGGTGAGCTATGCTCCAATGATGAGTGACCTTGTTTGAGGTCTGAGAATTTGTGTTAGCTGCCCTGAGATAATGCCTTGGCTTTAGCTCATCAAGCTAACACAGTCTTATGGCATCCATACATCCTGGGTTCAACCCTGGTTCACTATTGAACAGTCTTACATTTTGAGACTGCAGGAAAATGTACCATGTAATGATCTGAATACCAGACAGCCTTTTTTTTTATCGGTGTTGACACCAAACAAACAACTCTTGGGTCAACAGATATGGCCTAAATCCCAGACTACAGCCCAGAATGTGGTGTGTGTGTTTGTCTCTCTGATAGATGGAGAGCACAGTGACCTAGGAGGAGGGAGGAGAGGATTGAAACGCTTCCTTCGTCCTAAATGGCACCCTATTTCCTATATAGTGCATTACTTTTGACCAGGGCCCATAGAGCTCTGGTTAAAAGTAATGCACTATGTAGGGTATAGGGTGCCATTTAGGACAGAATCACTGTTTGGTCATCCTACCCTTTTTAATCATTACAGAGTGTGTAGCAGAACTCTAGGCCAAAGGAGCTGCCCAGTTATTTCATGTTTGCTAACAGATAAAAGTGGTTTAGAAAAGCATACATGTCTTTTGATGGTGCTGGGCTATATTATGACTGGCTTCTAGGCCTCTATGTCCATTTGCTCTCTGTCTCTGCAACTTTAAGCAATTCTTAAATCTTAATGAAGATCAAAAAGACTTAAGGAATGTCTGAGAAAGGAGTAAGACTGTGTCTCCTGCGAAATGGCACCCCTATTGGCTACGTAGTGCACTACATTTCACCAAGACCTTGGGTCTCATTTGGGACACTGCCCAAGACATAAAAACATTAGTCCCATTAAAACAT
The DNA here is from genome assembly GCF_034236695.1 of Oncorhynchus nerka. Taxonomy (NCBI): domain Eukaryota; kingdom Metazoa; phylum Chordata; class Actinopteri; order Salmoniformes; family Salmonidae; genus Oncorhynchus; species Oncorhynchus nerka. Next base: position 28,282,216 of record NC_088411.1, read on the forward strand.
GACTGCAACGAGTAAACAGCAGTAAGAAAGGAACACAGTTATTCACTTTAACAAGAATGCACTTAACTGGGCAAATAAAATCAATTAGCATATGTTAGGTGAATTAGCAGTCATAGACACCCACAAGAAGAATTGTGCAATCAAGGCACTGCTTTTACAGAGTCTGAATCTAACGTCACTTTAGAAAAAAAAGAAGCCTCTCTCTCTTTCTCTCTCTCTCAGCAGCATGGGTGCCCTTAAACGGTTCAGTTCCTCTGCCCTCCGTCTCAGATCACCGGCTTTGTCCCCAATTGCACCCTGTGCCCTATGTAGTGCACTAGGCTATAGGAAACAGGGTGCCATTTGTGATTCACACACAGATTTACTGGAGCAGTCAGTGCAAATAAGAAAAGTTATAATTGACGCTATTTCCGGAGTTCATCACTAATATTTTCTCTGAGGCACCCTAGGGCTGAACTCCCTCTGTCTGGCGTAATTCATGGTAGCTTTCGCTCTGTATGTGTGTGTGTGTTGTGTGTTGTGTGTGAGAGAGTAAGGGAGAGAGAGAGACAGGGAGAGATCAGAGAGAGAGAGTGAGTGAGACAGTGCGTGAGACAGACAGAGAGAGAGAGACCAGAGAGACAGAGAATGAGACAGAGACCAGAGACGGAGGGAGAGAGTGAACACTGCAACAGAACCCCATGTCTGGCCTGACGCTTCGTTTAATAATGTACATCTTGTTGGTGACATGGAGGAGTAAGTGAGGATTTCTATTAAACCCACATAAACCTTCTCTCTCTCTTGACCATAAGAATAGCAATTGCAGTAAACTTTCTGGCACAACCACTTGGAAAATATTAGCTAAAACATTAATCATACCTATCAAAATATTTCTGGACTTCTAGCAACCCGAGATTTTTCTCTCTTTCTGTATGTCTTTATTATTTATAAGTAAAAGGAACAGTTGACTAGTGTTAAACACAGTAGCTGCCTATGTAACATACTTTGTGGTTAGTGTTGTCTGTTGTCCTGTTTGTCTGTCCATGGTCTGCTGTCCTGTCTGTCTGTCCATGGTCTGTTGTCCTGTTTGTCCATGGTCTATTGTCCTGTCTGTCCATGGTCTGTTGTCCTGTCTGTCCATGGTCTGTTGTCCTGTCTGTCAGTCTATGGTCTGTTGTCCTGTCTGTCTGTCTATTGTCTTTTGTCCTGTCTGTCTGTCTGTCTATGGTCTGTTGTCCTGTCTGTCTGTGGTCAGTTGCTCTGGCTGTCTATGGTCAGTTGCTCTGTCTGTCTATGGTTAGTTGTCCTGTCTGTCTATGGTCAGTTGTCCTGTCAATGGTCAGTTGTCCTATCTATGTCCTGTAAGTAGTTCTCTGTAGAAGGTTGTGAAGCAGAGGCCTCGTTTGTCAATATTGCATAGAAAACTATTCTAATATACTACCTACGAACAGAATTTAGAATGTTCATACGCATAGAAAACTATTCTAATATACTACCTACGAACAGAATTTAGAATGTTCATACGCATAGAAAATGTGTGATTTATCAAACAGTCCTACAAGCGTCATACACACACCGGTAGGAGATAACCATTGATAAATACCAATTGTTCTCAGCCTCAGTGCTTGTGCACGACCTTGGCTATTTGCATTTTGAAACACCCCTAATTAATGAAATATAGTCAAAATCATCCCGTTGAAGTCCGTGGCTAATATACACTGGGTGTTTAAAACATTAAGAACATCTTCCTCATATTGAGTTGCAGGGTCAGTATAGTTTGTAGTTATCCAGATGGCTCTACTTGTGGTCCCTGGTGACTGCATGGTCTGTGGTTCAGTACTGACCTCTGCCTAGGTCCATCTCAGTGCAGCGTCTCTCTGGGTTGCTGTGGACACGGCACTTGAACACGGCTCCAGGGGTGTGAACAGAGCTGCTGTGGGAAGAGTTGGCCTTGGGGGCCCCTACCAGCACCCTGTAGACAGAAACAAAACATCGTTTGTAAACCGTGCAAACGCAACAGATCCTGTCACAGCAGCCAAGAACAAGAACAAGAACAACTTCAAGAAGGAGGACTGCTGTAGTAGGAAGAGTTGGCCTTGGGGGGCCCTATCTGCACCTTGCATACAGAAACAATGGGAGAACAAGAACACCTTCAAGAAGGAGGACTGCTGTAGTAGGAAGAGTTGGCCTTGGGGGGCCCTATCTGCACCTTGCATACAGAAACAATGGGAGAACAAGAACACCTTCAAGAAGGAGGACTGCTGTAGTAGGAAGAGTTGGCCTTGGGGGGCCCTATCTGCACCTTGCATACAGAAACAATGGGAGAACAAGAACACCTTCAAGAAGGAGGACTGCTGGAGTAGGAAGAGTTGGCCTTGGGGGGCCCTATCTGCACCTTGCATACAGAAACCATGGGAGAACAAGAACACCTTCAAGAAGGAGGACTGCTGTAGTAGGAAGAGTTGGCCTTGGGGGGCCCTATCTGCACCTTGCATACAGAAACCATGGGAGAACAAGAACACCTTCAAGAAGGAGGACTGCTGTAGTAGGAAGAGTTGGCCTTGGGGGGCCCTATCTGCACCTTGCATACAGAAACAATGGGAGAACAAGAACAACTTGCATGAAGAGTCAAAGGGTGGTTGTCACCAAGCATGAAGGATACAGTGTCAATAACACACATCCTCCCACTGGGCACACACTGGTTGAATCAATGTTGTTTCCAAGTCATTTCAATTAAATGACGTTAAACCAACATGGAATAGACGTTGAATTGACGTCTGTGCCCAGTGGGCTGTCAGAGTAAAGTCACATAATGATCTTCATAAGGCCCACTCTACAACAGAGTAATTCCCCCCATGTCCAAGACAAGTATGGTAGCCTATATTCAGGGGTGGAACTGGGGGAGAACATGTGGAACTGGAGTTCTCAAAGTGAAATTATTTTGACGAAAATCTGCTTTCCAAAGGTGAACTCTAAAATGTAACATGAGTTCCCGAGTGACTTTTATTACAATTCCACCCCTGGGTATATGGGTCAGTCATGGCCTCAGCACCCTGATTCATGGACTCATGACAATGAAGACAATGGTGGAGTTGACAGCTATGGGTACATGATCCCATAAGCTTTGGCTACATGCTGGAATCTGGGACAGGCCAGCTAGGCTGCTACAGAAAAAAAGTCTAAAAGAAACCAAATGATATGCACATTCTTAAATACTGCACATCAATCAAACTGTTGACATAATAATGATAAGATTATATGTCACCGTCATACAAATTGACTGTTTTTCGAAACAAGATAAATGAGTTTAAGCAGTAAAGTAGTGAGTAAACTTCACACACACACTGTCAATTGAGTACGTGTATTTTTTTTTGAAAATATTATTTAGTTAGTGATTTTAGAGGCTATTGCTCACATCATTAGGCTATTATTTTTAAACAACTGCATGTAGGCTACGTAGCGCGCACAAATCTGAATGGCCCAAATTACAATCCATAAGAATTGCGTAACAACCATACTGTGCCATTAATGTCCAAGGGCGGATACATAAGTGCATGAATAGTCCCCATTGCAATAACATTCACTATAAGATAGATACTAGGCGTTATAGGCTACCATGAGTAAACAGGTAGCCTATGAGACTTACCAGCGCGTATTGTCATGATAGTGCTCCAGAACAGAATATCCAAAGAAACTCGAGTCAGGTCCACGGAACACAATAGGATGTTCTAAATCAATGTTGTAGGAGTGAACTACAGAAACAGACAAATACACGTAGAGCACATTCAAAAGGCTCCTCTTCTGATTCAGAAAATGGGCCATCCTTTTGCGCATCCTTGAGAGGAACAACACTATGGAAAAAGTATCTAAAAACAAAGCTCGTCAAGGTTTCAGTGCTACTACAGAAAAAGTTACAAAAACTAACAGTTCAACTAGTTTCTGAAGTCTAGCACTTCGAACATGGAAAAATGACAGGGGTAGGTGCTCGAGAATAAAAAGAATGGTCCGGTGAAAAGTAACGGTCTGATCAGCTGCTCTCCATACTGTGAATCTGAGGAACTGGAGTCTGCAGCTCGTAGTTGCTCGCGGCGATGATAAGTGCGGTCATGGTGAAACGCAAATGGGTTCGGGGCCCGAGCATCAGATTTCACCAAAAAACCGCTTCGCGCTTACGTTTATGAACGATGCTGCCCCCTGCCGTTCGGTATGTGAACAAACCAAGGGCAAAAGAAACTACCTGTTGTAGACCAATCCATTTGTATATTGGCTGATGTTTGTGGATCATGCAGTCTTCATCACTTGTTCATATATTTTGGAAACACTTCCTTGCTTAACAAAATAAGTGGCTTGCCAGCAAATTAAAATATCAGAAATAAAATACAAAGTGAACTGTAATTTTTGGTTCACTTAACAAGGACCTGGTTCCATAAATTCAATTAAATGTATGTTACAAAAGATTACTGCCATCTGGCAAGCCAAAGTAATCACAGAGTAGTACTGTATAAAGGAAACTTTAAATCCTGGCAGTTTCTAATACAGATGTTATTTATTTCCTAAAGTGAAGCATTTGTTATTCAACAGTATGAAAGAGATGTCCTCTATCAGCTTGCCAAACAGTTCTATACTTACAGGTTAATAGAACTGTGACATGTCCTGTTTTGGTTAGAGTGGTTGTTATACTGATCACTCTCTACAGTTAGAACACAAGCAGGTGATCACTTCTTATTTGTCATCTTATCTTGTGATACAGATTGTGCAACAGAAATTGTGAAAAAAAAGGACTGAAATATCTCAACAAAATACCTCCGACTGACATCTCTTACTGAAAATTCAAATAAGCATACCTTACCACCGGACTCTTCAAAAGGTTATTCAGGAAATTAAGAAAATATCTTAGTGAAATACAGTATCTTTTTCTGAAATATATCTGGTCATACAAGAATATAAAGGTCAGAATAGGCTAACATGTACATACTGTATATACAATATTGAAAAAGATCCACATTTCAGCAAAGTGAAAAATGAGCACAGAGGAAGACAGAAAATCAGTGTAAATAAAATTGTATTAGCTCGTCTCAAAATGTATTAATATAGCCAACAGTCACATTGTTCCCAATAGTACAGATTCACTTTTTTCTTTACAATATGTTTTGAGTTATTTTTTTGGTCAGTCTCCACAAAATATAAAGTAGAAAAGCTGTGGGAAACAAACAAACATGGTCCTAGAAGCCAGTGTGTCTAAGTGGTAGAGTGTAATGGAAGGTACAGTTAAAGGGTCATCTCATCCATAGAAATACAATGCAGATTTATATTAAGAACCGATAGAAATAGAACATAGATATTTTATTTCTATGATCCATCACACAGTCACAAGGGGGAATTGATACGTAGAGCAGAAACAACCAAAAATCAACTGATAAACAACCAAAGATCGACTCAAATACAACCATGGATCAACTGAAAAACATCATTTAAAGTAACTGTCCAGTTAAAATCTCCTAAAAGTTCATATTCTGTTAACTCATACCCAAATAATGTTGTTGACCAGTCTTATACTCATATTTGTGGGCAAAGCATAAATTGAAGAAATAACACTTCAAAAACCCCACCTCAAACTTGTATCTCAAACAGACATTTAAAAAATGCTTGAACATTTCCTCATAGAGAACGATGTCATCCTGCCTCATTGGCTGAGCTGGCCAATCAGCGGTCTACTCACGTTCATATTTTTAATGACCGGTATACGCCCACACTATTCTGTTGTTGGGTAGTCCCCAACAACCGGATGTTCTGGTTTTCAGGGAAAATGGAAAGAGCCTGTGTTGCAACTCCATCTTAACTCCTCCTCCACATTTAATGGATTGGCTGAGCAGTGCAGAAGAGAACCTCCCCTGACAGTTTTTTCTTCTTCTCGTCAAGACTAGTGTGTAGGGAATCTAGTTTCTGGCATTTAAATACTACTTTCTCAAAGGAAAAGTATTTCACTCATATTGTCATTAATTATAGGTCATATTTAATAGAAATCTGGAAAAACTGGACAGTTCATTTATCAGAAAACACAACCAAAGAATCAACTCAAAAACAATCAACCAACCCAATGACCAAAACAAACTTATTGCACAAGCCATCCATCCAAAGAAAATCTAAGTAAGAAAGATAATTAATTTTGGACTAAAAAACAAACAAATATTGTATAATTCATCAATTAAAAACCCTAATTTCATCACGTGAAAGTAGACTGGAAGAATTAGATACTATCTTTAGTTGGCATATTTTATAGTTCCCTCATAAGATTAGCTATGCAGCTCATACACATATCTACACAGCGCACAAACACACACAGTCAGAAGCAAAAGAAGTCAGACAGGACAGTAGAAGGGCTAGAGCTAGTCCACAGAGGTACAGTAGTCTTCATTCTAGTCCTTCAGCAGCAGTTTAGTCCACCCTCCATCCTTAAAGTACCAGCATCATTCTAATACCTGACCCTCATCGTAGCCAAGGCTGAAACAATAGGGAGAAGAGAGATACATGATTACTTTAACTGCACAGTACTACTTTGACTGGTAAGAAGAGAATAGAAGCACAAATACCATCTACTCTGATCTGACCTAAAACACACTTATGACTAAGCATTTCACAAGGTCTACACCAGTTGTATTTGGATCATCTGACAAATAAATGTGATTTGATACTAAAGCCAAATTCTGTATGCTTGTACTCTGTGCTTACCAATATGCCTTAATACTGTAACAGACAAGAGGCTAGACATGTCTTCCCCCTTCACATCCCACCATGTGTTTCCATTGCTGTAACCGATACTGTAGTCACGGGTAAGTGATCTACATGGGTCTAGTTGTTTAAGATGCAATATATCTGGATGAGTAGGATATTATCAACATACTATACCTATAGGCCAAGGCAACGTCTGTAAGCGATTGCTGACATAGCACGGACTGGGTGTGTGTGTGTGCGCGCGTGTGCGTATCTGTGTGGTTGCATATGGCTCATCATTAGTGGCTTTACGACAAGGAAGAACAGATGCTTACAATTGCTTTTGTATCCTCTTTCTCCAGAACCTGCTGAGCTTGGTCTTGTGGGAACTTGAGCATGGAGGTTATGACTTTAGCCATCGTCTGTGGAAGGGAAGAGAAAAATACAGAAATTACTTAACCATCTAAAAAGAAAAGTAGCACATTCAAATAAAAACTGTTTTTTTCCTACCCATTTCTTTTCATTGAAAATTCCTTAAACATGAACTTTAACTTGGTGGCTGGGGATGTTTGTGATATGTGTTGGGAAACTGATGACAGTTCACAACTGAGTTGTTAGAGTCAATGCTCTCAATGGCATGGGTATGCAGCCGCATGGTTCAATGTTTTTCAGTCTCTCAATTCTTGGCCGCCGGGTTGGGATCATTGCAGTAAACATAGTACTAAAACTGCCTATCTGTACAGACATTCACCCAGCCCAGACGCAACATGGATGATCAGTCAACCTCTGTCCAGCCATTCACCAAGCTCAGATCCCTATTCAGTTGATGCATATCCAATATGTAGGCACAGTTAACCCCTGTCCAGCCATATACCAAGCTCAGATCCATCATGGAGGCTTAGTGATCCCCTGTCCAGCCAATCACCCAGCTCAGATCCATCATGGAGGCTTAGTGATCCCCTGTCCAGCCAATCACCCAGCTCAGATCCATCATGGAGGCTTAGTGATCCCCTGTCCAGCCAATCACCCAGCTCAGATCCATCATGGAGGCTTAGTGATCCCCTGTCCAGCCAATCACCCAGCTCAGATCCATCATGGAGGCTTAGTGATCCCGTCCAGCCATATACCAAGCTCAGATCCATCATGGAGGCTTAGTGATCCCCTGTCCAGCCAATCACCCAGCTCAGATCCATCATGGAGGCTTAGTGATCCCCTGTCCAGCCAATCACCCAGCTCAGATCCATCATGGAGGCTTAGTGATCCCCTGTCCAGCTAATCACCCAGCTCAGTCACCCACTTCACCCCATAGTAATCCAACATGCAGTCTCTACTCTGTGACACCCTGCCCTCATCACTACCATCTTCCATCAGATAAACAATTGAGGTTAAGTGAACCCCTTTCCAGCCATTCACCACATAAGATCACACACTGCAGCCCATAAGGCTCTGTGGCTACCTGCCCTCAACACCACCATCAATGACCCAATCAAATCAGCCTGCTCATTGAGACCAAAAAAACTCAAAGTCTATCTGCCAGCGTTAGCAGCATGTGTTAGCTAGCTTATACAATTCTGGCCCTAATCAGAAAAAGTGCTACTGTTTGAGGAAACCAGGGGAACAACCAACCAAAGACCTCTTCTTGTTGTAGAGGAGCTAAACAAGTCCAGTAAGTCTTTAAAATGTCAGTGTGAGTCATGTGAATAGTATGTCTGTGGGGGGGGGACATCCTTCCACTCCCAGGGAGGCCATAATGATATGGCTATGACATCATCAAGTTTAACTGTTTACTGAGGACCTAGGGGGGAACCCTGCTATCTTTATGTGTGTGTGCGTGCGATACCCCGCTGTTTTTAGGACCGTGTCAACTAGCACTGTTAATTCCCATACAGCATCATTAATTAGCACCTATGCTAAACGGACACAAACACAAAATTACTTTTGTGCGAGTCTAACTGGGTGATGGCTGTGTGGGAATGGAGAAGTTTATTGGCTTTCTCTCTCCGGTCTCTCCTCCTTCCATATTTTCGACCTCCTCTCACATTTTCATAGAGGGAAAGCAACTAAACAAATGGCAATCTATCCTGGGCTGAATAAAAGGGAAGTGTGATACCGATGGTTATATTTTAAGAAACTTGAATGATGCAGGATTATGTGCACTGTCAATCTTCCCTCATCAGAAAATGTTACTTTAATGCTAAAGATGCAAATTGATTATTGATAAAATACCTTAGTTTCCCGCCCCATCATGTACTCAAACAGCACCTTCCTCAGGTACTCAAACTCTGTGGGTTCCGAGAAGGACTCAGCACGGTAATGGCCAGGATCTAGAACACACAAAGGGTCAAATGAATTCATCACAATATTAAAGTCACTAAATCTTTAAAATGTATGGACAAAGTTGTACAATCTTGATCATCAGTGAATTCAGTCACCAAGCTATTAACTAGGACATACAGTGAGCTCCAAAAGAATTGGGACACATTTGTTGTCGTTTTGGCTCTGTACTCCATTTTGGATTTGTAATGATACAATGACTGTGAGGTTAAAGTGGAGACTGTCAGATTTCATTTGAGAGTATTTTTATCCATATCGGGTGAATCGTTTAGAAGTTACAGCACTTTTGGTACATAGTCCCTCCATTTTAGGGGACAAGTTCACTTACACTGTATACAGTATGTATATTAAAAGTATTTGGACCCCTATTCATAGCACGCAATGACTACATCAAGCTGGTGACTCTACAAACTGGTTGGATGCAATTATTGTTTGTTTTGGTTGTGTTTCAGATCATTTGTGCACAATAAAAATTAATGGTAAATAATGTAGTGTGTGTCATTGGAGTCAATTTTATTGTAAATAAGAATAGAATGTTTCTAACACTTCTACATTAATGTGGATGCTACCATGACTACAGATAATCCTGAATGAATCGTGAATGATGAGTGAGAAAGTTTGACGCACAAATATCATACCCCCAAGACATGCTAACCTTTCACCATTATAATAACAGGGGAGGTTATCATTTTTTTGTGTGTGTGTGTGTGTGTGTGAGGGGGGAGGGGGGGTATGTTCAGGATTATCCGTAATCATGCTAGCATCCACATTAATTCTTCAAGCTCAGTCAAGGTGTTGGGGATCATGGCTAGACAGGCATTTTCAAGCAGATTTAAGCCAATAATGGTAACTCAGGAACATTCAGTCTTCTTAGTAAGCAACTCCAGTGTAGCTAGATTTGGCCTTAGATTTGTTGTAGATTATTGTCCTGCTGAAAGGTGAATTCCTCTCCCAGTGTCTGGTGTAAAGCAGGTTTTCCTCTAGGATTTTTCCTGTGCTTAGTTCAATTCCATTTCTTTGTATCCTGACAAACTCCCCAGTCTTTGCCGATGTCAAGCATTCCCATACAATGATGCAGCCACCACCATGCTTGAAAATAAAGAGGCAGTTACTCAGTAATGTGTTGTGTTGGATTTGCCCCAACTTTTGCAAGGCTTTGCATTTTAGGCCAAAAAGTGTATTCCTTTTACATGTTTTCTTGTTTGTTGCAGTTCTACTTTAGTGCCTTGTTGCATACAGGATGCATGTTTTGGAATATTTCTATTCTGTATATTTGTATTATTTTCACTCCGTCATTTCGATCATTATTGTGGAGTCACTACAATGTTGTTAATTGTCTGAATTGTTACCCATCTACCAATCACCTCCCTTCCTTGAGGCTTTCGAAAAGTTCCCTGGTCTTTTTAGTTGTATCTGTGCTTGAAATTCAATACTTCACTGAGGGACAGATGTTGTGTGTATGGTGGGACAGAGGAAGGGTCGATCATTCAAAATCATGTCAACCACTATTATTTCAAACAGAGTGTGTCCATGTAATTTATGTGATTTGTTAAGCCAAATTTGACTCCTGAACTCATTTAGGCATGCCTAAACAAAAAGGGAGTGAATAATGTTTCAATTAGTTACAGAACATGGAAACCCTTACAGCAGTGCACAGGCGTGGGTTCAAACCAAGTGCCAAATACAAAAAGGACCAAAACTGGAAAGCATGGCACATGGCCTAGATGAGCACTAGTACACCGAAAGAACATTACAAACAGTCCAGTTCAGGGTTTCCGTTAGCGGTAAATGCCGGCTTTTGGTTGATAAAAAAAATGAAAAGCAGATAAAAATTGTTGCTGGCCAAATTTTTTTCATTGATGGAAATACCAGTCGATGTGCTCCAACTTCAAATGCAAATAGGCTGATAAATCCTCAAGCTGCTGGGGTGGGTGTGTTCCTATTTTTACTCATGCAAAAGACGGGAGGCCCTCGTAAAAGGACTTGAGCTTAGCGTACCACAACTGGGCAAAATTCGCGAATTTTAAGTCATACCACAGATTCTCAGTTGGATTGAGGTCTGGGATTTGACTAGGCCATTCCAAGACATTTAAATGTTTCCCCTTAAATAACTTGAGTGTTGCTTTAGCAATATGCTTAGGGTCATTGTCCTGCTGGAATGTGAAACTCCATCCCAGTCTCAAATCTCTGGAAGACTGAAACAGGTTTCCCTCAAGAATATCCCTGTATTTAGCGCCATCTATCATTCCTTCAATTCTGACCAATTTCCCAGCCGATGAAAAACAGCCCCATAGCATGATGCTGCCACCACCATGCTTGGGGATGATATTCTTGGGGTGATGAGAGGTGTTGGGTTTGCACTAGACATAGCATTTGCTTTGATGGCCAAAAATCTCAATTTTAGTCTCATCTGACCAGAGTACCTTCTTCCCTATGTTTGGGGAGTCTCACACATGCCTTTTGGCGAACACCAAACATGTTTGCTAATTTTTTTCTTTAAGCAATGGCTTTTTTTCTGTCCACTCCTCCATAAAGCCCTGCTCTGTGGAGTGTATGGCTTAAAGTGGTCCTATGGACAGATCCTCCAATCTCCGCTGTGGAGCTTTGCAGCTCCTTCATGGTTATCTTTGGTCTCTTTGTTGCCTCTGATTAATGCCCTCCTAGCCTGGTCTGTGAGTTTTGGTCAGCAGCCCTCTTTTGCCAGGTTTGTTGTGGTGCCATATTATTTCAATTTTTTAATACATGGTGCTCTGTGGAATGTTCAAAGTTTCAAATATTTTTTTATAACCCAACCATGATCTGTACTTCTCCACAACTTTGTCCCTGACCTGTTTGGAGAGCTCCTTGGTCTTCATGGTGCCGCTTGCTTGTTGGTGCCCCTTGCTTAGTGGTGTTGCAGATTCTGGGGCCTTTCAGAACAGGTTTATATATACACTGAGATCATGTTACAAATTGAACACAGGTGGACTTTATTTAACTAATTATGTGACATCTGAAGGTAATTGGTTGCACCAGATCTTATTTAGAGGCATATGAATACATATGCATGCACCACTTTTCAATTTATGAAGTTATTTTTTTCATTTCACTTCACAAATTTGGATTCTTTTGTGTATGTCCATTACATGAAATCCAAATAAAAACAGGTTGTAATACAACAAAATAGGAAAAATGCCTAGGGGGTGAATCATTGTGTGTAACAACTTGGAGCTGTGCAAAGAATTTCCTCTATAAGGACAATATGTTCCATAGAGATGTTGGGGCCAGCATCTGAACATGATAGAGATGGCCTTGAGGTTGAAAGGTAAAGGGTTAGGAAAGGGAAAGGTAGGAAAAGAAAGGCGTGATGAAGAGAAGAGGTAGCACAAACTAGCCTTTGATCATCAGGCGTGGAGAAGCGGCCTGCCTAATAAATCCTTTGCGCCCTCTGACCTCCTGACCTCCAGGCACTGGGTAGGGTACCCCAGCTGAACCCACAGAAGAGTAACACTAAAACAGGGGGCTGAGGACCCACCCTACACAACATAGCAGCGAGTCCCTCTACCTGGAACCACTCCTCATTAACCTCTTGACCAGGAGTCATTATTCTAAGGTGGTTTCTAAACGATCTATAATTGCTTGGAAATTGTTTTCACATTGTTCCTTTTTAGCACATTACCAACAACTATGGCTGAGTACAGCTCAGCAGTGTTATCAGGGTTTCACAGTGGTCAAGACAGCAGAAGCCATATTTAGATGGTGTTAATATATGCCAAGGCCGTCAACAGTGGTGTGAGTGAGTCACTGGACCAGCAGGCTTCTCTGCAGCTAGAATAGAGAAGCTATGGAATATGAAGTAATGGGGTAAGCATAAAGGGAAGAGGTTAGGATGTGACCTGGCCAAGAGGGTTGTTCAAACACGGAGGCCAAAAAGAGTGGACCCCAGGTGTCTCGGGTTGGAGAGAGCATTTGATATTGAGTGGTGAAACTTCAGGCCAGGAGGCACGGGGAGAGGCCAGGGAGGCCAGGCCGTGTGCTGTGCTGCTGTGCGTTAGGGGTTTTTGCGTGGGAAACAAGACTGCAGCCTGCAAAAGCCATTATGTCCTGGGATTAATTTTCACCTGGTTCCCCACCTCCTCATCCCACTTTCCCTTCCGACAGCCGATTCTCTTTATTACGCCAGCAGGGAAGGTCCATGAAGAGGCTAGAATTTAGTTTGACAGTCCCGCCTTCCTCTACCCTGTCCTCCCCTCTCCTCTCCTCCACACCCTCTCTCAAAACCCCTGCGTCCCATGTCACATATTTGTTATCCATGTTCAACGGTGCGTGCCGTGTGTGTGTGTTCGCAGATTGACTTGACAGATTAATAGCAGTGATGTTAGAGGTACTATTCTCCCACAGAGTCAGCAGCACAGCTGGGATTACATGTGTGGACCTAGAACTACAAGTCAAACTGTCGCTCACACGCAGCACATATTACTACAATCAATAACATGCCCAGTCTCTGGCATCGTTTAGTTTAGACTGGCTTGAACATGTTTACATTTATCTCCTAAATAAGGAAGACAGGTGCATTTCCTGCCCTTCCATTGGCATATGACATCAATTCATACCAAGGTTTCCATATGGAAAATGTGGCGCTGGACATTTCACCGGCAACATTTTAATTTACCGGACATTTGAGAAATCTGTAGGACGCACATACACTGGGTGATTAGGGTGTCCACCCACGGTGCTCAGAATGACAGAAATCACATTTAGGTTATGGTAATTCATATGAACAGACCATACAAGTCGAGGATGCAACGATGTGCGTACCTTCTTACCAAACTCTGATGTGCACTTCAAACATGTTAGAATAACTGCCACATTTACTTTCCTCAGCCAAGATGAGTATCGAACAGCACTAGCCTATGTCAACCTACCAGCCCCCATAGTAGAAGTTTATCTATTATATTGGTCAGCTTGTCGAGAAACAGCCTATTGCAAACAGACTCTAGGACAGTTGTGGGAAGACAGAGCCCAAATGCATACAACAACGAGGCCTAGGCTACACAAAAAACCCTGTTAAAAAGCAATGAGTCTGATACAACATATCAGAATGTTTGGCTTAAAATGTTGATAAACTAGTATTTCTTCACATTATAAGCGCACAAGGCAGTAGGATACGTGGGTATGTTCATTCCATAATGCAATTCGCTGGAAAACACTGTTGTCAAAAGGGCACCGCAGTTTCATGTGACAGTGATGAAAATATCCATTAGAAATGGAGAAAAAGAGATCTAATAGGCTACTTTGAAGCAAGGTAAGACATGCCTCATATGTATTAAAACATTCAGGTTTCAAACGAAGTATGTTTTCAAAATGCATAACCTACTGCCTCCAGCTCATTGCAAAGTGGTGTGTGACATGCTAATGAAGCCTGCCTTCTGTTGCCGTTTGAGATGCTGCAGTAGCAGCTCTCGCACTGTGAACAGATTCTCTGCTCTGTATCTATCTGTATGCTATACGGGTGTGAAAAATAAGATACATAGCCAAAATGGCAACTGTAAAGTTTGGTGGAGGATTAAAAAGGTCTGGGGCTGTTTTTCATGGTTCAGGCTAGGCTCCTTATTTCCAATGAAGAGAAATCTTAACGCTACAGCATACAATGACATTCTTGTTGATTCTGTGCCTCCAACTTTGTGGTAGGCCCTTAGCTGTTTCAGCATGACAATACCTCCGTGCACAAAGCAAGGTCCATACAGAAATGGTTTGTCGAGATCCGTGTGGAAGAACTTGACTGGCCTGAACAGAGCCCTGACCTCAACCCTATCGAACAGCTTTGGGATGAATTGGAACGTCGATTGCGAGCCAGGCCCAATCACCCAACATCAGTGCCCAACGGCGCTAATGCTCTTATGGCTGAATGAAAGAAAGTCCCCTCAGCAATGTTCCAACATCTAATGGAAAGCCTTCACTGAAGAGTGGAGGCTGTTATAGCAGCAAAGGGGGGACCAACTCCATATTAATGCCCATGATTTTGGATTGAGATGTTCGACGAGCAGATGTTCACATACTTTTGGTCTTGTAGTGTATTTGTTTTATTTTACCTGGTAAGTTGACTGAGAACACATTCTTATTTACAGTTAGTTACAGGGGTTAGAGAAGAGGTATGAATGAGCCAATTGGAATCTGGGGATGATTAGGTGGCCATGATTGTACGAGGGCCCGATTGGGAATTTAGCCAGTACACCGGGGTTAACGCGCCTACTCTTACGAAAAGTGCTATGGGCTCTTTAGTGAACACAGAGTCAGGATTTAACATCCCATCCGAAAGACGGCACCCTACACAGGGCAATGTCCCCAATCACTTCCCTGGGGCATTGGACCAGAGGAAAGAATCCCTCTGTTATATAGATGCTTATATGTAAAGTAGTATAGATGTTTTATATAAATGTTATTATAAACTGGGTGTTTCAAGCCCTGAATGCTGATTGGCTGACAGCCATGGTATATTAGACCGCATACCACGGGTATGACAAAACATTTATTTTTACTGCTCTAATTACGTTGGTAACCAGTTTATAATAGCAATAAGGCACATCGGGGGCTTGTGATATATGGCCAATATACCACTGCTAAGGGCTGTGTCCAGGCACCCTGCTTTGCGTTGGGCCGAAGAACAGCCCCTAGTCGTGGTATATTGACTATATACAACATCACTTCGGGCCTTATTACTTAAATATAGATGTTTAAGTTAACATTACCTTTGAACGTGCTCCCCATATGAGTCAACACTGAGTTCTTGTGGACACATCTCATTTTGTCCTCCAGTGAGTGGATCTAGAAGGGGAAAAGTACATTAGAAAAAAGCACAAAATCGACAAAAAGGGATTCCTTTTTTGGGAACACTTTAATTAAAGTCTGCAGGTGTAAAGCATTATACATGCTTATAACAAGTTATGAAGTGTCATACCTACATACTTAGTAAAGTGTTACCATTTTATTCAAGTGGCTGTGTTCCTTTAAATTACTTGTACTGAACAGTTTGTGGGAGATAAATAGCAATATACTGGCCTGCTATGGTCATCCAGGGGTTAGTTTATTTGGAGAACGATCAGTCCACACAATGTGTGAGAGAAACAGTGTGTGTGTGTGTGTGTGTGAAACAGTGGGAAGGGGCAGGGTAATTGTTTATAAGGTTACAGCAAGAATAAACAGATGTTCCATGTAATGAACTTAATCCAAAGAGATAGATTAACAGTCAGATAGGATGGCCGGAGGGTGAAAGAGTCCTGGAAGGGAAGAGAGGAATACAGTGGTGTGGAATGAGGGATGTACTGTACCGTAGAGAGACAGAGACTGAAAGACCAAGGTCAACTGATGCCCTTTTCCCACTACTGAGCCAAGCTGAGCATAGTCGAGCCAAGCTGTACTGTGCTGGCCATATAACATCATCATAGTTGCTGGAACCATAATGGAAAGGTAGCCTAGCGGTAAAGACTGTTGGGCCAGTAACCAAAAGGTTGCTGGTTTGAATCCCCGAGCTGACTAGGTGAAAAATCTGTCGATGTGCACTTGAGCAAGGCACTGAACCCTAATAAGAGCTGGATAAGAGTGTCTGCTAAAATTATATTTTTTTTAAAGAAAGAACAAAAAAAACATCCAAGCCAGAAGAGTACGGTTATGCTTGGCACCACCTGTGACACTCACCCTGTCGACAAACTGCTGCTCCTTCAGCCTGGCCTCACTGAGCAGGGTGGTCTTCTCAGCTAGCTGGGCCTGCAGCTCCTCCACACCCATCTGAATCAATACAACACAATCATCAATAACAGACATGAGCAACAAATCAATAGAGACAAAGAAACTGTAGGTCTAGTTTTGGACATTCCTCCTAAATGGGAAATGGTTTGAACATTGTTTCAGAGCTCTCCTGAACAGAGATTCCAATATCAATGTGATTAACCTGAAAGATGGAGAAAGAAAATAAATGT
Source organism: Oncorhynchus nerka (assembly GCF_034236695.1). Classification (NCBI taxonomy): domain Eukaryota; kingdom Metazoa; phylum Chordata; class Actinopteri; order Salmoniformes; family Salmonidae; genus Oncorhynchus; species Oncorhynchus nerka. The sequence continues at coordinate 28,299,195 of NC_088411.1, forward strand.
CACTTTTATAGGAGCATCATGTGAGTGCTCTATTTCACAGCGTCTGTAAAGCATAGAGACAGAGCGACTGACCTGACATCTACATGAGTAGAGTGGCCTGTTGAGGCCCTGAATAAGGGTAGTCCTTCCTGAGTGTAACCCCATACAATCCCCACAAAGATATTACATCAGCTTGGAAATATGCAACAGCGAGGTGAACGAAAAAAGAGCTGCACTTCATTGTGTGTGTATGGGGGAGTGTGTCCTGTGTGTGTGTGTGTAGGTGTGCGTGCGTGCAAGCTGATAATGTCTTTGTGTAGAGTGTGTGTGTGTGTGATGTGGTGAATGTGTTCTGGCATGTGAATGTGTGACTGAGCGTGGGTGTTAGTCTGAGGGTCTCTCTACATAACAACACATGAGTATTAATTCGCCCTCTCCTCCTGCCTTTCTACCTCTCTCTCTAGATCCCTGTCCTTTTTAAAGCATACATCTGCAGTCCATAGAATGACTACGTCCCAACTAGCACCCTACTACACATATAGAGCACTACTTATAGGGAATAGAGTGCCATTTGTGACACAGAAGATTAACTGTGAACAGGGATGGAGGGTGGAATGTGTGTACCAGACCTGGGTTTGAATAATATTTAACATTCACATACTTTATCTGGGCTTGATTGAGCTTGCCTGGCGAAATGGAACCAATAGAATACTCACAAAACCTCTGCCCTTCTGGCTCTCCAGGCAGTATTTTGAATAGTATTTGAACATAGGTCTGGATGGAGGAACAAAGGGGGGGTGTACTGCCTCTTTAAACCTGTTTTCCAAAAGAGAACACTACCCAGTCTGATACAAGAAATCCTCAGATCATCCAGTTAGCTCTGGAGACCAGCCACCTTACTAATAGAACCCATCGCCTGATTACAGCAAAATATGTAAGCCACACCCTTTGACAATTGCCTTGAATGTCTTTAAAGTGGGGCTCCTGTTGTTAACACACACAGACAAACACATTTTTACTCCACAACAAACCAGAAGATAGCTGACACTAACTGTTAAGCTCGTAAACTCTGAACTTTTGGAAAAATAAAAAATAATAATGACAGAGAGAGAGAGAGAGCGAGACAGAGAGAGACAGAGAGACAGAGAGAGAGAGAGAGAGAGAGAGAGACAGAGAGAGACAGAGAGAGAGAGAGAGACAAAGAGAGACAGAGACAGAGACAGAGAGAGAGAGAGAGAGAGAGAGACAGAGAGACAGAGAGAGAGAGACAGAGAGAGAGACAGAGAGACAGAGAGAGAGAGAGAGAGAGACAGAGAGAGAGACAGAGAGAGAGAGAGACAAGGCTTTTCTTGGCTTTCCACACTGAACCGGTAATCTTTCCTCCATCAGACACATAGGTGTTTCAAATACAGGCCCACGGAGAGGCAGGATGAAGAAAAATGACAGTTTGTGCAGAGATGTGTGTGGTTGAGTCTCTTTTGTGAGCGGGATGAGCAGGAAGCTGTATTAATGTATTGCTTCAACAGAATCCCATTCTATATGTCATCCAGCCAAGCGAAGCCTCCAGGGCTGTATGGGTTTCCCAAAAAGTCAACCTATTCCCTTTATAGTGCACTACTTTTGATCAGGGCATAGAAGGCTCTAGTCAAAAGTAGTGCACTAAAGAGGAAATACGGTGAAATTTGAGACACAGTCAGTGGGAAAATACCACAGATATGGCAACCTCTTTTGACATCCTGTGTGCGGGGGTAAATTAAATACAGTATGAATAAACCGGTAAACCTGTAGCGATGGGGCGGCGGTAGCCTCAAAGTTAAGAGAGAAGGGCCAGTAACCGGATGGTTGCCGTTTTGAGTCTCAGGGTTGACGGGAGAAATCTGGCAGGAGTGAGCCAAGCAACCAGTGGGTGGTGGCAGTTAATTCCCAAACTGCTCTGTGGCTAACCCTGTGCCGCTAGTTGTGCTCCTCGCTAGGGATGTGACAAATGGAACATTTTCTTAATGTTTAAACTGACATTTTGTTATTGGTTTTCCATCAAAACAAGAAGAAAATGCATACAATTCCATGTGAATTCACAATGCAGATGGTCTACATTGCACTTCCTACAGAGAGAAAATTATAAAATGTATGCTGCTGGTGCTCTTGCTTTTCACAAGAGTGGCTCGTGTAGCTTGTTGTTGTCATCCAATCAAAAGTCATCAAACCGGCACTAGGCTATAGTCAGAGCTAGAGCCTCTGTGTGGCAAGCTATTAGGCGATATCTAACTAAAGGTTAAATGAGAAGGACATGCAACAACCCCAAAAGCCAACATTACTTAATAATTCGAATGGAGTTGTTATTTACTGTAGGATTCGAAAGGGGAGGGAGTGCACAGTTCAAATGATGTAGTCTCAACTATTCTAGCTAACGTTAGCTAGCTAGCTTAACTACTCTCGGTTTGATGCAGTCAAGGCCAGTACTATGTAATCAGATGAGATGATACATAACTAGCAATAAGTTAGTCTACCAGCGCGAGTCGACTTGGTTGCCTCTCTCTCTCCCTCCCTGCGTCACTCACGTGAGCTGCTGCTCTGCTTCGAGCCGCTCACTCTCCTCATTATAAAGTAGCTAAAAAATATATTTCGTTCCAGCAATGTTCCAGCATTGTTGCGTTAGGTATTTGTTTAATTTTCCCCTTTATGTTGATGATCAGGACTTGTTAGTTGTAGTTTTGTAATAACTGCACTGTGATTTTAATTTTGTGATTTTTCAGGGATTTTTTCCCCTTAACATCAAGGATGCCAATTAGTTTAAAAGTTTTAACCCCTCCTCCTAGCTTCACCCAATAAACATGTACAGTATGAACTGAGATACCTCTCCACTGCCGCTGTGGGTCCTTGCCTGCAGGTCCTCCAGCTCCTTCTGTACCTGCCACACTCTGTCCCCCATCTCCACCTCTCGACTCTGCCGGGAAGAACAGGACAACCACGGCCCAGTCATTTCCTTTCTTAGAAAATACAGTAGCTCTGTACTCAAAAAGTACAGTAATTTCAAATAACTTTCCCCTATTATTTTATTGTATTTCTATGTATTTTTCTATGTTTTTTGCCTGCACTTTTTTTCCATTTATTTATTTGATCAGCAAACAAACATTTCAGCTAAAAGCCTTCAGTGTGTGTTTCATCTCTGTATAGTCTGATATCACAACTGCACAGTATTGTCAGTCAGTCAAATACCAAGTGCTAATCTACTTAAGGCCTCCCTACATTCATTGTCTGGAGACAGTGATGAATGAGAGAAGACAGCTTTTATTGTAGTTTACTTAACTGAGCAGAGCAGACTATCCCTCTATAGTAATTTAGTCTAGTTTAAAATGTAAATCACTTAACAGACTGTCAGAAGGTAGACACACACACACAGTCTAGTAGTCTTTAATGTAAATCATTCAGCAGACACTACAGCCAGAAGGTATCTGTCATTTAGCTGAGTTCTCTGGGGGACTGATTGAAGGGAGGAGGTTCCATGTCAGTAATAGTTTCCTGATGATGGGTGGAGTACATGTCCTTTTCTAATAAAGCTCAATATGAAAAATATGTCAGGAACTGATAGGAGTGTCTGCACTAGTGACCAGTATCACAATACTATTCGAATCACGGCGTGGAAACAAAACACAAGTGGACTAATTATTCTGAGGAAAACAGACCCAATGTTGGACTAGTAAATCCTACTTGTAAACTACTTTCTAAAAGCAAACCAGTCAGTCTGTAATGATAAATGTCAATTCATATAACCCTTTACGTTAAAATGGCATTATACCCATGTAGTTACACAGTAATAGCTGTAGTAATATATTTGTAGTTACATTGGAACTGCTATGATTTACATATTGATAGAGTTTAGCAGTATAGGTTATTACAAGTGCGAGAGACACATTCATGTGCTATTCATTCATACAGTTCTGTACCTGCAGGACCTGCTCATATCGATGGACTGTTCTGTTTAAGTCGTCATCTTTCTGGGCGATCACCTTCTGCAGCTGATTGGTCTCTTCCCGATGGTTGTCCATAAGCTCCACCTCCACGCTCTGGGCCTTCCCTGATTGGAAGAGAAGAGAGGAGGAGGAAGAGTGCTGATATAGGATCAGTTTGGCCTTTTAGGTTACACCGAATATGATTAACTGGACAGACCTGATCCTAGATCAGATTCAGTACTCAGACAGCTTTTGAATACGGGCCAAGAAACAAAGCACGTAGTAGACCTTGAAGTTCACATATTACAAAGCAGTCACTCACTTCCGTTTTGGAATGCAGTGTTAATGACTGGACCACAGTGAAAACATATGGTGATTCTTTCAGACAGAGACAGTTTCCTAATTCAATCATCTCCCAACTCCGTTTCACCCCTATTGTTCTGTCTAAAAAGTCACTCATATTTAAAACTCATTTCATTTTCTCTATTGGAAACACTTCAAATGAATACTACAAGGACCAATTACACATGAATTTATGTGGATTCCATGACAAATTATCAAACAGTGAAGAATTTGCATTGGTGAAGTTTGAGAGTATGGTTAGACTATAAACTAACACCTTAAACCATTTTAGTCACACAAAACAAATTAATTTATAACATATAATGACTTCATATATGCATATTCATTTAGGTGTTTTGGGCATTGACAGTCTAGTAACATAAGTAGTAAGACGCACTTCCGAAAAACTTAACCTCTTAAGTCGACCCTCTACTTTTTTGAACATTCTGTTAAAAATCGCGCAACATTTCAGCGCCCTGCTACTCATGCCAGGAATATAGTATATGCATTTGCTTAGTCTGTGTGGATAGAAAACACTCAGACGTTTATAAAACTGGTTAAATCACTGCTGTGGCTTTACCAGAACGGCATTTACATCGAAAAGCACAGGAAAAACTGATCACTGAAAATGGGAAAATATATCCATGCGCTACTTGAACCCATTGATAAAGGTGAAACACAATTAATTGACTGAGGTTGCAGTACCTACAGCTTCCACACGGTGTCTAGAGTCTTGTCATTTCCCTTCGAGTTTTTTCTTGGTCAAACACATGCAGGACACCGTATTTCCTCAGGTCTAGGACCGGATATTTTCGTTGAGTTTCTAGCCGGACATTTTTCCAGACGGACAGCTAATGATCTTTACATCGCCTCCTGATGAATTTTATCGCTTATTAACGTTTACTAATACCTAAAGTTGCATTACAAACGTATTTCGAAGTGTTTTGTGAAAGTGTATCGTCGACTTTTTGAATTTAAAAAAATGACGTTACGTTTTGAAACGATGTTTTTTTCGTTTATCACACAGTCTACATATAACGATATCTAGGCTTTATATGGACCGATTTAATCGAAATAAAGACCCAAATAGTGTTTATGGGACATCTAGGAGTGCCAACAAAGAAGATGGTGAAAGGTAATGAATGTTTTCTATTTTATTGTGCGGTTTGTGTAACGCCGAAATGCTAATTATTTTGTTTACGTCCCCTGCGGGTCTTTTGGGGTGTTACATGCTATCAGATAATAGCTTCTCATGCTTTCGCCGAAAAGCATTTTAAAAATATGACTTGTTGCCTGGATTCACAACGAGTGTAGCTTTAATTCGATATATTGGTATTTTAATGAACGTTTGAGTTTTAACTAATACTATTAGCATTTAGCGTAGCGCATTTGCATTTCCAGAGCTCTAGTTGGGACGCAAGCGTCCCGAGTAGAAGCAAGAGGTTAAGGTGCTAACTAACTGAACTGTAGAAAAGGAAAGCTGCGACTTTCTAAATCTTTTTTAAGTTTCAATGGTAATACCTGCCAGTGTCTTATCATGCAATGGCTTGTCAGAAAACTCTGATTCCCTCTCACCAATGGTCTCCTTCAGTGCAGCAGTCATCTCCTGTTCTTTCAAAGCCATCTGTGTGTTGAACTCCCTCATCAGCTGCTTCAGGGACGAGTTCTGCTTCATCTCCAGATCCTCGACCTCAAGCCTGTTCAATGGGGAGAGAAAATGTAAAATACAACATGGATAGAGAAAGAAAAAACAGGAAGTACCAAAAAGGATGAATAGAAATGGCAATGAAAGCATTTATTTTCTGACCTCAACTGACTACTTTAAATCACTAACTCTAAAACACTTGTGACTGCTGATGTAAAAAGGGCTTTATAAATAACTGTTTGTTTGATTGACTGCACTAACCATTAGGTCAAACTTACTTGAGCTTCTTCTCATTCTCTTGGGCCAACTCTTTCTTCACATACTCCAGATCCTGCTCATGCTCCCTCCTCAGGGAACGCAAGTCTTTCTGTAGATTCTGCTTCTCCTGCGCTGCCTCTGCCAGCTTATTCTGCAGGGACGACAGAGATTCAGCATCTCCATATTCCTGCGTCAGAGAAGGGTTCTCCGTCTCTTTGCCTGCTGTGAGACTCTTGGTTTGCTCTGCAGTGCAATGCTCCACGACCTCCACTGCATTCATACCCTGTTTTTCTAAGCTAGCCAATTCTGTCTTTTGCTGTTCGATCAGTGCAGTCTTCTCAAGCAGATCATCCTTCAGGCAGCTTATTTCAGCCAGAAAGTTGACCTTTTCCACCTCCACTTCCTTAAACTTAATCTTAATCTCCTCAAGCCTTGAGAGGGTCTCATTTGCTTTGGTCTCTTCCTGGTTCAAAATATCTCTCTGAAGTGACAATAGCTTTTCCTCGTACATGTTCTTCAAACTCTCCAATAAGCTCTCTTTCTCAAGTCTCTCGACGTTCTGTACTTGCTCAATATGTTTTTCTTGTTCTTCCTTCAGCTTGGCTAGGGCTTCCTCCTGGTTTGAAATGTCTTTCTGAAGTAATGATAGCTTTTCCTCGTAAATGTCCTTCAAACTCTGTAAAGAGCTCTCTTTTTCCAGTCTTTCATCACTACGCACTTGCTCAATGCGTTTCTCCTGCTCTTCCGTCATCTTGGCCATGGCTTCCTCAAGGGAATTTTCTTTCTCCTCCAGGGTTTCCACCTGCTGCTTCTTTCTCACTTCATCGATCTTGGCCTCTTCCAACTGTGTTTGAAGGTCTTTGATTGTTTTTTCCTTCTCCTCAAGTTGTGAGGTCAACTGTTTCCGAATCTGGCTGATTTTCTGCTCAGCTTTCTTCTTCAGCTCGGTCACTTTCCCAGCATTGTCTTTTGACAACCTCTCTTCAGCCGCCTTCAGACTCTCCTCTTTGCTCTTGAGAATCTCAGCCTTCGTCTTCTCAACGGCTTCCATTTGCCACTCCAGCTCTTGTTTCAAAGTTTGGTTCTCCCTCTCCAGGGACTGCAGTTTCTCATCTGTAGCCTGGACTAGATTTACATTCTGGGTTCTGAACTGCTCCTGGGTCTGTTGTAGATGCTCTGTGAGCTCTCGCTTCTCACTCTCCCTGATAATGTGCTGCTGCTTCAGGTCAGCAGTTAGCTGCTCACTCTCTTTCGTCCTGAGGACCAACTGCTCCTCCAGCTCACTGAGCCGGCTGTTGCAGCTCTCCACTTGCAAAGAAAGGGCACTGACTTTCTGCTCCTTTTCACTCAAGGCTTGGTCCATCTCCGACTTGCTGACGGACTGATTGTCAATGCTGGCCGTCAGCCTCTGTAAGGCCTCGTTCTTCTCAGAGATCTGTTTCTCCATATCCTCAAGTCTGGTCTGCAGAGACTTGACATTATTGTGGTTCTGAGAGAACTTGGACTCTGCTTCCGTCTTGAACTCAGTGAGGTTGTTCCTGAGGGTGTCGGCTTGCTCCACTGCAGATTTCTTCTCTTTCTCTTGTCTGTCAATGATCTCCTCCATTTTGCAAACAAGCCTCTGTCTCTCCTCCTTGTGCTGCTGATCAAGCAGTGATATGGCTTCATCCTTCCTCATATGGCTACCTGATAACTGGGTCTTCAAGTCATTTATGATACTCTCCAAGTTGCTGATATGCACAACGTTTGATTTGACATTCTCTGAGATGGTTCGGTTTTCCTCACTGAGCTGTTCAATGCAAATTACTTTTTCTGAGAGAGCTTGAGCGTGATTCTCAGCATCCCTCTGCAGAGACTCCCTCTCAGCAGTTAAGGCTTTGACATCATCTTTGTGTACATTTAGCTGAACAGTCATTTGCTCTAGTGAACTGCATAGGTTCTTATTCTCCTCTGTCCTCTGATGGAGTTGCTCCTCCAAAGTGCGTATCCTGTCAACCTTGGTAAGGATAACGTTTTTAAGATGTGCTACCTTCTTCTGATTACCCAGAACCCTCTCTTTCAACTCTCTCACTCTGCTCTCGACTCGCTCAGAGAGTTCCTTCGTACCACCTTCGATGCTGGCCTCAATTTCCCTGCAGTAACGCATCAGTTCGTTGCTAATCCCAGTGAACTGCTTCTGCAGTTCTTTTTCCTTGACTTCCAATTGAAGAGAATGCTGTTCAAGCCTCCTCTGAACGGCCTCCCCTTCTTCACCCTTAGAAGCCTCAAGAGCTTGAAGCTGCGTCTCGGTGTCTACAAACCTCTCAGACAGAGCCTTGATCGTCTCTCTTGCCTTCTCCTCAGTCTTGCTCACCTGATCCTGGAAGGAGTTCCTTTCATTCAGAGCCGTGTTTAGATTCCTCTCAATCACCTCTACTTGCTCTTTGAACATTGCCTCAGATTGAGATAAACTCTCCATCTTGACTGCCGCTTCCTTAAGCTCGGCTTGCAGTTTCTGCACAGTGGTCTGTCTCATCACCAACTCCTCCTTCATGTTCTTCACTTCCTGCACAACTTGCTCTTTTTCTTCTTTGGTCTTTCCAAGCTGCTGGGTGACCTCCTCCAATTCCTGTACCTTCTCCTGTAGTATTTGTGTGTGTTTTTCCTGTATTTCCTCTTCCTGTTGTCCCAGCTTTCCCTGCCAATGATGCTCAAGATTTTCCTTCTCTTGCTTATGGACTTCACACATCTTCTCTAGTTCTTCCTTGTGGTTGGCCTCAAGCTGGGACATAGCACTGCTCAGGCCTTCTGAACTTGTCTGAGACTCCAGGACTTTCTCTTTACCTTGCTGTTCCTTCTGCAATAGCTCTGACTCCTTCTTTGCCAGCTCCTTTTTTGAAGATTCCTCAAGTTCCTGAAGCTTCTTCTTGAATTTCTCCTGCATCTCTTTGTTCTTTGTTTTAAATTTCTCCATCTTCGCTTCCTGTGATTTCAACTTGGCTTCCATGTCGGTCTTAATGTTTTCTACCTTCTCACGAGCAGCCTTCTGGTCCTCTAGCTGTTTCTTTAGTTGCTTTTCTTCCTCTTGCTTAGTGTTCAGTTCATCAGTGTAAGATGTATCCTGTTCAGAGAGCTGCTTCTTAGCCTGTTGCAACTGCTTCTCTAGCTCTTCAAGCTCCTGTACCTTTTGTTGAAGAGATTCCTCTTTCTGTTGGCAGTCACTTCGAGTTGTCACCAGTTTTTGCTCTAAATCTATCAACTGACTCTTGCACTGTGAGAGTTCATCTCTGATCTTACGGAGTTGGGCATTAGATTTCTCAAGGCCCTTCTTTTCGGATTGGGCTTGCTTTAAACTCTTCCTAAGCTCCTCTAATTCTTTAACCTTGGCATTCCGGTCTTGAAGAACCATCTCTGATTCTTCATTCAGTCTTTTCTCAGAGACAAGGTGAGCCTCAAGCTCCTTCTCTTTCTCCTTCAGCACCAGCATCAACTTGTTGAGTTCTTCTTTTAGCGTCTTTTCCATCCCTCCCAGGGACTGCAAATGCTGCAGTTTGATCTCCTCAATATCCACACTGTGCTTGGTCAGCACCTCCTGTAGTCTCTGCTCCAGCTCCTGCCTGGATGACCCACCAGCGGTTTCAACTGCATCCAGTCTCTCCTCGAGAACCTGCTTGCTCCTCAACACCTCCTGGAGCTCAGAGGAAAGGGCTTCCAACTCAGTTTGTTTTACATCAAGCTTCTCCATTGTCTTCTGGTTCATGTCCTCTACATGGGACTGCAACTGGGCCTCTTTCTCCTTCAAGATGGTCTCCACTTCAGTTCTGTGCTTTGCCCTGAACTCCTCCATAGCAGCGTTGTGTTGGGCTAAGGCCTCCTGGTGCAGCTCTACCTTGTGCTTCTCCAGCTCCTCACGGTGCTTCTCCTCTAGTGCAGTCAGCTCCTCCTCGTGTTTTCTCCTCAGCTCCTCCATCTGAGTGGAGAGATCATCTGATGACGGAACTGACCCAGGTTGGGAGTACCTTTCCAGAGAGCTCTCCAGTTCCAGAATTCTCTGTAATTAGATGTGTATTTATTGTATGATTGCCATAGAATCAACCAACAATGTAAAGCTTCTAGATACATTAGACTATATTATTTGCTGTAGAATCAACAATGTGCAGCATATTTGAATAGAGTAGCTAAACGGCAAAAGATTCTAATTCCAAATATCAATAATGCATTAGTCTTCATGTATTAACTACCCGAGGACTTACAGTTCTGGTGGTCTCCAGCTCCAGAAGTATTTCCTTAGCATTGGTCTCTGCCTCGGTCTCTATGGCAGCCTTCTGCAGCTCTGCATCTTCCAGGGCAAGGGCAGACTGCTGCTCCAACTCCTTGGCAGCCTGGGCCAGCTCCTCTTGACACCGCTCCTAAACCAAACACACAATTCACGTTGAAATCTGCCATATGTAACAAATACATTGGATATCTTACTCAGGACTCTCACAATAAAACAGCAATAGAAACAGCAAGACAGTGCCGGAGAAATATTCACATAATATACGTAAACATGTAGCTCAAACAGCTCAAAACTATAGCCGAGTTTGTTTTGCAGTATATGTGTAGAGGACAAAATACAGTATTAAAAGATATGAACTTACCACGGCCTGGTTGACTCGAGCGCTGAGCTCCTGTTCTTTACTGGCCAGTGCTTCACTATGTAGCTTCTCCATCTCTGCCATCTTCTCCTCTGAGGATTTCTACAACACAAATAGCAACACAATATTACACCTTCAAGTGACTGCAATGGATGGGTAAATACAGGTAGTCCTTCGTGGCTCAGTTGGTAAGAGCATGCTGTTGACTATATATGTAGTTATTCAGGGAATTAAGGTCAGAATACAGCGTATGTGTAGACACACCTCCGCCACACCTTTATATCTTAGATCTCCACCCAAACGAATAGCATGCTATTCTCATGCTTCATTTCAAGTCCAGAATACACACAGAGAGAAAAGTGCATAAAAAGGTAATTATGTTTCATTTATGTGCGCTTAACTCTGTTCGTAATCGGCCCCTTAGTAAATTTACAGGGTTTGAAATGGAATTGCCGCCAACCCTGGTCTTGGTACTGGGTGAGTAGTGATTGTGTACTACTGCATGAGTACTGCATAAGTATTGAGTGAGTTTTTCATTAGTATTTTGATGTACAGTAGATGCACCTCACCTTCATGATGGTTACCACCTCCTGCTTGACCCTGGTGAGCTCCTGCTGCAGACTCCTCCTCTCCTCTTCCCCAGCCTGCACTACCTCCTTCACCTGTTCCTCCAGCTGGAGTTGCAGCAGCCTCCGTGCCTCCTCAGCCCTCTGGGCCATGGCCAGAGCCTTCTCTAGCTCCTCAAACCCTGGGGGAAGGTGCAAACACACATCGTTGGTTAGATATTGTACAACTTACCCATTGCTAAAGATGAAGAAGAGATCCACTGACCTGCTTTCTCAGACTTCTCTTTCTGCTCCTGCAGTTCCTCTCTCTGGGCGGCGGCCATCTTGCTTCTGGAGCGGAGCTGGGCGATCTCCTCCTCCTTCATCTCCAGAGTCTCATGCATCTGACGCTTTGTCTCTGCTATGACCATGCCCTGAAGGTACAGCCATGATTGGATTGAATTTATTTTTACTTTCAGAATAAAATAATACATGCTGATATGTGTATGTGATCCCAGAGGATAGCACATTAATGAACACACTTACACTACATGTCCAAAAGTATGTGGACACCTGCCTGTCGAACACCTCATTCCAAATGAGTTGGTCCCCCCTTTGCTGCTCTAACATCCTCCACACTTCTAGGAAGGCTTTCCACTAGATGTTGGGACATTGCTGTGGGGATTTGCTTCCATTCAGCCACAAGACCATTAGTGATGTCAGGCACTGATATTGGGTGATTAGGTCTGGCTCGCAGTCGGCCAGACCTCTCAAAAGTGTTCGATGGAGTTGAGGTCAGGGCTCTGTGCAGGCAAGTTAAGTTCTTCAACACTGATTTCAACAAAACATTTCTGTATGGACCTCGCATTGGTCACGTGAGCATTGTAATGCTGAAACTGGAAAGGGCATTTCCCAAACTGTTGCCACAAAGTTGGAGGCACAGAATCATCTAGAATGCCATTGTACTGTATGCTGTAGCATTAAGATTTCCCTTCACTGGAACTAAGGGACCAAGCACAAACCATGAAAAACAGCCCCAGACCATTATTCCTCCTCCACCAAACTTTACAGTTGGCACTACACATTGGGGCAGGTAGCGTTCTTCCGGCATCCGCCAAACCCAGATACGTCCGTATGACTAGCAGATGGTGAAACGGAATTCATCACTCCAGAGAACCGATTTCCACAGCTCCAGAGTCCAATGGCGGCGAGCTATACATCACTAAAGCCGTGATCTTAGGCTTATGTGAGGCTGCTCGGCCATGGAAACCCATTTCACGAAGCTCCCGACGAACAGTTCTTGTGCTGACGTTGCTTCCAGAGGCAGTTTGGAACTCGGTAGTGAGTGTTGCAACTGAGGACAGACAATTTTTACGCACCACGCACCACCCTTACCGTTGACCGGGGAAGCTCTAGCAGGGCAGAAATTTGACGAACTGAACTTGTTGGAAAGGTGGCATCCTATGACAGTGCCACGATGAATGTCACTGAGCTCTTCAGTAAGGACATTCTACTGCCAATGTTTGTCTATGGAGATTGCATGGCTGTGTGCTCGATTTTATACACCTGTCAGCAACAGGTGTGGCTGAAATAGCAGAATCAACTAATTGGAAGGGGTGTCCACATACTTTTGCTTGCTTGTGTATATATATATTTCCAAATAGGTCCTCAATTTTTTTTTTATCTGCACTGTTATGATTGTCTCCTATGTAGTATGTCTTAATCAAACCCAAGGCCCCTAAATTGTTTCCAACAATTATGCTGTGCCTCTAACCCTAACCCATATTCAGTGTGACCTCACAAGTCACAGTCTCCACACACACACACATCTCTTGCAGAGCCAGAGGATAATGGTCAAGCGCAACAATCGTGGATAGAGTGTTTATGTCATCTCTGCACTCAGGGGCATAGCACAAACATGTCTATATTTCACACATTCACAATAAGCAGGAGTGCGGAAGACATTTTAGGGGCACTCAACATTAGGACCAGAATGGTGGAGGCTGGTGGAAGAAGGGAGCAATCGATGAATGGGGTATTTGTAATGGCTGGAATGAAAGGTATACAACACTTCAAACACCGGGTATCCATGTGTTGTTTTAAGATTCCATTCTTGCCAATACGATGAGCCTGATTTGAAGTGTCACCAGCATCCACTGACTCAGAAGGTTAAAAGGGAGCTTCAATCAAGATATATGACCAACCTTAAAAAGGAAAGTTAACTGACGTTTCAGCTTATTACCTATGGTGATGTTGTTTTAGTCAAATAGTTTAAGTTTGTGAGCAAGGTCCAGAATCTCCTGGCTAGCATTAGAAGCCCTCTTCACTCACCTTGTCCTGCTCCAGCTGTTCAATAAGGTTCTTAGCATCACGCAGCTGGGTGATGAGCTTGGTCTTCTCTGTGGTGTGCAGCTCCTGTAGTTCAGACAAGACAAACGGAAGGAAATATTTAAAAAATGGGTTAATGTGCAAGGTATCAAAGCAACAGTGAAGGCACTGAGAACAGACAGACAGAAGGAGAGATCAGATAATATATATATTGAAGGTTGAAGGTGCTATTTGGGTAAAGATAAATGGACCATCTTTGAAAGTAAAAGATGGATTAATCTGCAAGTTATCAAAAGGAACAGGAGCACCGCTGTAGTAAAGGAACTGGAGCACCGCTGTAGTAAAGGAACTGGAGCACCGCTGTAGTAAAGGAACAGGAGCACCGCTGTAGTAAAGGAACAGGAGCACCGCTCTAGTAAAGGAACAGGAGCACCGCTGTAGTAAAGGAACAGGAGCACCGCTCTAGTAAAGGAACAGGAGCACCGCTGTAGTAAAGGAACAGGAGCACCGCTGTAGTAAAGGAACAGGAGCACCGCTGTAGTAGAGGAACAGGAGCACCGCTCTAGTAAAGGAACAGGAGCACCGCTGTAGTAAAGGAACAGGAGCACCGCTCTAGTAAAGGAACAGGAGCACCGCTCTAGTAAAGGAACAGGAGCACCGCTCTAGTAAAGGAACAGGAGCACCGCTCTAGTAAAGGAACAGGAGCACCGCTCTAGTAAAGGAACAGGAGCACCGCTCTAGTAAAGGAACAGGAGCACCGCTGTAGTAAAGGAACAGGAGCACCGCTGTAGTAAAGGAACAGGAGCACCGCTGTAGTAAAGGAACAGGAGCACCGCTGTAGTAAAGGAACAGGAGCACCGCTGTAGTAAAGGAACAGGAGCACCGCTGTAGTAAAGGAACAGGAGCACCGCTGTAGTAAAGGAACAACAGGAACAGCACCGCTGTAGTAAAGGAACAGGAGCACCGCTCTAGTAAAGGAACAGGAGCACCGCTCTAGTAAAGGAACAGGAGCACCGCTCTAGTAAAGGAACAGGAGCACCGCTCTAGTAAAGGAACAGGAGCACCGCTCTAGTAAAGGAACAGGAGCACCGCTGTAGTAAAGGAACAGGAGCACCGCTGTAGTAAAGGAACAGGAGCACCGCTCTAGTAAAGGAACAGAGCACCGCTGTAGTAAAGGAACAGGAGCACCGCTGTAGTAAAGGAACAGGAGCACCGCTGTAGTAAAGGAACAGGAGCACCGCTGTAGTAAAGGAACAGGAGCTCCGCTGTAGTAAAGGAACAGGAGCTCCGCTGTAGTAAAGGAACAGGAGCACCGCTGTAGTAAAGGAACAGGAGCACCGCTGTAGTAAAGGAACAGGAGCACCGCTGTAGTAAAGGAACAGGAGCACCGCTGTAGTAAAGGAACAGGAGCACCGCTGTAGTAAAGGAACAGGAGCACCGCTGTAGTAAAGGAACAGGAGCACCGCTGTAGTAAAGGAACAGGAGCACCGCTGTAGTAAAGGAACAGGAGCACCGCTGTAGTAAAGGAACAGGAGCACCGCTGTAGTAAAGGAACAGGAGCACCGCTGTAGTAAAGGAACAGAGCACCGCTGTAGTAAAGGAACAGGAGCACCGCTGTAGTAAAGGAACAGGAGCACCGCTGTAGTAAAGGAACAGGAGCACCGCTGTAGTAAAGGAACAGGAGCACCGCTCTAGTAAAGGAACAGGAGCACCGCTGTAGTAAAGGAACAGGAGCACCGCTGTAGTAAAGGAACAGGAGCACCGCTCTAGTAAAGGAACAGGAGCACCGCTCTAGTAAAGGAACAGGAGCACCGCTCTAGTAAAGGAACAGGAGCACCGCTGTAGTAAAGGAACAGGAGCACCGCTCTAGTAAAGGAACAGGAGCACCGCTCTAGTAAAGGAACAGGAGCACCGCTGTAGTAAAGGAACAGGAGCACCGCTGTAGTAAAGGAACAGGAGCACCGCTGTAGTAAAGGAACAGGAGCACCGCTCTAGTAAAGGAACAGGAGCACCGCTCTAGTAAAGGAACAGGAGCACCGCTGTAGTAAAGGAACAGGAGCACCGCTGTAGTAAAGGAACAGGAGCACCGCTGTAGTAAAGGAACAGGAGCTCCGCTCTAGTAAAGGAACAGGAGCACCGCTGTAGTAAAGGAACAGGAGCACCGCTCTAGTAAAGGAACAGGAGCACCGCTCTAGTAAAGGAACAGGAGCACCGCTCTAGTAAAGGAACAGGAGCACCGCTCTAGTAAAGGAACAGGAGCACCGCTGTAGTAAAGGAACAGGAGCACCGCTGTAGTAAAGGAACAGGAGCACCGCTCTAGTAAAGGAACAGGAGCACCGCTGTAGTAAAGGAACAGGAGCACCGCTGTAGTAAAGGAACAGGAGCACCGCTGTAGTAAAGGAACAGGAGCACCGCTCTAGTAAAGGAACAGGAGCACCGCTGTAGTAAAGGAACAGGAGCACCGCTGTAGTAAAGGAACAGGAGCACCGCTCTAGTAAAGGAACAGGAGCACCGCTCTAGTAAAGGAACAGGAGCACCGCTCTAGTAAAGGAACAGGAGCACCGCTGTAGTAAAGGAACAGGAGCACCGCTCTAGTAAAGGAACAGGAGCACCGCTCTAGTAAAGGAACAGGAGCACCGCTCTAGTAAAGGAACAGGAGCACCGCTGTAGTAAAGGAACAGGAGCACCGCTCTAGTAAAGGAACAGGAGCACCGCTCTAGTAAATTAACAATGAATACAACACAAACAGCTCTCAGAACAGGCTACTTTCCTGGTTAAAAAAAAGTTAAATAAAACAAGGAAGTACCAAGCCAGGTTGCAAAATGTTTCTGCATGGCAGGCAGAGTCTCCCTACACCACCCATGAGGCCAGGCCACCACAGCCACAAGGCGGTTGTCAACAGAGGCCGCATACGAGGCCAACTAAACCAACACATAGACCAGGTTAGGTTAGCAGCAGTGGTCTGTAGTGTAGCTAGCACGTCACTATGAAACTACTGTGTGAGAACATACAATAAGGTAAATAAACATTTAACGCAAATACGAAACAGACCACACCGCCATATAAATACCAGATCCCAAAGGTGAAATGGTGGCCTGAGAGACAGCTGCTGTCTGTTTTACAGGGTGTGGGGTGTGTGTGTGTGTGGATGAGCAAGCCCCTCCACGCAAGTTAGGAGCTGAGCGCCTGTTAACCTCTGGCTCTTTCTGTCACAGGAACAGCCCTGTTCTCAGACACTGGCCAGGTTCTCACACACACACACACACACACACACACACAGTAACTCCACCCAAACACACAGATACCTCTGTACCTCGTGCACACACATACACATTCTGCAACTCCACACACACACACCTCTGCCCATCACACTTAGATGCAGAGCTATTGTCTGTTATCACAGGCCTGTTCTGACACCCAGCATCACTCTCAGCCACTAGTGAAAACGACAGACACCACAGCCAAACTAAACTATGTACTTATTATTCCACCAAAGAACAATGTTGTGCTATTAAACAGAATACATGTCAATGTTAGCTAAATGACATGACCTCGGTCAGCCACTGGGATGAGTCGTAAATAGCACCCTATTCCCTACATATGGCACCCATTTCCATACATTGTGTACTTTGGAGCTCTGTCTCGTTATGAGGGCCTCATGTGTGTGTGTCATAGAAATAGATAGTGAAGCCACAGACCAGGCACATGATCACTAAACCATCAAGACTCCATTGGATGATTTATAAACAGTGTTGTGAAACATGGTGTTACTGTTCACACCATAGTGTTGACTTCTGTGGTTCAGAGTTCAGACACTCACTCTTCAGTCCCATATAATGAACTCCTTTCAAAACTACAGTGTACTAAGTACAGGCTGCCATATGTGGAAAATGGTCTTCTAAAATGTGTATTCCAGGGTGAAGGGTAAGCTATCTTTCCAGAAAAGTTGATTAGAAGAGCCATGTGACGGTTTCTAAACAAAATGGCTAATTGTAACGGCCGGAACGGAATATTGATCATTTATGATTACGTGTTTCATACCGTTCCATTTCAGCCATGGAATACTATCACAATACATCATCTCCATTTCTCCCTCCACCAGCCTCCACTGACATTGGTTAACACACCTTGGTTTTCTCCAACTCTTGCAGTCTCTCCTGCAGCTGCTCCTGCAGAGTGTCATTCTCACTGGTCAGCTGGGCACTGCGCTCCTTGTGTGTCCTGAGCAGCTCCTTACACTTCTGGAGCAGATTCTCCTGGCGCGTCACCCTCTTCTGCAGCACCTCCATGCTTTTAGATGGGTCAGTGACGCCCTCTGCTGTTTGGAAGAGGTAACACAGCTTAGTGAGAAAGGGACTCCCATGGAGAGATACATGTTCTATTACATAGAAATACATACTGTACATATGTTCTAATCCTATCCATGGTTTTCACTGGGTCAGCGCTGCCTTCTGCAGTTTAGATGAGGTAACGCGGCTTAGTGAGAAAGGGACTCCCATGGAGAGATACATGTTCTATTACATAGATACATACATACTGTACATATGTTCTAATCCTATCCCTATCCATGGTTTTCATGTTCTATTACATAGAAATACATACTGTACATATGTTCTAATCCTATCCCTATCCATGGTTTTCACTGGGTCAGCGCTGCCTTCTGCAGTTTAGATGAGGTAACGCGGCTCAGTCAGAAAAAGAGGAGTACTGAGGCGTTAAGGATAACTAGTCAGTTGTACCATTGAATGCATTCAACTGAAATGTGTCTTCCGCATTTAACAAAACCCCTCTGAATAAGAGGATTGGTGTTGTGGTTTTATGTGTTAAAGGGATAGTTCACCTACATTACACATTGGTTTCCTTACCCTGTGAGCAGTCTATGGACAAGGTATGACAGCAATCCCTGCTTTGATTTAGTTTCCCTGGCACTGTTTCCACATGCTAATGTTTCAGTATTTGTGGCACAAATCCCATTTAAGTCATGGCATCGATATTTGCATTTGTCACACATCATGTTCAAAACATCTATAAGTCACTTTGTTGAGCTTTGCAGTCGATTTGAGATACTTTCTGATGATTTTAAACTAAGTTGTATAAAGGTTAAATAAAATAAATAAAACGTGTGTAAAATGCTAATAATCGGTCCCATGAATTGAATGGGATTTGTGCAACAAACACTAAAACATTTGAATGTGTAAACAGTGCTAGGGAAACTACATCAAAGCAGGGACTGCTGTCATACCTTGTCTATAGACTGCTTACAGGGTAAGGAAACCAATGTGTCATTTTGTCATTTGGGTGATTAATCCCTTTAAATATACTCAATAAATGTGATAAAAGACAAATGGCTCTAAACATTTCAACATTACATTACTCAGACCTGGGTCAAAATAGTATCTGAAATCCAAACACTAAGTGTTTAGTTGAGCCTGTCTAGAGTGCCAGAGGTGTAGAGGGTTTGCACCTTAGGCAATATTCAATTGGTTACATTGCACCAGACAATACTATTTGAACCCAGGTCTGCTACTGTCCATCTACACATCATCATCTATCAGGGGTGGGAGTCAGCATAGTGTCTGTACTGTATAATACCTGCGTCTTTGAAGGGGCTCTGTGGGGAAGAGGTGGAGTCTGGAGCATCTTCAGCCTGGAGAGGATGTTCAACCTCAGGGGCCACAGCTCCACCAGGAACCCCCTTCAGATGTTTCTTCATCAGGGCAACCTGGCAGAGGAGGAGGGACCACACAGTCAAAACACAGAGCAACACAGGCTGAAGATCAGATATTATTCTACAGTCAAGATTATACTGACAGTGTTCAGCAGACACTCATTGAAACACATTTTATTTTAAATCAATTGTAGAAATGTTATCATTGTTCTTATACTTTGAGTATGTTGTTGTACAGATCAGTGGGGGCAAATCCCAACGTGATGCATTTTACATTGAACAAAAATGTAACAAAATGTGAAAATTGCACTGTATTGTATATAAACACCTGGGTCTGAAGCACAGTAATCATCTGGTCCTTCTCCTCCAGGGCAGCATCAAACTCCTCCTGAAGGTGCTTCTTAGCCTGCTGGTCCATGTGCAACTCCTGGGGAGAAACATTGTCATATAACACATTGCCTTAATACACACAGCTCTTGGTGAGGAATATAGTGTGTTTGTGATTGACTACACTGCAGTCGGACCACTCAGAATGACTGATTTACACCCTACTTCCCTAATAACTACTTACTATGAGACCCAGATTAGTAGTTCTGCGAATTGCCTTGCTCACACTGATCGCCTTATTATCACAATCATGAGCCAGTTCCTATACTTCCTACATGCAGGGCACACTGCACCATTTCAACCAGGGAAAGGTTTCTTTCCTACAAACACAGGTGAGAGTATCAGTGAATTACATCACACAAGTTCAAACAAGTCACCTGTAATGCCTTATCGTGTTCTGATAATGAAAATATGCTGTTTTCTCCACTTCCTACCGCTCCTTCTTTCCTTGTTTTAGCTAACCAACTGCCCCTTCCTCTCTTTCCTTGTCTTAGCTAACCAACTGCCCCTTCCTCTCTTTCCTTGTCTTAGTTAACCAACTGCCCCTTCCTCTCTTTCATTGTCTTAGCTAACCAACTGCTCATTCCTCTCTTTCCTTGTCTTAGCTAACCAACTGCCCCTTCCTCTCTTTCTTTGTCTTAGTTAACCAACTGCCCCTTCCTCTCTTTCATTGTCTTAGCTAACCAACTGCCCATTCCTCTCTTTCCTTGTCTTAGCTAACCAACTGCTCATTCCTCTCTTTCCAAGTCTTAGCTAACCAACTGCTCATTCCTCTCTTTCCAAGTCTTAGCTAACCTACTGCTCATTCCAAGTCTTAGCTAACATACTGCTCATTCCTCTCTTTCCAAGTCTTAGCTAACCTACTGCTCATTCCTCTCTTTCCAAGTCTTAGCTAACCTACTGCTCATTCCTCTCTTTCCAAGTCTTAGCTAACCAACTGCCCCTTCCTCTCTTTCATTGTCTTAGCTAACCAACTGCTCATTCCTCTCTTTCCTTGTCTTAGTTAACCAACTGCCCCTTCCTCTCTTTCATTGTCTTAGCTAACCAACTGCTCATTCCTCTCTTTCCTTGTCTTAGCTAACCAACTGCCCCTTCCTCTCTTTCTTTGTCTTAGCTAACCAACTGCCCCTTCCTCTCTTTCCAAGTCTTAGCTAACCTACTGCTCATTCCTCTCTTTCCAAGTCTTAGCTAACCTACTGCTCATTCCTCTCTTTCCAAGTCTTAGCTAACCAACTGCTCATTCCTCTCTTTCCAAGTCTTAGCTAACCTACTGCTCATTCCAAGTCTTAGCTAACATACTGCTCATTTCTCTCTTTCCAAGTCTTAGCTAACCAACTGCTCATTCCTCTCTTTCCAAGTCTTAGCTAACCTACTGCTCATTCCTCTCTTTCCAAGTCTTAGCTAACCTACTGCTCATTCCTCTCTTTCCTTGTCTTAGCTAACCAACTGCCCCTTCCTCTCTTTCCTTGTCTTAGTTAACCAACTGCCCCTTCCTCTCTTTCCTTGTCTTAGTTAACCAACTGCCCCTTCCTCTCTTTCCTTGTCTTAGTTAACCAACTGCCCCTTCCTCTCTTTCATTGTCTTAGTTAACCAACTGCCCATTCCTCTCTTTCCAAGTCTTAGCTAACCTACTGCTCATTCCTCTCTTTCCAAGTCTTAGCTAACCTACTGCTCATTCCTCTCTTTCCAAGTCTTAGCTAACCTACTGCTCATTCCTCTCTTTCCAAGTCTTAGCTAACCTACTGCTCATTCCTCTCTTTCCTTGTCTTAGCTAACCAACTGCCCCTTCCTCTCTTTCCTTGTCTTAGTTAACCAACTGCCCCTTCCTCTCTTTCCTTGTCTTAGTTAACCAACTGCCCCTTCCTCTCTTTCCAAGTCTTAGCTAACCTACTGCTCATTCCTCTCTTTCCAAGTCTTAGCTAACCTACTGCTCATTCCTCTCTTTCCAAGTCTTAGCTAACCTACTGCTCATTCCTCTCTTTCCTTGTCTTAGCTAACCTACTGCTCATTCCTCTCTTTCCTTGTCTTAGCTAACCTACTGCTCATTCCAAGTCTTAGCTAACCTACTGCTCATTCCTCTCTTTCCTTGTCTTAGCTAACCTACTGCTCATTCCAAGTCTTCGCTAACCTACTGCTCATTCCTCTCTTTCCTGGTCTTCGCTAACCAACTGCTCATTCCTCTCTTTCCAAGTCTTAGCTAACCAACTGCTCATTCCTCTCTTTCCAAGCCTTAGCTAACCTACTGCTCCTTCCTCTCTTTCTAAGTCTTAGCTAACCTACTGCTCATTCCTCTCTTTCTAAGTCTTAGCTAACTTACTGCTCCTTCCTCAGCTTAGCTACTGCTACTTCCTCACTTTCCTTGTCTAAGCTGACCTACTGCTTCTTCCTCGGCTTAGCTAACCTACGGCTCCGTCCTCTTTCCTTGTCTTAGCTAACCAACTGCTCATTCCTCTCTAAGTCTTAGCTAACCTACTGCTCATTCCTCTCTTTCCTTGTCTTAGCTAACCTACTGCTCATTCCTCTCTTTCCTTGTCTTAGCTAACCTACTGCTCATTCCAAGTCTTAGCTAACCTACTGCTCATTCCTCTCTTTCCTTGTCTTAGCTAACCTACTGCTCATTCCAAGTCTTAGCTAACTTACTGCTCCTTCCTCTCTAAGTCTTCGCTAACCTACTGCTCATTCCTCTCTTTCCTGGTCTTCGCTAACCAACTGCTCATTCCTCTCTTTCCAAGTCTTAGCTAACCAACTGCTCATTCCTCTCTTTCCAAGCCTTAGCTAACCTACTGCTCCTTCCTCTCTTTCTAAGTCTTAGCTAACCTACTGCTCCTTCCTCTCTTTCTAAGTCTTTGCTAACTTACTGCTCCTTCCTCAGCTTAGCTACTGCTACTTCCTCACTTTCCTTGTCTAAGCTGACCTACTGCTTCTTCCTCGGCTTAGCTAACCTACGGCTCCGTCCTCTTTCCTTGGCTTAGCTAACCTACTGCTCATTCCTCTCTTTCCAAGTCTTAGCTAACCTACTGCTCATTCCTCTTTCCAAGTCTTAGCTAACCTACTGCTCCTTCCTCAGCTTAGCTACTGCTACTTCCTCACTTTCCTTGTCTAAGCTGACCTACTGCTTCTTCCTCAGCTTAGCTAACCTACTACTCCATCCTCACTTTCCTTGGCTTAGCTAACCTACTGGCTCCTTCCTTGGCTTAGCTGACCTACTGCTCCTTCCTTGGCTTAGCTAACCTACTGCTCCTTCCTCAGTTTGTCTAAGCTGACCTACTGCTCCTTCCTTGGCTTAGCTGACCTGCTGCTCCTTCCTTGGCTTAGCTGACCTACTGCTCCTTCCTTGGCTTAGCTAACCTACTGCTCCTTCCTTGGCTTAGCTAACCTACTGCTCTTGACTTCCTTCCTTTGGCTCAGCTCCTGTTTTTTGGGTCAGGACAGAAAGATTTCAGGACTTCCACACCTAATGCCGTGACTCAGTGGTTGCCTGCATCCTAAAAGCTTTTGAGTTCAGAGAGAGTAACGGGTCATAACAGAGTAAAATAAGACCCCGTAGACAGTACTTTGATAGGGATAGTAAGACAAAAATAGTACAGACATATACTGGTATTTAACAGAAACATATGGTGTTCATGGTCATGGTCATACTCATACCTCTCTCAACTCCCCTATCCTACGGAGAGCTTTGTCTTGACTCTGACTGAGAATGGCCTGAGGAGAAAAGCAGAAAAGACTTCATCAGCATTCAGTGAGTGTGGATAAAAGCGTTCCTCCATCCTCCCAATAGTACAGAGCATCACTATATGTAATCTGGTGTTGAGGTGGTTTATGAAAATCACCTGGGTCTTCTCCTTATCTCTCTGGACTGTTCTGTAGGTAGTGACCAACTGTAGAGAGACAGACACACACAGAGAGAGAAGGAGAATGGTTAGAAAGGTAAATCAAAAATAGCTGTACACACAGAGATATCCAGTATATCCAGAAAGTATTCAGACCCCTTGACTTCCACATTGTTATATTACAGCCTTATTTTGAAAATTGATTCAATCATTTCCCCCCTCATCAATCTACACACAATCCTCCATAGTGACAAAGCAAAAACAGATTCTTTGAAATTGTTGCACACATTTTTTTAACACACACTACTGTTCAAAAGTTTTGGGTCACTTAGAAATATCATTGTTTTTGAAAGCACATTTTTTTGTCCATTAAAATAACATCAAATTGACCAGAAATACAGTGTAGACATTGTTAATGTTGTAAATGACTATTGTAGCTGGAAACGGCTGATTTTTAAAGGAATATCTACATAGGCGTACATAGGCGTGTGTTCCAATGGCACGTTGTGTTAGCTAATCCAAGTTTATCATTTTAAAAGGCTAATTGATCATTTGAAAACCCTTTTGCAATTATGTTAGCACAGCTGAAAACTGTTCTAATTAAAGAAGAAATAAAACTGTCCTTCTTTAGACTAGTTGAGTATCAGGAGCATCAGCATTTGTGAGTTCGATTACAGATTCAAAATGGCCAGAAACAAAGAACTTTCTTCTGAAACTCGTCAGTCTATTCTTGTTCTGAGAAATGAAGGCTATTCCATGTGAGAAATTGCCAAGAAACTTAAGATCTCGTACAACACTGTGTAATCAATGGACACATCATGCAATTTCGAGTCTCATAGCAAAGGGTCTGAATACTTATGCAAGTAAGATATTTCTGTGTTTTATTTTTAATACATTTGCAAACATTTCTTAAAACCGGTTTTCGCTTTGTCATGATAGGGTAGTGTGTAGATCGATGAGGATTTTTATTTTTTATTTCATCCATTTTGGAATAAGGCATGTAACAAAATGTGTAAAAAGTCAAAGGATCTGAATACTTTCCGAATGCACTGTATGCATATCAGGCCAACTCCATACTCTGGTCATCTGAATTTGAGACCAACTGGATGAGCGAGAGAAGACTGATCATAGTGACTTGTACATCCCATAGAGGTGTATTGTAGACATACAGCAGGCCACCTCCCTGTTTTAGCCGTTCGGAATGACTTGCTGAACTGGTCATTTTACCTGATAATTATTTAGTGATTACACTGATTTCTTTTGAGACTGATTTCCACAAGCCTCACTAAAGGATGTACCATGCAGTACCACTGCTGTAGTGTCTCATGACCCCACCTCTGAGTATTTCCCTCTGTAGTTCCCCAGGCTCTTCTCCACCCTGTGTAGCCGATGGATCAGCTGTTCTTTAGACAGGGCCGGCAGGGATTCAGGGCTACCATACGACTCCTCTGCCTCGCTCTCGATGTCTGATGGAGGGTCGTAGGCTGAGGTGGCAGAGGGGGAGGCCAGGGGCTCATTCTCCCCCAGGGGGGTGAGGGAGTTGAGAGAGGGGCTGCGGTTCAGGCTCTCTTTAGACGGGGAACGGAAGAGGCCCTCGGCCCGGCTGGCACCGCGGAGGAGGAGAGACTCCACAGAGGGGACGCGGAGCTGTAGCTTCTGGGCAAACGACTGGGGCTCTTCTCTCTGAATGAGGATGGACAGGAGAGTGTATTACTTTAAGTTATTCATTTCCAGATGGCAGTCAACTATATTGAACTGAAACACATGGGAATGTACATAGATAGCTAGAGACATGTGGGATATGAATGCGTGTTTCCACATGCATGGGTTAAAGATAATCAACTAAACCACTCCTTTTGTTAGGCCTAGACTCTATCCAAATGGCACATTTATCAGAATGCATCTTCCTCTGCAGCTGATTAGGCCTAACTGGCATAGCATCTTAACTTGTATTCTTAGTTGCTTTATGACCTCTTCAGGACACATCAATAACCACATTTAAATGTGAAACAGAAAAGCCAGAGAAAGGTGTTAGGAGAATGAGGTAACTTGCCTGAGGGGAAGCCCTCCCATCTCCATTGATGCTTCCTCTAGGTGATCCTGTGTCACTTCTCCTGCCACTCTATAGCAGGAGGCAGGAGAGAGAGGTTAGAACAACCTAGGTCCTGGTTTAACCAGGGCTGGGTCTGTAATGGAACACTATTCCCTATGTACTGTAGTGCAATACTTTTGACCACTACTTTTGACTATGGGCCCTGGTGACAAAGTGGTGCACTATATAGGGGCCATAGTGAATAGGGTGCAATTTCAGACGCAGCCCTGGTACCTGGACCTGTTAGTCTTCCATATGTCCCACACCCAGCCATCGTGCACAGTACCGCTACACCTTGATTACTCTGTATAGGATCAAGCAATATTAGCAGAGCCATCAAATATACATGGCTCTGAATATTAGTATTGCTTGGACAGGAGCAATGCAGGGACTTATGGGTACTGTAGTTGGGTACCCTCATGCAAAATTGGATTAAACAGAGGGGTTAAATTACAAGATAGAAGGCATCTCTACTGTACAACATACAGTAACAGAACAGATAGGAGTTCAAATAGATCTACAGCTAGTAGCCATTAAACTACAACTGGTAGCCATTTGTCTACACAGCAGCCATGAGGTCAAAACAAACAGTCAAACTTGATTAGAGGAGCCAGTAGATGAAGAGGTTGAAGGTCAAAGGTTTGGCATTGCTGTGGATCACTGCAGCAGGGTGTTATTGTAGGTTAACTAGAACATAGTAAAGACAGGTGTAGTAGTGTTGTTGTGAACATTAGCTGGGTAGCCTGGCTGGTTGGTTATAGAAAAGATCAGAGTTTGGTGCATCAGCCACCAAACAGAAGAAAATGGACTGAAAGAGGGAGGGGTTGCCTGAAATTGTCATCTTCAGTTTTAAAAAGGTTTTTAAATATTTTGCTACAGAACACGACCCAGTTGTTGGCCTACTTGTAAGCTTGTTAACAGTTTCCTCCCCTCCTTTGAGTAACATTGATACTAGATAAGAAAAGCAAGGGGTTTTCTGCAAGTGTGATCTTTAAATCCGACCAGTGATACCAGTCAAGGAGCTGTCTCAGTTAAAAAGAAATGTTGAGAGCACACTTACACATGAAACAAACGTATTACAGACAGAGTTATACACCCATTGCAAAGTATCAAAAATATTAATAAATTATGATTCAACAAATGAAAACCTCTATACAAATGTATTATGGGAGTTTGAGGTTGCAATTTGAGACTGATGAGAAGGGACACATTTCACAATGTGTCTGGTTTGCTGTGAGGCTACAAAGCAGCAGGGTCTGCTTTGACTACAACAACAAGTCATTTCATTTGACTTTGGATCTGAGTGTGAGTGTTTGTAGGTCAAACCAATGCCCCCTAACCCTACCTTACAGGCAGACAAAGGGAAGAGCCCCAGAGTGGCTGAGTGAGATGCTCAGAGTAGTGGAAAACATGCCTGACTTGCTCTCAATCAATGAATTATACATGGCCTAATAATGTCTAGACACAACCCATCCCCACCCCTACAACCCAGACTGTGAAGGCTGCCTACAACTACACCCAAACAGTCATTCCAAGATGCTGTATAGGTTAGGCTGTGTGTGCAGACAGGGCACACAAAGGAGGAAAACAGTACTGTCACTCCGGATGTGAAGACTGGCAGTGGCATCATTAACCAGCAGCCTAGTTTTAGTTGTTGTACACAGTCTGTCAGGCCACTGGCCAAGGCATGATGACTAACCATATTGACAATGATGTCGGCAGATCTAAGGGGGCTGGATAGGTATAAGCAGTGTAGTGCTGGAGCAGGATGTACCAGGGCAGGTTTGTAAGGGTTATTTTTAGCAGATGACAACAGTACTGGCATGTTGGTATTGTGTCAGACAGTCAGTCAGGCTAGTGTACCAGCAACATGTGCCATAGTCTCTGTAGTTGTACACAATCTGGCAGGGCATATAAAGGGACATCTAGCCAAACAGAAGGATGTAGGCTGTGTTCCCTACATAGTGCACTATGTATTCCATTTGTTGGGAATAGGGTGCATCCCTGACATTCAGGACACATCGTATTTTCCCCTCTGCAGTTGTACCAAGCCAACAGATGACTAACGATACTGTGTCAACAGACAACTATGCCAGCCTGGCTTGGCTTCCAGACACCAGGTGGTGGAAAGCAGAGCTACACTGGTACTGTGTTTCAAGGTCAGAAGTAGAGGACGTCTGCAGTCTCTGCACTCAAACACAGAAAAAAAACTAGGCTAACAGGAAAGCTGCTCGCCCAGAGAACGTCTGCAGTCTCTGCACTAAAACACAGTAAGAAACTAGGCTAATAGGTTAGCTGCTAGACGACTCCAAGAGGGCTAAGGACAGGTTAGGATGTCAGTGTGTTAAACTGAACAGCTCTCTGCAGTTATGAGGAACAAGTAGGCTGCGTGTTTATAAAAAGGCACATTTACCATTTACTTTCAAGTTAAATGTTTTGTACAAACACACATGGTCACACACAGACTACATTTATGGGCTAATATTAGGACGTGATTCCAACTTAACATTGCTCAAAATAGTAACATATCTCTGAGTCAGTACCTATTATTTAAATAAATAGCCTATCATTTGCAATATCTGTTGATTCCACAGTTATAGTAAAACACATACTATATTATAGTCAGGTGAAGAGTGATGATATTTTGTTAAATGGTCCCGGGCCCTTCCCAATAATGCAGAAAGAAAGAAAATATAGAAAAATAAAACATGTAATAAAAGTATTAGACACAGAATGAGTAAAGATAACTTGTTAATTCTAGATGAGTGTGGTGACAGCCTAGAGAAGGATTAAGTCCATCTCTAAATGCAGATCATGTGTAAATCCTCCAGACAGACAGATGAGGCTAGCCAGCCCATTGTGCTCGATTTTTCAACAGCAATTTAGCCTGTAGCCTAGTCTGTCTGTGGGGTCAATTCCATTTCAATTCAGGAAGTCAATTGGAATGTCAATCCCAACCCTGCTGGCTAGCTAAATGTTTCAGGGGGGACAACTTGGTCTATTTTAAGAGCATGAGATTGAGACCAATGTATTGTGTGGTATTTTCCAATGGTATTTCAATAGATGAAGTGAGGAGGAATAGGAATGCATTATTCGAGTTCCCCCTGCATTATTCTAGTTCCCCCTGCATTATTCTATTTCCCCCTGCATTATTCTAGTTCCCCCTGCATTATTCTAGTTCCCCCTGCATTATTCTATTTCCCCCTGCATTATTCTAGTTCCCCCTGCATTATTCTAGTTCCCCCTGCATTATTCTAGTTCCCCCTGCATTATTCTAGTTCCCCCTGCATTATTCTAGTTCCCAACACCAGCTTGGTTGTTTTGGTGTACGATCTTTTTTAATATAAATATGTCACTCAACACTAATCGGAAGGGTATTGTATTGTTGGATGGGCTGTTTGTTTGACCACTACTAATCAATTATATTGAGAAGGGTAAATATGTATAAAATGAAATAAAGGAAAATCTTTCATGGCTCTAGGAAAAGCTTCAACTATGCAAGCTAAGTAGAGAAGGTCCGGAGGTGGATCGCATGACTATAAACTCTCCAAACAGAAGACGTTTGGGGTGAGAAGTGGGAACGAGGAAGGGAATAAAATCTATAGTTAACTATACAGGAGGTTGGTAGGGTTTCAGGGGCAAGCAACTATAAAGGATAACTAAAGACAAAGGGGAATCGGGATAACATCCTTTTCTGTCAATTCAAAGACAACTGAAAGAGACTATTGGATAACAACAAACTGGCATACTGAAGAAAGCACAACAAGCTTCTATCCCAACAGTCACATTTACAAACCAACAATCACTCCCAAGGGATTAGATGCAAGGTTAGGTGGTGGTGAGATGCCTTCAAGTTACGAACATCAAAGAAAACAGATAAGGAGGAGGAAAAGACAGAGAGAGCAGGGTGCAAGCAGTCTTCACTGGTTCTAAACAGCAGGCCAGCTCCTCTACCCTCTACCCAGGAGCGAGGAAAGGAAAACGAGAGGGGCAGGAGGAGGAGAGGAGGCAGGGGTGGGTGTGAGGGGGCGAACCGAACTCACCGCACTGGCTACCTGAGCAACCTGAGCCTGAGGTGCTTTGGGGGGTGGCTTTGATTGGTCCAGAGCAAAGATAGTATACTCAGAGAGAAAAGCAGGTTCGGCTATCATCCCGGCCAGCACCTGACCCCAGGTCAAAGGTCAGTGTGTCAACGGGACGACAGATGAGGGGGGGGGGGGGGGACAGAGAGCAATGAGAAAAACAACAACACCATGAGAGTGAGTGAAACAGCGCTGAGGAGAGTGTAGTCTCTGCCCAGATTCTCTGGAGAGACACTGGTCAGAGAGAGAAAACGAAAGTGAGAGAATCTGACAAAGAGACAGAGAAAAAACATAGAGAGAGCGAAAGACTGGTCAAAGAGAGACAGAGAGAAAGGAAAGATGGAAAGAACACCCAATCAACATTAGGGCGATGTGGTATTTACTGAATTTGACATCCTAGTATCTGTGTCCTCCATTGTGAAATAGCCTTTCATGAGATTGATAGAAAGGTAGGCCTAAATGTTAACATCTTATCTTTTAAACGAGGATGTCCAAGTCATCATTAAGCTAAACATTTTTATGAGGCTAATTTGCCTATATTTTTTTGGGGCACAGAAACAGTGAAGTCAAAGGAGTAAAGTCTGGAGCTGACGGTGAACTAGAGATGATTTGAATACGATGAGGAGGAAGAAGATGCCTCTAGGCTATCTGAAGCCATATAGTGGGGATGGCCGTCTTTCAGGGGAGATGATAAAGCCGGGTGCTGTCAAAGGGCTGGAAGCCTGAAACGTCTCGCCTACAATTCACTACCTCAGGCTGGATTTGGTTGGTGAATATCTTAGGCTTGAGTTGAGATTTAAATTGCGGAATCAATCAATTATTTGCTGAGGTAGCTTATTTCTTACAACGGATTTTGAAATGGATGTGTTGAAAATAAAGTTGTTTAGCCTATGATCTTTGGTAAAAATGTTTTTGTTTTTTTAATCTGACGACGTGGATATGCCAAATTGGATTTACTGTACAAAACACTATAAGTCAAAGTCCTAATATCAAAATGCTGTTGTATATATTGCCATTCATTGAGATCCATCCACCTACACCTTAACTAAAGTTAAAAGTCTGTGTCAATAGATCAGCTCCACCAGCAGTCTTCAGACGATGATTGACTGTAGCCTAATTGCTGCATAATGGCCTAGGCTACTTCTTCAGAGCAGTCTACCTGAGAACACGTCACTTCACTTGTTTAGGCTACATTCCAAAGGCAGAGGTCATTAGAAAAAAAACTTGGCATGCCGACACATTGTGGTTCACCCATGGAATTAATTGAAGTACAATAAAAAATAAAAACAATTGGCTAGGACTTAAAGACAGTCAAAAAGGTTTAGCTTCTTTTCAATAGTGGAAATATTTCTTAAACCTATTCATTTGGTAATTTATTGGATAAAAACCTAGTTTTCAGGTCTAATAAGTGATTGAAATTAAGCAGGTCCGCAATTTACTTAGTCCACAATTTGCACTAATTAGGCTAAATTGCCTCCATCCATGTTGGTCATGGTTTGTTTTAATCAGCTTTAAATCAATGCAGGGCTGAGACTTAAGGGATGATACTGGTTGAACAGCTTATCCTTTGGGTGAGGCTACAGAAACTTTAAACCCTTGGATATGCATTAGGGCAGTTTTATGATGCAGCAGAGCATGGCGGCGTAGTCCTCTGGAAGCACTGCAGACATAGGCCCAAGTCAGGGCTCTTGAACTCAGGTCCTGGAGGGTCGAAACACTTCTGGTAGCAAACTGCACTCACCTGGGGCCTTATTTATCAATCATGCAAATGCACAAATCTGTGCATAAACCATATGTGGGATCATTTCCACGGAAAGTGAGATTTATCAATATGAACGTTTGCTTGAGAGTGCGTGTAAATTTAGACACAGCCATGCCAAGTGGTGGAATAAGGGAACTGCTGCTTGTCAAGCGTAGAATGGGGAAAATATATCATTAAAATGTCTGAACAATTTTCAGTTTCATTGTATTTCCATTGTGAATTCATGCAACATATCTTGACAGGCATATCATCTGACCACATCAGTGCATTTGTTATGATAATAAAACATATAAACTACAGTAATTTGTTAAATTAGAGGCACGTGTGAAAGTGAAACCATTGTTGAAATACAAAAAAATGATTTGATAATGGGAAATCGAATTAGGTTGATCTTGCTCTGTTGGAAGATTTGTCACATGCTGCATTTAGCAGAGAAGGTGTTTTTAAGAGACAGGTGGGACTTTTTCTGCAAAAAGTACAGATTGATTTTGGGAAATGATATCAGATGAGCCAATCTTATAGGATTTTTGCAAGGATTTAAGACCTACTTTAAAAAGGCAAAGACATGCCATTCCCCCCACATTCAAGTGCTTTCCACCCTCGGGTTTTTGGCAACGGACACTTTTTATCGGGAGCTTGCTGAGCGGCATCTCACAGCCCTCGATGAGACAATGTTTTGAATGCAAATCAGCAGCAAAACAAACTAACATACAATTTCCATACACCATCGCACAACAGGTTGAAGTCAAGAGGATTTTCTTTGCATCATTGGGTTCCCAAATACGAACGCCGCATTTTAAATTTGAGATTCTTCAAAGTAGCCACCCTTTGCCTTGATGCCAGCTTTGCACACTCTTGGCATTCATGAGGACCACCACAGGAAAGGAAGACCCAGAGTTACCTCTGCTGCAGAAGACAAGTTCATTAGAGTTACCAGCCTCAGAAATTGCAGCACAAATAACTGCCTCACAGAGTTCAAGTAACAGACACATCAACTGTTCAGAGGATACTGTGTGAATCAGGCCTTCATGGTCAAATTGCTACAAAGACACCACTACCAAAGGACACCAATAAGAAGAGACTTGCTTGGGCCAAGAAACACGAGAAATGGACATTAGACCGGTGGAAATATGTCCTTTGGTCTGATGAGTCCAAATCAAAGATTTATGGTTCCAACCGCTGTCTTTGTGAGACGCAGAGTACATGTAGGTGAGCGGATGATCTCCGCGTGTGTGGTTCTCACCATGAAGCACAGAGGAGGTGGTGTGACGTTGCTTTGCTGGTGACACTGTCTGTGATTTATTTAGAATTCAAGGCACACTTAACCAGCATGGCTACCCCAGCATTCTGCAACAATATGCCATCCCATCTGGTTTGCGGTTAGTGGGACTATCATTTGTTTTTCAACAGGACAATGACCCAAAACACACCTCCAGGCTGTGTAAGGGCTATTTTACCAAGGAGCTTGATGGAGTGCTGCATTAGATGACTTGGCCTCCACAATCCCCTGACCTCAACCCAATTGAGATGGTTAGGATGAGTTGGAACGCAGAGGGAAGGCAAAGCAGCCAACAAGTGCTCAGCATGTGGGAACTCCTTCAAGACTGTTGGAAAAGCATTCCTCATGAAGCTGATTGCCAAGAGTGTGCAGAGCTGTCATCAAGGCAAAGGGTGGCTACTTTGAAGAATCTAAAATCTTAAATATATTTTGATTTGTTTAACACTTTTTTCGTTACTACATGATTCCATATATGTTATTTAATAGTTTTGATGTCTTCACTATTATTCTACAATGTAGAAAATAGTAAAAATAAAGAAAAACCCTTGAAAGAGTAAGTGTGCCCAAACCTTTGACTTTTGGTACTGTATGTGAAGGCTTCCACTCTTAATGTGCAGGTGATAGGCTATATGACGCGCAAAAGACATTGCTGAATGTGATGGTACGCACAACTCTTTCATTCTGCATGAAAGCAATATTGGCCTAAACGCCTACAGGAGGGAGCTGTCGAGGATGGATGGCTTATTGGTGAGTGTTGCCTACTCATTTGAAGTAGATTTGCCATTGCTAAAGCAACTCATTGTCTTAATGGTCTTCTCTTTGTTGCCATGTTTTTATTTGTACTGGTCAACAACTGAGCGAGTCAAATAACAACTTTTGGTTGTAATCAATCTCTGACACTATCACCTCACCGCGTTGTATATTCCCCACAGGCTTTAAAGGGGGAATTTGACCATATACAGTGCCTTGCGAAAGTATTCGGCCCCCTTGAACTTTGCGACCTTTTGACACATTTCAGGCTTCAAACATAAAGATATAAAACTGCATTTTTTTGTGAAGAATCAACAACAAGTGGGACACAATCATGAAGTGGAACGACATTTATTGGATATTTCAAACTTTTTTAACAAATCAAAAACTGAAAAATTGGGCGTGTATCAGTGCACGAGCACTGAGAACAATTGGTATTTATCAATGATTATGTGGGGGAAAATGACTAATTAAACATTTCACTTAAGAGAACGATCTATTGTTATTTGTTAGTGTTTTTTTACTGATACAAACGTGTCTGTGTGTCTTGGTCATAACACTGGGTGTATAGCTAAGAGCCGTTTGGGTGCGACCGCAGCATGTGACACATCCCATGTTTTACTATCGGCAGGAACTCAGCTGTGTGGAAACGTGCAGGAAGGAACAGACAATGGTGTGAGCTGTGGCAACGTCAACTATCTTAATCTGCACAGACAAGCAAATCACCTTTTACACCATGTTCTCGCACTTGTTTCCACACATCTGCTAACCACCACGTAAACAAAGACGTTGTACTTTCCTATAAAAGCTGAAACCCAACTCTGTTCATTGGGCCCTTAACTCTGCACGATTGAGTGATTGTTAACTGCTCCAAGTTGTTGTTTGAAGAATCTACACTTCTTTTTGGTTCGATTTTCCATGATAATTACTTCCTACCGGTGTGCGTATGAGGCTCATAGGATTATTTGATAAATCACCCTTTTTCTATTCGTACGAACATTCTAAATTCTGTTCGGAAGTAGTATTTTAGAATAGCATATATGTAATATTGATAAATGAGGCGGCCCCTGGTGTCCGATGTCTGAATCAGTCCCTGATTCGAAGGAGAGGGTGAAAAAAAGTTTTTAAGCCCTCCAGGACCCGTGTTGAAGAGCCCTGGCCTAAGTCATCAATCCAAGAGGTGTTGGAGGAAGAGAAGGTAAACAGGGCTTTGGGACATACACATATCATCTATGTCTAATGATGAGGGACAGTTTCTTGAACACAGATTAATCTTAGTTTCTAGAACCTCAATTGAAAGTGTTTTGTAGTCTAGGCAGGACTAGGCTTCATATGTTTCAGAGAAACTAGCCCGAAGCGTAAGATCTAGGACTAATATAACATTATTATTATTATTATTATTATTATTTCAAGCAATCCTTATAAGAAAGTGATTCTACAAGTTGCTGTTGCAGTGTAGAGCCAAAGCACATCAACAGAAGACTGTAGTGTAGGTCAGATGATATTACATACATCATTGAGGCTCATGTCTTACCTCTCTATCACTAGGTGAGGCTGAGGTATCTTGGTGCAGGGAGGGGTGTGTGTGGCTGCTACGTCTCTCTCCAGGGCCCATCTTAGGGAAAATTATTTGATATTTATCATGATATAAACAACACATTTGTCCAACATGTTCAAGTCCACAGAGTAAGGATGTCACTCTACACAATAAATATGAATCTGTTAAAGCTAGATAATATTGTTTTTTTCCTTGGCTATCTTTAGGTAAGATTCTAGTGTTGACTCACTAAAAGCTACCCTTACTAAACAATAGGCTACTATTTTCTGTAAACATTGCCAGCTTGACAGACAGGTTATATTGACGCAGACTATGGAAAAAATATTACCTTGAGATACACAGACATCATGGGTTAAAATGAAATGTTTATCCAGTAGGAGTGACATGCATGGAGCTGCCACCAGCTAACTGGCTAGACATTTACAAGGAACTGTAGCTACAGTACTACTAACAAGTCCAGTCAATCAATTATTTAAAGATGATCTGGCTGGCTGGGACAAATGTAATGGTTCCACAGACAGCTACACTTGTTTGATTAAATGTAGACAAAACTATGATTATTGTTCTGTTATTGTGTTTTTTTTTAAGTCACATGACTTAAAATAGATTAGCCTAGCTAGCTAGCTAGACTTTGGTTCGAAGCTGCTCAGACACGACTCCCTAAAAACACAACACTTCAATACATCTACGACCGGAAGTGACTTTTCGTAGCATTCTTCTTTCTTTCTTTGTTGTACTTGTACCCATTTCTCCACATTTTCATGATGCCCAATAGGTAGTTACAGTCTTGTTCCATTGCTGCAACTCCGCTACGGAGTTGGGTCGAGAGCCATGCGTCCTCTAAAACACGACCCTGGCAAGATACACTGCTTCTTGACACACTGCTCGCTTAACCCAGAAGCCAGCCGCACCAATGTGTTGGAGGAAACTCTGTCCAACTGGTGACCTAAGTCAGCTTGCAGGCGCCGGCCCACCACAAGGAGCCGGCCGGCCAAACCCTCCCCTAACCCAGACGACGCAGGGCCAATTGTGCACCGCCTCATGGGTCTTCTGGTCAAGGCCGGCAGTGACACAGCCTGGGATCAAACCCGCTGCTTTAGTCACACCTCTGCGCCATTCAGGAGGCCCTTTCTTCTTCTGTGGATTTTTTTATAGCGGTTGGCAACCAACTTTAACCTCTTGAAACTAGGGGGCACTATTTTTATTTTTGGAAAAATAACGTTCCCAAAGTAAACCTATTTCTCAGGACCAGATGCTAGAATATGCATATAATTGACAGCTTAGGATAGAAAACACTCTAAAGTTTCCAAAACTGTCAAAATATAGTCTGTGAGTATAACAGAACTGATATTGCAGGCGAAACACTGAGGAAAATCCAATCAGGAAGTGCCTCTTATTTTGAAACCGTTGTGTTCCTATGCACCCCTATTGGCCATTGAAAGGGCTTTCAACCAGATTCCTTTTTCTACGTATTCCCTAAGGTGCCTACAGCATTTTGACGTAGTTTCACGCCTTTATATTGAAGAATGAGTGTAAACGACTACATTGAGTAAGTGGCCAGCTGAGGGATCTCAGAGTGATTCTTGCGTAAAACACAAGAGGTGGTCATTTTTCCTCTCGCTCCTACTGAAAAGCCAATTGTCCCAGTTGATATATTATCGAATAGATATTTGAAAAACACCTTGAGATGATTATAAAAACGTTTGCCATGTTTCTGTCGATATTATGGATATAATTTGGAATTCTTTTCGCCGTTGTCGTGACCGCTATTTCCGGTGGATTTCTGAACATAACCAACAAACAGAGGTATTTTGGGTATACAAATAATCTTTATAGAACAAAAGGAACATTTGCTGTCTAACTGGGAGTCTCGTGAGTGAAAACATCCGAAGCTCAAAGGTAAACGGTTAATTTGATTGCTTTTCTGATTTTCGTGACCAAGCTTCCTGCTGCTAGCTGGACATAATGCTATGCTAGGCATTGAAATAGAACGTGTTCCACTGTCTCCATCTCCTCCTGACAATGATCACAACTTCCAGTTGGATATGTCCCCACCAATTTCAATGTACTATTGAGCCTTGTGTCCCAGTCGAAGCCTTGCGATTACACTATCCTCCCTTGTCGCTCAGCCTGAGGACCTCCCTGCCCCCACCTTTTCCTGAACCTTAGACAGGTGTCTTCCTTTCCCTCCCTTTTCCACAACTTGCCATTTGTTTTTAACCAACCCCTTGGCTTCTGCTTTACTGACTGACAATTCCATCTCAATATTAGGATGTTTAAGAACCTGCTTGGCAATATTAAAAATACTAATTTGTTTTTAACTGAATTGCCTAGTTAAACAAAGGTTATGTTTAAAAACATATATATCAACAAAATAAGAAATAATAATTATACTCCCACATGAGCTAGTACCCAGAGGAACATCACAAATATCCCCATCTGTTTTACCCTATACAAGCACTGCAAAACCTCATACAATACATCTGTCTTCTCCGAGACACAAATGATTTAAAGCTCATCGGGAATCAGAGCAGATAAGTACCCTGCCTGGCCTCACCCCCACCACCACCACTCTGCAGCCAAGATTATGGTCATCAACTCCATTGTGTAAACAGATAAATGATCCGTTGCTTTTTGTCACTGCCACCTTAAACTCAGGAACACTAAAAGCTGTTTGGGGTCCTTAGATCCATATGTGAATATATTCAAGAAAGCATAGTATTGTGTTCTTAAACTGTTCACTTAGAACCAAATCTACTCTTTCCTCAATAGCTCTTACCTTCTCAAGCAATCCTAAATATATCGCTGGCTGAGGGAGCAACCAAGGTGGGATAGCAGGAAGAACCACAGAAAGGCTAAACTCCCTCCCAAACAACCCCATCTCTCTAGCCATGCCAATGACTATCCACCCAAAACTTGGATTCGGATTTTGTTAGTGTTCCCAGCACCATAGGAGTACCTTTTATTTGGATGTGTAACCTTATGTCCTTGTATATTTACCCAATATGTCATGGTTAGTTGTCTTAACTTTAACGACAACTCTCTCAACTCTACCTGCATCGCTGCCACCGGGGAGGTCCTGAGTGCCCCACAACATATTCTTTGGGCTTGGCCCTGGATTACATCTAGCTTCTTTTTTCTTCCTTTTTTTTAACCTTTTAAAGATGTCTGAGCTGCTGATCCATATGCTACACTTCCATAATCCAGTGATGACATTAACAGCACTATATAAAGCATTTAACACCATTCTATCTGCCCCCCACTCCATTCCTGACAGGCAACGCATCACATTCAATATTGTCTTTCCTTTGAGAACTACTGTTATTAATATGCTCTGTCCATGTCATTTGAGTGTCAAACCAGACCCCCAGCAACCTAAACCCTCCCACTCTCTCCAGATTCCTTCCATACAGCTTCAAGTATATTTCCTCCCCAACATTCATGTACAAAAACCCCCCGGTGGTTTCTCAACTGAAAATTCAAAGCCCCACCTGAGGGACCACTGATCAACTTCACTAATAGCTTCTTGAACTTTCCTGGCTGTATGGGTAATATTTCTCCCTCTTCCACAGTGCCCCGTCATCCGCAAACAATGATCTCCCAATATCAGGTCTCACCTAGGATAACACATTGTCAATCATAATAGAGAACAAAGGACTAATGACAGTTCCCTGGGGGCTACCATTATCTACCTCTACCTCTACCGCTTTCTGACAAAGAGCTCCGCACCCTCACTTCTATTGACCGGCCAAAAGAAAAATCCCTTATCCAGTTGAAAACCTTTCCATCAACCCCCCTGACATCCTTCCACATCATATCAGGCCTTCTGTACATCAAAGGAAACAGCTACCACCCCCATATTTGCCTGTGCCTTCCGTATGACTGACTCAAGGCACAGTACAAGATCCATCGTTCCCCTGCCTTTTCTGAACCCACTTTAGTCTGGTGACATTAGTCCTCTACTCTCCCGAAAGTAAATCAGCCTTTCTGTTAACATCCTTTCCATATGTTTCCATACATGAGATGTGAATGCTATCGGCCTATAGCTTGAAGGACTAGTAGAGTTTTTCCCAGGTTTCCATATCGGCGCCACTACAGCCTGCTTCCAACTTCCAGGCAGTTTCACTTCCTGCATCACCTTACTGTAAAGGCACAATACTTTCGCCATTGCAGTGTCACTGAGACGAACCATCATGATGTAACATCTCCTCATCCCAGGAGATGCTACCCCAGCTTTAGCTAAAGTTCTCTTCATCTTAGCCCACATAAAAAGGGGTATTCAATGCATCCTCCACCATCGCTCTCTGATTCAGGACCTCCAGATATTCTCCTCCTCCTCTCTCTCCCACGCTGCCCCTCTTCTGTCAGATTATTTGAGCTGTGCACCTTCACAAATGCCTGGGCTAACATCTCTACCATCTGCCTCTCTCTCACTGCAACCATCTCCCCACTTTTCAGCACAGGGAGATCCTAATCTCATCTGACCCTACTCATCTTCTAAATCACCCCCTAAACCTCTCCTACAGGAGTGGTCCTACCTCTTAGCTGTCCTAATGATCATCCTTACTACTGCTTGTGCTTGTTTACACTGAATCCGGTGCTGGAAATTATGGGACCTTTTCAACATTCTGAAAGCCCGCTTCCTACCTTTCACAGCTCCTCTACACTCCTCAGTCCACCAGGGAACTGAGTTACTCTTTCGCCCTACTGTTCCCATAGGAATCACTTGGCTTGCAGCCCCTCCTATAGCACCTCTTACTCTATCATTCACTGTTTCTATACCTGAATTGAGATCAACCTGAGACAGCTCCTGTTCACTCAAGTCCTGAAACTGACCCCACTCCGCTTTCCCAAATATCCATCTCCTCAATCCAATCCATTTGTGCTCCTGAGTGATGCAGCGGACTAAGGCACTGCATCTCAGTGCTAGAGGTTTCACTACAGAGACCCTGTTTCGAATCCAGGCTGTATCACAACCGGCCATGATTGGGAGTCCCATAGAGCGGCACACAATTGGCCCAGCGTCGTCCGGGTTTGGCCGGTGTAGGCCTTCATTGTAAATAAGTATTTGTTCTTAACTGACTTGCCTAGTTAAATAAAGGTTCAATTAAAAAAATGGAATGTCCTACTGAATTTTCCACCCTCGTTCCCACAGTACACATGATAGGATAATGATCACTACCCCCTGTAGATTCCTCCAAAACCTCCTAACTACATCTACCTGCCATTGAACTTGAGATCAGAGTAAGATCCAGAGCAGATTCATTTCCAGTTACTGGGTTCCCTGGCCGTTATTAAGACTCAAGCCCTTTCTCATCAAGTAGTTCCTCCAACACTTGTCCATCTACATCTATCCGTACCCTTCCCCAGAGCGTACTATGAGCATTAAAATACCCACACCACATTACCCATCTCCTATCTTGACCTTCTACATTCCCAAGGGCCAACAACTCTCTTACAGGGGTTGTAAAATTACACTATGAGCATATTCCCCCCCCCCAACCACTACATACTCCTGTTCAACTCCCTCTCCCACTTTATAAAGGTAGCACACACCACTCATCCCCTATCTCTACAGACTTCAACATAACCTTGTATTAAAAACATCTAGAGTAGCTTTCAGCTATGTCTCCTGGAGACATATCACATCAGGTTTGGCTGGTAACTCGTCAAGAAACTGTTGTTTGAACTCCTGCCCATTAACCATCAAACTTCTGGCATTCCATTGAAGGATTAACATCATAATGACAACTAACCAATAAATGATTCCTGGCTAGAATGATTCTCAATCTTATTGAGGTCATCCTGTACATTTTCCCATGTCAGTCCTGTGATCCCAGGATACTTCACTGCCTGCTCCACTATGATCGGAATCTTCTTAGTCTTAGATTGTAATTTTTATGTGCAATTGATTGCTGCTGTCACAAATGTAACAACCTTCCTCATGTCTCCTACCAGTCTTGTGTTCTCCCCCATTCTGCTCACTACATCACACCCAACCTGCAACCCGACCTGCCCTGGAATACCTGTTCTTTTAGGTTCCCCGCTTGTTTCTGTGTGAACTACCTTCACTGCTTCTCATCTCGTTTTTCCTATACACACTGTCGCCATATACCCAAACCTTTGACAGTTATTGTAACACAATGGTTTCGGAACATAAGCTCGCACATGATAACTCATAACTAATCCTACGTTTTTCTGGCAGTACCTGATCCTTAAAGTTTAGTAGCACTGACAGGCTATCCACCTTCTTTCCATCTCGTGTCATCTGAAGGCGCTTTCCCTCATTAACTTCTTATGGCTGGGGGGCAGTATTGAGTAGCTTGGATTAGAGGTCGACCGATTAATCGGAATGGCCGATTAATTAGGGCCGATTTCAAGTTTTCATAACAATCGGAAATCGGTAGTTTTGGGCGCCGATTTTGCCTTTATTTAATCTTTATTTAACTAGGCAAGTCAGTTAAGAACACATTCTTTTCAATGACGGCCTAGGAACGAGGCAGAACGACAGATTTTTACCTTGTCAGCTCAGGGGATCCAATCTTGCAACCTTACAGTTAACTAGTCCAACGCTCTAACCACCTGCCTCACAAGGAGCCTGCCTGTTATGCGAATGCAGTAAGCCAAGGTAAGTTGCTAGATAGCATTAAACTTATCTTATAAAAAAAACAATCAACGACTGTCAATGCTCCAATGTGTACTTAACCATAAACATCAATGCCTTTCTTAAAATCAATACACAAGTATATATTTTTAAACCTGCATATTTAGCTAAAAGAAATCCAGGTTAGCAGGCAATATTAACCAGGTGAAATTGTGTCACTTCTCTTGCGTTCATTG
Source organism: Oncorhynchus nerka (assembly GCF_034236695.1). Classification (NCBI taxonomy): domain Eukaryota; kingdom Metazoa; phylum Chordata; class Actinopteri; order Salmoniformes; family Salmonidae; genus Oncorhynchus; species Oncorhynchus nerka. Next base: position 28,341,106 of record NC_088411.1, read on the forward strand.
CACGCAGAGTCAGGGTATATGCAACAGTTTGGGCCGCCTGGCTCTTTGCGAACTAATTTGCCAGAATTTTACGTAATTATGACATAACATTGAAGGTTGTGCAATGTAACAGGAATATTTAGACTCATGGATGCTATCCGTTAGATAAAATACGGAACGGAATAAACGTTTTGTTTTCGAGGTGATAGTTTCCGGATTTGACCTAAGGCTCGTATTTCTGTGTGTTTATTATAGTTAAGTCTATGATTTGATATTTGATAGAGCAGTCTGACTGAGGGGTGGTAGGCAGCAGCAGGCTCGTAATAGTCAAAGGTATATGGTTTAGAGAGAAATAGTCGACGCGTTATAATTCCTGTAATAACTTGCGGCTGAACTTGAAAGGGGTTCCTTCGTTATTTTACCGTTCAAGACATTCTCTATGGAAGACATGATCTACTTCAAATAAGGTCTGTGTTTCGTGCAGGCTTAAACCACCTCTGCTCATGTCTTTCATAGAGAATGTCTTGATCTACTTCAAATAAGGTCTGTGTTTCGTGCAGGCTTAAACCGCCTCTGTTCATGTCTTCCATAGAGAATGTCTTGATCTACTTCAAATAAGGTCTGTGTTTCGGTGCAGGCTTAAACCACCTCGGCGTTTTGATACCCATGTAAATCTCACTAGGATAAGGTTACGTTTGTAAACATATTTTCATAAATCCACTCTACAAAAAAATGATATTCGCTTATATTTAGCCAATATTGATCAGAGTTACCTTGTCCTATGGATATCTACACAGTTATAAAATTGGCAAGGTGGTGTAAGCCTACACGAAACACAGACCTTATTTTAAGTTAATCTAAAAATATCCTATGGAATGAAGGAACCGCTTTTCAGATTTTGCTAGAAGGTGTCATAGGAATTATGACTCGCACTTTGGTAGTCAATTCTTACCATGTCCATTATTAAAATAGGATTTCCTGCATATAGAAATGACAGTTTTTGTTTTCAACATTCATCACAGGTAACTTAAACTCTATTTTTATTCAAACAGTTGAGAGTATTTGTCTCCTAAGCAGACTCTTCAGTATCATTGTCACTTCAGAGCTGTGTGTGTGTTTTACAGATGGCAGAGAAAAGCAGAGCACCAGTGTGGGACTATTACATGGAATTGGCACCAGGGAAAGCAAGGTGTCTTATTTGTGATAAAGATGTAAGCATGGGGTCAGCAATGGCTAAATAAAAAAATACCACCAACCTATGGAATCACCTTAAGAACACCCATCCAAAAGCCCAAATGTATTATTAAGTTAAAATAAAAGTGTTCATTGTTCATTCAGTATTGTTGCAATTGACATTATTACATAAATGTGTGTGTGTGTGTGTGTGTGTGTGTGAATATATACTTGTAATAATTGTTTAAAACTCTATTTAAAATCGACCGATTAATCGGCAGCAGCTCTTTTTTTGGTACTCCAATAAATCGGTATCGGCGTTGAAAAATCATAATCGGTCGACCTCTAGCTGCTACTCAGGCCCAAAAGCTAAGATATGCATATTATTAGTAGATTTTGATAGAAAACACTCTGAAGTTTCTAAAACTGTTTGAATGATGTCTGTGAGTATAACAGAACTCATATGGCAGGCAAAAACTAAACTAAGTGCCTGCGCCTTGTGAATTTGGATTTGTGAACTAAACACGCAAACAAAAAGGAGGTATTTGGACATAAATGATGGACTTTATCGAACAAAACAAACATTTATTGTGGAACTGGGATTCCTGGGAGTGCATTCCGATGAAGATCATCAAAGGTAAGTGAATATTTATAATGCAATTTATGACTTCTGTTGACTCCACAACATGGTGGGTATGTGTATGGCTTGTTTTGGTCTCTGAGCGCTGTACTCAGATTATTGCATGGTGTGCTTTCTCCGTAAAGCTTTTTTGAAATCTGACACAGCGGTTGCATTAAGGAGAAGTATATCTTTAATTCCATGTATAATGCTTGTATTTTCATCAACATTTATGTAAATTGACGTGGCTCTCTGCAAAATCACCGGATGTTTTGGAAGCAAAACATTACTGAACATAATGCGCCAATGTAAACAGAGATTTTTGGATATAAATATGAACTTTATCGAACAAAACATACATGTATTGTGTAACATGAAGTCCTATGAGTGTCATCTGATGAAGATCATCAAAGGTTAGTGATTAATTTTCCTATTTCTGCTTTTTGTGACTCCTCTCTTTGGCTGGAAAAATGGCTGTGCGGACATGGTATGCTTTCGTCGTAAAGCCCTTTTGAAATCGAACACTGTGGTGGGATTCACAACAAGTTTATCTTTAAAATGGTGTATAATACTTGTATGTTTGAATCATTTTAATTGTGAGATTTCTGTTGTTTGAATTTGGCGCCCTGCACTTTCACTGGCTGTTGTCAAATCGATCCCGTTAACGGGATTTCAGCCGTAAGATGTTAAGAGAGCCTCCCTTCAAGTGGTCCTTTATATATTTCACGTTAACAAATTCAGTAATAACTCCCGTCACCCACTGCCGTCCAGTTTGATCCGGCATGCTACTATCCACCGCACGTTTACATACCTGCTTGAGTTTGAGCGCCTTCCCATACTGTTAAACATTGATACACACCACCAAATTTCCATCACAAAGAACTTTAGCAGACACCTGTCCTTTAAAAAAAAATGTAACCATTATTTTACCAGGTAGGTTGACTGAGAACACGTTCTCATTTACAGCAATGACCTGGGGAATAGTTACAGGGGGCGGAGGGGGATGAATGAGCCAATCGTAAACTGGGGATTATTAGGTGACCATGATGGTTTGAGGGCCAGATTGGGAATTCAGCCAGGACACCAGGGTTAACACCCCTACTCTTACGATAAGTACCATGGGATTTTTAATGACCTCAGAGAGTCAGGACACCCGTTTAAGAGACCCATCCGAAAGACGGCACCCTACACAGGGCAGTGTCCCCGATCACTGCCCTGGGGCATTGGGATATTTTTTAGACCAGAGGAAAGAGTGTCTCCTACTGGCCCTCCAACACCACTTCCAGCAGCATCTGGTCTCCCATCCAGGGACTGACCAGGACCAACCCTGCTTAGCTTCAGAAGCAAGCCAACGCGATCAGACCGCCATGACTCTACCCTCATCATTCAATTTCACCAAAACCTTGAACTCCACTTCTCAGTACAACACTGAAAACCGAACCTCGCTCATCACTACTCTCCCCCGACAAGACCTGCAAAGGCTCCTCAGGCTTCATCTTCTTCTTAACCTTTACTCTCACTACTCTACCTCCACCTTTTACCACTCCACTTCATCCCATCCTCAACTCCTAAACCCCCCTAGCTACCTTTCCATTCCTCTCTGCTCATGTCACAGCCAAGTGTTGCTCAAACACCTACACAGGACTTCACTCTCCAAATGAGAACCTGTTTTGTAGCAGGTTAGGAGTTCTTATTATACTTTAGTGGTTAAAAGAACATATGGTGCTTTCAAGACAACTGGGAACTCGGATAATCGTGACGTCAGCGATTTTCAGGTCAGAACTCTAGAAAGATGCCAGAGTTGGAATTCCAAGTTGGAGGACCTTTCAAACGAATTTTCCCAGTCCGAGCTCGTTTTTGTCCATGTTCCCAGTTGACTTGAACACACTGAAGTCTGAGATTTCCGAGTACCCAGTTGTTTTTAACGCGGTATTACGCAGCAGATTAGGATAATTAGGCATTCTTCTAACCTGCAACGAAAGGAGTCACTTCTGGTCGTAAATGTATCGAATTGGCGTGATTTGATGGAATCGCCACACTTTCGGTTCTGAGCAGCTAGCAAATTAGTCGTTTTGTAGAATAGTGGGACGATAGACATCTGAATTTGGCTATGGTTGTTGTGTTTTAGCGAACACGTTAAGGTAGCAAACCAACTAGCCTAGCGCGATAGTTATCTAGCTAGCTAGGCAAATCAAAATACTCCTTTCTGCCCTAGCTACCATGACATGTTAGTTCGAACAGCTGAGTTTGACAACTCGTAAACCAACCTGGGCCTGTTGCGGTGACTGCGCATTCCGTTGCGGCAATTGCTCCTCATTTATCTTTTGCTGCTTTAGTTTCTTGAACATCTTTTCATCCAGATGTTGTTACTTCCAAGCGAAATGTATTTTATTGTAATGTAATTCCTGTATTTAGTATTATTCCTGGTCACTCGTCTCTTCTTGCAGGTGACCAGTGTAGTGCGCATGTGCAGTCGACGTGGAGCAAAATGAGCGACAGAGTATTAAGCTACGACGAGCGGAGTGGGACAAACAATGCCAGTGCTTCAGCGTTCAAGTGCTAGTAGGTACTAGATTTCAGCAGGCAAAGGGGTGACACAGTTGGTGCTTTCATGACAACTAGGAACTCGATTTTAAACGAGGTCAAATCATGACTTCCGTGATCTTCAGTATGCCCGAGTTTCCGACCTGAAATTCCGAGTTGGATGACCGTCCAGAACGATTTTTCCCAGGCGGAGCTCGTTTCACTCCCGAGTTCCCAGTTGTCTTGAACGCACTAAAGTTGGAAGTCTAAGATTCCCGAGTTGTTTGAACGCGTTAAGTGTCGGGAACTCGCTCAAATCCGAATCGTGGAATCTATTCATCACATGGTTAAACCAGAGTACACACAGGTTGGCTAAAACTAATGCGGCTTTAAACAACTGGGACTTTGGTAATCTCTGACTTCAGTTTTACTATGTTTGTTTTCGGGGTGTTCGGCACGTCCTTGTTCAAGCTTTAGTATTAGATTGTCGATATAATGACGAGATGCTAGTGTCTCCGACCTAACAATGGGAGATGTTATCCACAAAGTCGGAAGGCAGGCGGTGGAGGCGCGACCAAATCAAATTTATTTATATAGCCCTTCGTACATCAGCTGATATCTCAAAGTGCTGTAAAGAAACCCAGCCTAAAACCCCAAACAACAAGCAATGCAGGTGTAGAAGCACGGTGGCTAGGAAAAACTCCCTAGAAAGGCCAAAACCTAGGAAGAAACCTAGAGAGGAACCAGGCTATGTGGGTGGGGGGGGGGGCAGTCCTCTTCTGGCTGTGCCGGGTGGAGAGTATAACAGAACATGGCCAAGATGTTCATAAATGACCAGCATGGTCAAATAATAATAATAAATAAATGACCAGCATGGTCAAATAATAATAATCACAGGCAGAACAGTTGAAACTGGAGCAGCAGCACGGCCAGGTGGACTGGGGACAGCAAGGAGTCATCATGTCAGGTAGTCCTGAGGCATGGTCCTTCGAGAGAGAGAACGAAAGAGAGAATTAGAGAGAGCATACTTAAATTCACACAGGACACCGGATAGGACAGGAGAAGTACTCCAGATATAACAAACTGACCCTAGCCCCCCGACACATAAACTACTGCAGCATAAATACTGGAGGCTGAGACAGGAGGGGTCAGGAGACACTGTGGCCCCATCCGAGGACACCCCCGGACAGGGCCAAACAGGAAGGATCTAACCCCACCCACTTTGCCAAAGCACAGCCCCCACACCACTAGAGGGATATCTTCAACCACCAACTTACCATCTTGAGACAAGGCCGAGTATGACCCACAAAGATCTCCGCCACGGCACAACCCAGGGGGGGGGGGGTCGCCAACCCAGATGGGAACATTCTAGCAAATGAGCGGGCAGATAGTTGCCGTGCACTTATAAGTACACTCGTAACAACCAAATTATTTTAACACTTCTATTCGACCAAATAAGTCGCACGTAGCAAATTAGCAATAAAATAAGTGTTGACCAAATTCAGCAATTATTGAGCTCCATACGGTTTTGGTGCGGAATAAACCTTCTAGCTTCGCCTCTTCCTCTAGTATTACTATTTTATTAGAATCCCCGTTAGCTGTTGCTAAAGCAGCAGCTACTCTTCATGGGGTCTACACACAAAACATAAAAGTATATGACATAGGCTAATACAGAACATAGACAAGGACAGCTTGGTCCTCAAACCCCCCTCAATGGTCATGTTGCTCCCGCTTTGGTCATTCCCCCACACCCTCTAAACAGTCTTTGCTCTTGTTCCACCCCTATTGACATGTATTTATTAATCACTGCTACAGTTATGATGCATATAGCGCTATTTATATTTGTGTTGTTTTTCTGTTACCATTTCCGTTGTTTTATTTCACAGAGTCCTACAAGGTGTTCACTGTACCCTGCAATCACACCTGCAACCATGTACAGGTGACTATTAAACTCTGAATCTTAAGGACAGAACTACATTCATCTAAATACATTTAGGCGACTAGCAACGCTTAACATGTCCATACCATGTGTTGTGTGAGCTAACATAAATGTGTGGCTAGCCATGCTGTTTTCAGTTGAATAGTTACTGTTAAAATGTAACAAAATATATTTTAAATCAACTTCTGCTGGTTGCAGCCAGGGTTACAGCATGACATGGGGGTGTATCCTTTGTGTGAAGATGCAGTGGAAGCTCTGGACAGATGAGGGCACTGTGAACCACTAGATCGATATTGGCTTAACAAAACTACAGTAATGTGACGTCCAAGCATCTAGAACCAAACATTTGCATCTAGGTAATAGTCAGAGATTCTATACAATCTCTGATATAGTATCATAATTGTAAAGTCTGAATATTATCTCGTGAATTGGACCTATTTGTGGGGTATCCACAACAACCTAGGCCTTCATGAAAACATTTGACCATGTACTAGGCTGCAGTAGTTGCTTTACATACATTGTAGTGCAGAGGTGCATTAATCATTCCAGGTAGGCTATTTATTAGACATATTCCCCAATATCTTCAGGCTAGACTCCATATCAGATCTATTGAAAATACATTAGGCCCTATATCTGGAAACTATACAAAGATACAACATTGTGTGATGTGGATTGTAAGTCAACTCCTGCTCCCTCTTTACCATTTTCTCTCCTGTAGCCATAGCTAGCTCTTTTCTAAATTGGTGGTATATTTTAAACCACAGTAATAAAACTGGTCCTGTAGATGCTGTAAAACGCCAAGTAGATTGAATCTCAATCAGAAAATTAGCTTGTTCCTGATCTCTATCTAAGATGTGATTGCATAAAATGTTATATCCATATTTATTGCCTGGCAAAGTTTAGATGGCCTCCAATATCATCACTGGCACCCTAACTTTTAGAAAGACCCACATTTAATATGAATAATAATAATAAATTGCATTTCTATAGCGTTTTTCATAGAGCAAAAATCAAACAAGCAATATACAGCATCATGACATGTCAACCAATAGAGGCCAAGTCCTTGAAAGCTGTATCCTCTGAAGATGAAGAGGGTCAGTTCATGGCTTGAGTGGAGATAACTGGTCAGAGGATGATGGTGATGGAGTCTGCTGATGATCTTGTAGAGGGCAAGTCTGGGAACCAGCCTGACTATTATAGCCAGTCTTATATGTAGTATAGTTAGTTTTTTTGTTGTTGTTTTTTTAACCTTTATTTAACTAGGCAAATCAGTTAAGAACAAATTCTTATTTTCAATGACGGCCTAGGAACAGTGGGTTAACTGCCTGTTCAGGGGCAGAACGACAGATTTGTACCGTGTCAGCTCGGGGATTTGTACTTGCAACCTTCCGGTTACTAGTCAAACGCTCTAACCACTAGGCTACCCTGCCGCCCCGAAGTAGTACAACTTTCATTGTAAAAAAAGAACCAAAATTACTTCCATGCAATCAACAAGAACCTTCAACCAATGAGCTCCACCATTTTCACTGACCCATCCTGTTTAACACTTTCTGAAGATACCTTTGTGAAAAACTAAAAATGATGATGTCAAAGAAAACCTATTTTCCCTTTTCTTGAGAAGACGGTAGTGTAAAGGTGTTGTTGGCTGTGCGCATCGTAGAAAGACATCTGACCATGGTGAGGGTCAGGATTCCTCGTCCACATAGATTCCAATGGCTGATATTGGAATCTATGTGGACGGAATCCTGATGGGATTCCTCGTAGACAATAATTTGTCCCATATTGTTCAAACCAATGCAGTAGAATCCATCATAAGGGGGAATGGTCTCAGAAATGTCTCCTCTGACCAAAGTGTCCAACATCGCTCCTGCAGAGCAGCCGTGTATACTGGACCCGAAGGATAGCTGGACATACAGTACAAGTCAAGAGTTTGGAAACACCTACTATTTCCAGGGTTTTTCTTTATTTTTACTATTTTCTACATTGTAGAATAATAGTGAAGATATCAAAACTATGAAATAACACATATGGAATCGTGTAGTAAACAAATCCAAATATATTTTAGTTTTGATATTCTTCAAAGTAGCCACCCTTTGCCTTGATGACTGCTTTGCACACTCTTGTCATTCTCTCAACCAGCTTCACCTGGAATGCTTTTCCAACAATCTTGAAGGAGTTCCCACATATGTTGAGCACTTGTTGGCTGTTTTTCCTTCACTCTGCGGTCCAACTCATCCCAAACCATCTCAATTGGGTTGAGGTAGGGTGATTGTGGAGGCCAGGCCATCTGAGGCAATGCTCCATCACTCTCCTTCATGGTCATACACAGACTGGAGGTGTGTTGGGTCATTGTCCTGTTGAAAGACAAATGATAGTCCCAATAAGCGCAAACCACATGGGATGGCGTATCGCTGCAGAATGCTGTGGTGGCCATGCAGGTTAAGTGTGCCTTGAATTCTAAATAAATCACTGACAGTGTCACCACCAAATCACCATCACACCGCCTCCTCCGTGCTTCACGGTGGGAACCACACACGCAGAGATAATCCGTTCACCTACTCTGCGTCTCTCAAAGACACGTAACAAAAGTTATGTTGTAACCAAAACTCTGACCAAAAGGATAGATTTTCATCTGTCTGATGTTCAAGTATTGGCCCAAGCAAGTCTCTTCTTCTTATTGGTGTCCTTTAGTAGTGGTTTCTTTGCAGCAATTCAACCATGAAGGCCTGATTCATGCAGACTCCTCTGAACAGTTGATGTTGAGATGTGTCTGTTTACTTGAACTCTGTGAAGCATTCATTTGGGCTGCAATTTCTGAGGCTGGTAACTCTCATGAACTTACCCTCTGCAGCAGAGGTAACTCTGGGTCTTCCCTTCCTGTGGCGGTCCTCATGAGTGCCAGTTTCATCATAGTGACTGCACTTTCACATTTCTTGAAATCTTCTGTACTGACTGACCTTCATGTCTTAAAGTAATGTCTTGTGTCTTAAAGTTTCTCTTTGCTTATTTGAGCTGTTCTTGACATGATATCGACTTGGCCTTTTACCAAAGAGGGCTATCTTCTGTATACCAACCCTACCTTGTCACAACACAATGGATTGGCTCAAATGCATTAAAACCTCTACGGGATCCGTGTCCCCCCTGCGGGACGGTTGAGCTAATGTGCGCTAATGTGATTAGCATGGCATTGTAAGTAACAAGAACATTTCCCAGGACATAGACATGTCTTATATGGGTAGAACGCTTAAATTCTTGTTAGTCTAACTGCACTCTCCAATTTACAGTAGCTATTACAGTGAAATAATACCATGCTATTGTTTGTGTGGAGTGCACAACAACAAAACACTTATCACAACAACTGGTTTGATACATTCACCTCTGAAGGTAAATAATGTACTTACATTTATTAATCTTGCTCTGATTTGTCAACCTGAGGGTCCCATAGATAAAATGTAGCATAGTTTTGTTTGATAAAATCAATTGTTCTAATCAAATGTAGGAACTGGGTTCTACAGTTTGAACCCCTGCTGTGTGAAGGTTAGATGTGTGAAGGTTAGTGTTTAGATGTGTGAAGGTTAGTGTCTTTTCTGTAGGGAAGCTAATTATCCATAATTTATGATATTCCCGGGAGTGTGTAAAAACGTACAATTTTTATTACCATATCATTTTTGTAAGTTCTCTATTTTTATGTACTTGCAAATGCATCAATTGACGAATTCGGCACATTTGGGCACACTTGATACATTTTGAACAGTAATGCAATGGTTCATTGGATCAGTCTACATCTTTGCATATACACTGCTGCCATCTAGTGCCCAAAGTCTAAATTGCGCCTCGACCCCTAAGTGATATAATGGCCTTTCTCTTGTATTTCAAAGATGATGGGGGAAAAATAGAAAACGCATGTTTTTTTTTTGTATTATCTTTTACCAGATCTAATGTGTTATATTCTCCGACATTAATTTCACATTTCCTCAAACTTCAAAGTGTTTCCTTTCAAATGGTATGCATATTCTTGCTTCAGGTCCTGAACTACAGGCAGTTAGATTTGGGTATGTCATTTTAGATGAAAATTGAAAAAAAGGGTCCGATCCCGGAAAGAAATTCCATAAATGAACTTTTAACAAGGCACACCTGTTAATTGAAATACATTCCAGGTGACTACCTCATGAAGCTGGTTGAGCGAATGCCAAGAGTGTGCATAGCTGTCATCAAGGCAAAAGATGACTACTTTGAAGAATGTCAAATATAAAATATATTTTGGTTTGTTTAACACTTTTTTGGTTACTACATGATCCCATATGTGTTATTTCATAGTTTTGATGTCTTCACTATTATTCTACAATGTAGAATGTCCAAACTTTTAACTGGGACTGTATGTTCGCTCTTTGATGGCTGGTGTCAAAGTTAAACACGGACAGCTAAATTGTGCATCTGCACCTTTTTCTCCTTCCTCTACGGAAAAGGCGGATTTCTCAGAGAGAAGAAGCGAATAAGGAGCGTTGGCTTTATATGGCATCAAATCAGCTCCATGATTATCCACTTCCACATACTTTCGGGCACTACTCCAGGCTTTCTTGAAAGGTTCATGTAAAGTTCACGGCTCCACGGTGTCTCAACAGTGGTTGGCATTGGGACTCCTGTGGTAGTGGTAGGCATGGTGGTTCAGTCTGGATCGGCTTGGTAGGTGTGGTGGATGGTGGTGGTTCAGTCTGGATAGGCTTGGTAGGTGTAGCGGATGGTGGCGGTTCAGACTGAAGTCTCTGTATGGACTTGGGAAGCACCTGTCCACATTTGTCCAATTCTACAGAAATATCAGTGAGGAGTTCTTCAGAGATCTTCAGTTGACCCTTCAGTCTCATGGTCTGTAAAAAGTTGAAGGAGGAGGATGCCAAGAACAGACAGAGAAAATCACCACGGAGAATGTCTTGGACATCTGAACCACACCAGTAGGCCTATGGCCTTGAGGCACATCAAGATTCTTGTCAGCGTTGTCCAGATTATCTCCATCGTTGTCAGGTGTAGCTAGTGTCTGCTGTGTTTCCCCATTTGGCGATGAGCTCCCAAAAATATTTTTTGCAATCTTTAGTAGCTTTTTCAGACTTTTTCGAGTTGTCTGGCAGCCATTTCCATCAATCATTACAAGAAATGCATTCATTTAGCATAATTTGAATGCATATTCTACATGACCATGGCATTCCAGCATCAGTTGATAGAACATTCAAAATTACCATTTATTTTATCACAATACCAGGTCAGCCATAGCGAGTGTACACATGCTTTTACCAGTCAAATTGTCAGAGTTAGAGGCTCTAAGCCACTTCTATAGATTATATGTGTATGGTCACAACAAAACATATCAGAAATCTCGACTCGAATGTGTGCAGGCGCTGTCCATGGTGCTGAAGTTGATTTATCTTTTTGTGCATTTATGGAGGCCTCCCTCCCTCGCAAAAACTGAGGCCATCATGTTAATAACCAAATTCATCGACTTTGAATATTATGTCTTCAAACACCCTTGTCACGTCCTGACCATAGAAAGCTTTTATTTTCTATGGTAGAGTAGGTCAGGGCGTGACTAGGGGTTTAGTCTAGTTTATATTTTCTATGTGGGGTTCTAGTTTGTTTTTTCTATGTTGGTGTTTTGGTATGATTCCTAATTAGAGGCAGTTGGCTATCGCTGTCTCTAATTGGGGTTCAGACTTAAGTAGCATTTTTCCACCTGTGTGTTATGGGATATTGTTTGAGATAGTGCACATAGCATCTTGTTAGTCTCGGTTCATTGTTTGTTTCTTTATTTTGGTTTGTTCTAAAGTTTTCACTTTAATAAATTATGAGGAAACCATATCGCACTGCGTCTTGGTCATTATTACAACGAACGTGACAGAATATTCCATCAAAACAGGACCAGGCAGCGTGCCCAGGAGGATAAGACATTCTGGACTTGTGAGGAAATTATGGCTGGAGATGAAAGCCTTCCGTGGAAGCAGACGCAGGGAGAGAAGGGAGGACAGCGACGATGCCGGGGTTCGCGGCCACAGAAAGCCCAAGGACAACCCCAATATTTTCTTTGGGGGGGGGTCACAAGGGGTGGTCGGCGGAACCGGGTAGTGAGCCAGAGCCTGTGTGGGAGATGAATGAAGAAGGTAATGAGAGATACCGGAGAGAGGTTGTGGAAAGGAGTATGCTGCAGTGCAGGCGCGTTGAAAGTGCTTTCTCAGCCCGGCACCATATGTGCCAGTCCACGCAACCATATGTGCCAGTCCACGCACCAAGTCTCCAGTGCTCCTTCACAGCCCGGTACCTTCTGTGCCAACTCACCGTGCAAAGTGTGTTAAAGTTCCGGTACTATTGATGCCGGCTATACGCACCAGGTCTCCAGTGCGCCTTCACAGCCCAGTATGTCCTATGCCTGCTCCTCGCACTCACCGTGCGAAGTGTGTCATCGTTCCGGCACCATCTGTGCCGGTTCTACGCACCAGGTCTTCAGTGCGCCTCCACAGCCCAGTACGTCCTGTGCTAGCTTCCCGCACTCACCGTGCGGAGTGTGTCATTGTTCCGGCACCATCTGTGCCAGCTCTACGCACCAGGTCTCCAGTGCGCCTCCACAGCCCAGTATGTCCTGTGCCTCCTCCTCACACTCTCCCTGAAGTGCATGTCCCCAGTCCAGTACATCCTGTGCCGGCTCCCCGCACTCACCCTGAGGTGCGTGTCACCAGCCCGGTGCCACCTGTACCGGCCCCACGCATCAGGCCTCCAGTGCGCCTCCTCGAGCTCGCCCTGAGGTGCGTGTCACCAGTCCGGTACCACCAGTGCCGGCCCCACGCACCAGGCTTCCTGCGACGGTTCCCGGTCCAGAGCTTCCGGCGACGGTTCCCGGTCCGGAACCTCCGACGGTCCACGGCCCGGAACCTCCTGCGACGGTCAACGGTCCGGAACCTCCAGCTCCATGGCCGGCGTTTTCCTCTGCTCCGATGCCCAGTCCGAGCACGGCGTCCAGTCCAGCTTCAAGGCAGGAGCCTTCCTCTGCGCCGATGTCCAGTCCGAACACGGCGTCCAGTCCAGCTCCATGGCAGGAGCCCTTCTCTGCCTTGATGCCCAGTCTAGACATGGCGTCCAGTGTGGCAGGAGTCTTCTTCTGCACCGAGGTCCAGTCCAGGTACAGTGTTCAGCCTGCGTCCATGGCTGGATCCGCAGGATGAGCGGGTTCTTCGGACCACACCAGAGCCACCACCAAAGATGGTGGATCCGAGAGCTGAGCGGGTTCTTTGTCCCGCACCAGAGCCGCCCCCGATGCTGGCGGATGAGCGGGTACTTCATCCCGCACCAGAGCCGCCCCAGATGCTGGCGGATGAGCGGGTACTTCATCCCGCACCAGAGCCACCCCAGATGCTGGCGGATGAGCGGGTACTTCGCCCCGCATCAGAGCCGCCACCGACACTAGACACCCCCCCTAACCCTCCCTCTTTGTTTCAGGTTTTGTGGTCGGAGTACGCACCTTTGGGGGGGATACTGTCACGTCCTGACCATAGAAAGCCTTTATTTTCTATGGTAGAGTAGGTCAGGGCGTGACTAGGGGTTTAGTCTAGTTTGTTTTTTCTATGTTGGTGTTTTGGTATGATTCCCAATTAGAGGCAGCTGGCAATCGTTGTCTCTAATTGGGGATCATACTTAAGTAGCATTTTTCCACCTGTGTGTTATGGGATATTGTTTTGAGTTAGTGCACGTAGCATCTCGTTAGTCATGGTTCATTGTTTGTGTCTTTATTTTTTTCACTTTAATAAATGATGTGGAAACCATATCGCGCTGCATCTTGGTCCGAACATTATTACCACGAACGTGACAACCCCTCTATGAAATAACTAGTCTATAATATTATTATTGCTTTGTGTTTTGTGTTGTAAATGTGTCTGAAACTTTGTGTGCTGCTATTTTGGCCATGTTTTTCTTAAAATAAAAATGAATGACTAAATTAGTGGATACTTCATCACTGGTTAGAAACAGGCTTTGTTGAAGGCATGCTATTTGCATGGTGAAGTGTGTGAACTACTTTTCATCTCTGGAAAAGAGGTAGACTTTTTCCCTGCATAACATGTCAGCATTCACATTTGAATACTCTATGAAGCCCATGTACAGTAGGTAACCTCAACGGAGAATGTGCACAATGTGTATTGGTGAAATTTACAAAGGTTCAGCTGTATGATTTTGTTATTGTGATGTTGCTATGGAATATCTGGAATATCTGTGTTGGGTCTGCATACAGTATGAGCTTATGTACAAGGGAGTTTGTTTGTGCATGGTCACTGGTCAGGCATGCAAATGACTCGGTGGAAATTCCAAATGAACAAGTCAATCTTGCTACTGGGTCTAAACCCTTGATAATGGTATGACCTTAACTGTTATTTTCACAGGCTGTAGGCCATGGGCATTCAACTCTTACCCTACAAGTACCGGAGCCTCCTTCTTTTCTGTTCTACCTGATAATTAATTGCACCCACCTGGTGTCTCTAAATCAGTCCCTGATTAGAGGGAAATTATTTAAAAAATGCAGTGGAACTGGCTTCGAGGTCTAGAGTTGAGTATGAGGGCTATACTGTAGGTCATGATACCTGTCCATGCAGGGCAGTATGACTTCATCTTGCCTGGTTAAAATGTCATCAAATCAAATCATTTTTTATTGGTCACATTCACATACTCAGCAGATGTTATTGCAGGTGTAGTGAAATGCTTGTGTTCCTAGCACCAACAGTGCAGTAGTATCTAACAGTTCACAACAATACACACAAATCTAAAAGTAAAAGAATAGAATGAAGATATATATATATATGTGTATAAATATTACAGCAGAAATACAGTATAATAGAATACAGTATATGCATATGAAATTAGTAAAGCAGTATGTAAACATTATTAAAGTGACTAGTGTTCCATTATTAAAGTGACCAGTGATTCCATGTCTATGTACACAGGGCAGCAGCCTCCAAGATGCAGGGTTGAGTAACTGGGTGGTAGCTGGCAAGTGATGGCTATTTAATAACAGTCTGATGACCTTGAGATCTGTTTCTCAGTCTCTCGGTCCCAGCTTAGATGTACATCTGTACTGACCTCGTCTTTTTGGATGATAGGGGGGTCAGTACAGGTGCATCAAAACTGTGACTGAGAGACTGAAAAACAGCTTCTATCAAATCAAAGTTTATTTGTCACGTGCGCCGAATACAATGCGCCAAATACAACAGGTGTAGACTTTACAGTGAAATGCTTACTTACAGGCTCTAACCAATAGTGCGGAGAAAAAAATATGTGTGTGTGTGTAGGCAAGTAAAGAAATAAAACAACAGTAAAAAGACATTTGAAAATAAGAGTAGAAAGGCTATATACAGACACCTGTTAGTCAGGCTTATTGAGGTAGTACGTACATGTAGATATGGTTAAAGTGACTATGCATATATGATGAACAGAGAGTAGCAGTAGCGTAAAAAGAGGGGTTGGCGGGTGGTGGGACACCATGCAGATAGCCCGGTTAGCCAATGTGCGGGAGCACTGGTTGGTCGGGCCAATTGAGGTAGTATGTACATGAATGTATAGTTAAAGTGGCTATGTATATAAGATAAACAGAGAGTAGCAGCGTATAAGAGGGGTTGGGGGGGAACACAATGCAAATAGTCAGGGTAACCATTTGGTTACCTGTTCAGGAGTCTTATGGCTTGGGGGGAAAAACTGTTGAGAAGCCTTTTTGTCCTAGACTTGGCACTCCGGTACCGCTTGCCATGCAGTAGTAGAGAGAACCGTCTATGACTGGGGTGGCTGGGGTCTTTGACCATTTTGGCAGGCAGCTTTGCCCAAGTGATGTACTGGGCCTTACACACTACCCTCTGAAGTGCATGCGGTCGGAGGCCGAGCAATTGCCGTACCAGGCAGTGATGCAACCGGTCAGGATGCTCTCGATGTTGCAGCTATAGAACCTTTTGAGGATCTCAGGACCCATGCCAAATCTTTTTAGTTTCCTGAGGGGGAGGAGGCTTTGCCATCTTCAAGACTGTCTTGGTGTGTTTGGACCCTTCTAGTTTGTTGTTGATGTGGACACCAAGGAATTTGAAGTCCTCAACCTGTTCCACTACAGCCCCGTCGATGAGAATGGGGACGTGCTCGGTGCTCCTTTTCCTGTAGTCCACAATCATCTCCTTAGTCTTGGTTACGTTGAGGGCTAGGTTATTATTCTGGCACCACCCAGACAGGTCTCTGACCTCCTCCCTATAGGCTGTCTCGTCGTTGTCGGTGATCAGGCCTACCACTGTTGTGTCGTCAGAAAACTTAATGATGGTGTTGGAGTCGTGCCTGGCCATGCAGTCGTGGGTGAACAGGGAGTACAGGAGGGGACTGAGCACGCACCCCTGGGGAGCTCCATTGTTGAGGATCAGCGTGGCAGATGTGTTGCTACCTACCCTCACATCCTGGGGGCGGCCCGTCAGGAAGTCCAGGATCCAGTTGCAGAGGGAGGTGTTTAGTCCCAGGTTCCTTAGCTTAGTGATGAGCTTTGAGGGTACTATGGTGTTGAACGCTGAGCTGTAGTCAATGAATAGCATTCTCACATAGGTGTTCCTTTTGTCCAGGTGGGACAGGGCAGTGTGGAGTGCAATAGAGATTGCATCATCTGTGGATCTGTTTGGGCGGAATGCAAATTGGATTGGGTCTAGGGTTTCTGGGATAATGGTGTTGATGTGAGCCATTACCAGCCTTTCAAAGCACTTCATTGCTACGGACGTGAGCGCTACGGGTCTGTAGTCATTTAGGCAGGTTGCCTTTGTGTTCTTGGGCACAGGGACTATGGTGGTCTGCTTGAAGCATGCTGGTATTACAGACTCAATCAATGACATGTTGAAAATGTCAGGGAAGACACCTGCCAGTTGGTCAGCACATACACGTCCTGGTAATCCATCTGGCCCCGCAGCCTTGTGAATGTTGACCTGTTTAAAGGTCTTACTCACGTCGGCTACGGAGAGTGTGATCACACAGTCGTCTGGAACAGCTGATGCTCTCATGCATGCCTTAGTGTTGCTTGCCTCGAAGCGAGCATAGAAGTGATTTAGCTCACCTGGTAGGCTCATGTCACTTGGCAGCTCGCGGCTGTGCTTCCCTTTGTAGTCTGTAATAGTTGGCAAGCCCTGCCACATCTGACAGGCGTCAGAGCATGTTCCAGTGTGTGATAGCAAAACAATCCTGTATTTAGCATCTGCTTCATCTGACCATTTTTTATAGACCGAGTCACTGGTGCTTCCTGCTTTAATTTTTGCTTGTAAGCAGGAATCAGGACGATAGAGTTGTGGTCGGATTTACCAAATGGAGGGCGAGGGAGATCTCTGTACGCATCTCTGTGTGTGAGTACAGGTGATCTAGAATTTTTCCCCCTCTGGTTGCACATCTAATATGTTGATAGAGATTTGGTAGAACCGATTTAAGTTTCCCTGCATTAAAGTCTCCGACGGCCACTAGGAGCGCCGCCTCTAGGTGAGTTGTTTCCTGTTTGCTTATCTCAAGGCCATCAGACTAAATAGCCATCACTAGCCGGCCTACACCCTACTCTGCTGTCACCTCTTCTTATCCCACGCACGCATTCACACACGCATGCACACACACACACACACACACACACACACACACACACACACACACACACATTAGCCCTCCTCTTTTCCACATGATCACATCTGAAAACACTGCGTCCTCCGTGGACACTACTGCATGGATTTTTTACTGGATGCAACCTTGAATAAACTACAAGGTTTAAAAAGGTTTCTAAAGTTAGTAATTAGCACAGTCAAATGTCACACCTGATTTGCCCTAACTAAGAATCTATCAACCCTAACAAAAAATGTCCATTAATTATAATCCACATAATAATTAACTTTCCTGTTGCTACAGTATTATTTTCCTGCTGTAGCAAACTGGCTCAAATGAAGATCCTACATCTGTATATATGTTATCTTCAGAGCACAACGTGAGAACATATACGCGTTGACTCTCCTGTATGTCATTGCTGTGCTTTGGTTTTGAATGCTATCAATAAAACCCAATAGCACATACAAAACTCTACAGTAGCACTGCAATGTTGAGGAAGAGCTGCAAGTAGGCATTTCACTCAGTAGCACTGCAATGTTGAGGAAGAGCTGCAAGTAGGCATTTCACTCAGTAGCACTGCAATGTTGAGGAAGAGCTGCAAGTAGGCATTTCACTCAGTAGCACTGCAATGTTGAGGAAGAGCTGCAAGTAGGCTGTACCGTTTACACCTGCTGTATCCTGTGCGCGTGATGAATAAACTTTGATTTGATTTGAGTAGCCATAATGGCTTTTGTGCAACAAAGAAAACTAACACCCTATCATTGTAGTTCCTTTCTTGCACTAACATTCTACTTACTATGACTGTGAGAAGTGGTTGTTGTACCTATAACATCTGTGCCTTAATTAAGATTAATGCACTAACTGTAAATTGCTCTGGATTAGAGCATCTGCTAAATGACTGAATTGTAATGTTAACGTAAGTGCTGTTTAGTGCAAGGAGTTGGCTAGGTCAGGATATTGAACATTACACTCTTGTTGAAACACATGTAGACTATCTGTACTGTTGTCTCTCCACAGTTGGATTCCGAGATTCTCCGTCCTCCATCGCTAGGATCCATCAAATCAAATGTCATTTCACTATGGCATAATAGGGATGGCTGCCCAGCTGATATCTTTGGCCAGACTCCCAGAACCTGTTGCAATGCAATGGTCTCCTGTGGTAAAATGTCTCTGTCCTACTATCACAACACACACACACACACACACACTCTCTCTCTCTCTACACGCTCCCCTGACATCCATTAGTGTTTTGTTTGTTCAGCATGCTACTGCACTTTCTGTGTTGTGGTGCCGTGTCTCCGCTTTGTGCTGTTGTTATTTTCGTTTGCTACCTACAACAGTGAGCAGCAGGCTACACAGCTACTGGTTTAAAGTGTTTCTTAACATGGCAGGATACCAAAAACTAACAATCATTGTGTTACCATGAAATAAATTACTTGAGTGACAGTAATGTAGTTAGACTGAATCCCGGATGCCAAACTGTATACTGTATTTCCCTGAGATTTCTACGTGTGTGTGTGTGTGTGTGTGTGTGTGTGTGTGTGTGTGTGTGTGTGTGTGTGTGTGTGTATGTATGTGTGTGTGTGTGTGTGTGTGTGGGATACACATGCAGGGAGAGGCACACTCTGTTCTTCCATCATCATTAGTCATTTTTCTTGTCTTCAGAAGCCGGTTATGAAAAATTCATTTTAGGCCAATCGGTGCCAAGTTGCCAACCAACGCCTGTGTCAATTTATGGAAACAGAGGACAGATGAGGTGAAGTCTCATTGATCGTACAGGTTGCATGCAGTTGAGGTGGCACCCTATTCCCTTTATATATTCCCTTTATGCACTACTTTTGACCAGGGCCCATAGGGAATGGGGTGCCATTTGGGACGCAGGGGAGGTCTCATTGATCGTCCAGCTTGTCAGATGGTGTCTGTGGAAAGTTAGGATGAGGTCACGGAAAACAAGGAAACAGAGAGAGGATGAAAAATGAACTAAAACACTACATAGCCTACATTCTACAGCCCATTCTACAATGCCATAAAATAATCTACCACTGTCATTTTGAGTGTAATCTACCACTGTGCCTTTGTGTGTAATTTACCACTGTTCCTTTGTGTTTAATCTATCAGTGCTCTTTTGTGTGTAATCTACCACTGTTCCTTTGTGTTTAATCTATCAGTGCCCTTTTGTGTGTAATCTACCACTGTTCCTTTGTGTTTAATCTATCAGTGCTCTTTTGTGTGTAATCTACCACTGTTCCTTTGTGTTTAATCTATCAGTGCTCTTTTGTGTGTAATCTACCACTGTTCCTTTGTGTTTAATCTATCAGTGCTCTTTTGTGTGTAATCTACCACTGTTCCTTTGTGTTTAATCTATCAGTGCTCTTTTGTGTGTAATCTACCACTGTTCCTTTGTGTTTAATCTATCAGTGCTCTTTTGTGTGTAATCTACCACTGTTCCTTTGTGTTTAATCTATCAGTGCTCTTTTGTGTGTAATCTACCACTGTTCCTTTGTGTTTAATCTATCAGTGCCCTTGTGTGTGTAATCTACCATTCTTCCTTTGTGTTTAATCTATCAGTGCTCTTTTGTGTGTAATCTACCACTGTTCCTTTGTGTTTAATCTATCAGTGCCCTTGTGTGTGTAATCTACCACTGTTCCTTTGTGTGTAATACAACTTTGTCTCGATCCAAACAACACCCGTGCCAATATATCCGCCATACACCGGCTTCTCTGGCATTATCACTTAAATGTGCCACTCGGCAGGTAGCCTACTGGTTAGAGCATTGGGCCAGTAACCAAAAGGTTGCTGGATTGAATCCCTGAAATTACATGGTAAAAATCTGCACCGCTCTGATTCAGAGGGGTTGGGTTAAATGCGAAAGAAACATTTCATTTGAATGCATTCAGTTGTACAACAGACTAGGTTTCCCCCTTTCCATTTATCATTTTGTGTGTAATCTACCACTGTTCTTTTGTGTATAATCTACAACTCCCCTTTGTGTGTAATCTACCACTCTGTTAAATTTAGCATCAGCATATCATTAAAATCCCCTATATCAGTTTCTCAAAAGTAAAATAACAGCACAGATATGATATCCCACAGTTCCTTCTTCATAAAACTGCATGGAGAGTTGTTTTGCCTGTGGGCCAGTCACGACCCTGGTATTATCCCAGCTGAATAGCTGTGTGTATCATGTAGGAGCTTAATGATACAGAGCCTGCAGAGGGATGACACAAACACAGGGTATTCAGTCTCTTCCCACAGCCGCTGAGTTTCAGCGCGGTGAGGCTGGCAAAGCACCGCAGGGCAAATGGGGAACTCCATCACACTGGCATTACCCACCCATCGCTTCTCTCATCCTCCAGCCCAGGCACTCTCTCTCTCTCGTTCTCTCTCTCTCAGCATTACCCACCCATTGCTCTTCTTTTCCTTCTCTCCTCCACCCGTGGCCCACACACACCCAGCCCTGCCGGGAAGCCCTTGAGGAGTTGTGAGAAGCATTAGAGGGTGGAATGGGGGAACATTTAAATTGTATTCATTAAATTTTCTTTCCACAGGGGGTTGAGCTACAGGGGGGCAGCCTCACCCCCTCTCCCGTTCCCTCTCCTCTCTTTCTCTCTCTTTCCCGCTCTCTCTCTCTGCCACCTCCTATCCCTCTCCCTTTCTCTCTTTCTCTCTCACACTGTCTTTCTCTCAATCAATCAAATATATTTCTAAAGCCCTTCTGATGTCACAAAGTGCTGTACAGAAACCCAGCCTAAAACCCAAACAGCAAGCAATGCAGGTGTAGAAGCACGGTGGCTAGAAAAACTCCTGAAAAGGCCAGAACCAAGGAAGAATCCTAGAGAGGAACCAGGCTATGAGGGGTGGCCAGTCCTCTTCTGGCTGTGCCAGGTGGAGATTATAACAGAACATAGCCAAGATGTTCAAATGTTCATAGATGACCATAATAATCACAGTTGTCGTAGAGGGTGCAACAGGTCAGCACCTCAGGAGTAAATGTCAGTTGGCTTTTCATAGACGATCATTCAGAGTATCTCTACCGCTCTCTATCTCCAGAGAGTTGAAAAGGTCTGGGACAGGTAGTACGTCCGGTGAACAGGTCAGGGTTCCTTAGCCGCAGGCAGACCAGTTGAAATTGGAGGAGCAGCACTCTCACTCTTTTCTCTCTCTCTCTCTCTCTCTCTCTCTCTCTCTCCCCCCCCCTCTCTCTCTGTCTCTCTGCCACCCCCCTCTCCCTCTCCCGTTCCCTCGCTCTCTTTCTCAATTAAATTTCAATTTAAGGGGATTTCTTGGCATGGGAAACATGTGTTTACATTGCCAAAGCAATTGAAGCAGATAATAAACAAAAGTGAAATAAACAATACAAAATGTACAGTAAACATTACACCCAGAAAAGTTCCAAAATAATAAAGACTGTCACGTCTGCTCCTCCCCTCCGGCTTACGACGTCGCCAGAGTACTAACCACCGGTCCTGGGATTCATCATTACGTACACCTGGCACTCATCATTACGCGCACCTGTGAATCATTACGAATTCACACAATCATTACCTTCATAATTTCCACCTGTTTATATGTTAATCTCCCAGGTTCACTCACCAATTGGTATTTTTCAATATGTATTGGCGTTCTGCCTTATGTTAGTGTCATGGTCTTGGTTTTGTTGTTATATTAAAATGTTGCACCTGCTTCCGACTCACCGCCCCATCATGACAGAATACCAACTCAAAATATGGAAGCAGCAGGACATCCGGACGTCTCCCAGACGATTAATGAACAAGGTGACCTTCTTCGTCAACTCCATGATCAGCTGGCTCAACTGGGGAAGGCCATGGAAGAGGTTCTGCTCAGTCTACAATGTCTCAACAGCGGAGGATATTCTAGAGCCAGTCTTCCCAACGAGTCAGCACACCAGCCCATTCAGCAACCTGCTTAGGTCAGCAAAGCCCGTCTATCCCTCCTAGATAAATATGACTGGACACCATCCAAATGTTGTGGCTTCCACCTTCAGTGCTCCCTCTATTTCGCACATGAGATTGGAGCACCCACCACTGAGAGGTCTAAGGTTGCCAAGGTTATTTCTCTGCTGACTGGGCGGGCATTGGAATGGGCTACGGCCGTCTGGGAGAGGAGGGGATTGAGTCTTGCGGGGTTCATGGCTCTGTTTAAAATGTAATTTCAAACATCCTGTGGAGGGCAGGGAGGGAGGTGAGCGCCTCGGTTCAGCTCCAGCAGGGGAATCAGACGGCTGCTGAGTATGCGCTTACCTTACGGACAGCAGCAGTTTCCAGAAGCAGTGACCAGGCTGCTGACCTGGTCACACACAGCTGTTGTCACTGGACATCCAGGGATTCCTCGCACCATCCATTCCATCACTGAGAAATACTGGTGGCCCACCTTGGTGCAGGATCCATTGACTTTGTTACTGATCTTCCCCCTTCTGATGGTTTCACCACCATTCTGGGGGCGGATAGATTCTCCAAGTCATGTTGTTTAAAACCTGTTATGGCTGCGATCCTCGTACAGGGACCAACATCAGGGGAAATTTCAGAGTGACAACTAAAAATACAACTTCGTAACATTAAACATTCTTGAAAATGCAAGTGTCTTACACCCTTCAAAAGATTAGAATCTTGGTAATCAAACTACGTTTTCCAATTTAAAATAGCTATTACAGAGAACAAATACCATGCTTTTGTTTGAGAAGAGCAATCAACAACAGAAACATTTTCCGCCATGACAGTTTTTACACATTCACATCTGAAGTTAAAATTATGACTTACATTCTGATATCTTGCTCTTATTTCTCTTCCTGAGGGCCCCAGTGATCAAACGAAGTGCCGTTTTCTTTGATAAAATCCATTTTTATAGCCTAAATCAAAACATTTTGTAAACAGTTTGTGCCGTGAATTCCATCTCTATCAATTTTTTATGGAGCATTCGACGTGATTCCCCCTGTAAACAATCGTTTATCTAGTCATGGTGGGTTTCAGTGCATTCCTCTGGATGTTTGCAACACAGCCAAACGTCATTGGGTTTTTTGCGGGGAGTATTGACCGAAGTGAGCTGATTTGAAGACAACAATAAATGACTACCGTACGCACCAATAATTTAAGCGAAGCTTAATTGATTGACTATATTCTTGCCCAATGACCACTGATCTTCTTGAAATCTAGCTCGGTAGATAGCCAATGAGCTGAGGTAAACGCCAGTATGTAATGGTTTGGGGTTGGACCACAATTCCTTGTTTGTAATCGCACGCGCAGGGAACTCCATTCTCACCTTGACGATCAGCGGAGTTGCTGTATTTTGTAAAGTTGCATTGAAGATATCATATTAAAAATTAACAGAACCCCCTGGAGTCTCCAATTACCTTGAATGAACTACAGGACAAAATAAAAACCCTCCAACCCAAAAAGATGGTATTCTCAATTAAATGATCAAATACACGGACAACAAATTCCAATTGGCTATACTAAAACTCTTTAACATCATCCTCAGCTCTGGCATATTCCCCAATATTTGGAACCAAGGACTGATCACCCCAATCGACAAAAGTGGAAACAAATTTGACCCCAATAACTACAGCTGGATATGCATCAACAGCAACCTTGGGAGAATCATCTGCATTATCATTAACAGCGGACTCGTACATTTCCTCAGCGAAAACAATGTACTGAGCAAATGTCAAATTGGCTTTTTACCAAATGACGTACGACAGACGACGTATTCATCCTACATCCTACAAAGTCTTCTCATGCTATGTTGATTTCAAAAAAGCTTTTGATGGAATTTGGCAAGAGGGCCTGCTATACAAATTGAAGGAAAGTGGTGTTGGGGGAAGAAAAAAAACATACGACTTAAAATCCATGGTTCTGCAGAGATTGTCAGACCTGGGCCCTGACAGTAAATCTCAGTAAGACAAAAATAATGGTGTTCCATAAAGGGTCCATTCGCGAGGGCAATGAATACAAATGCTATCTAGACACCGTTGCCCTAGAGCACACAAAAAACTATGCCATCAAAAGGAACATACAATTTGACATACCAATTAGGATCTGGCTAAGAATACTTCAATCAGTTATAGAACCCATTGCCCTTTATGGTTGTGGAGGTCCGCTCACCAAGAATTCACAAAAATGTGACAAACACCAAATTCAGAATCTGCATTCAGAATTCTGCAAAAATATCCTCAGTGTAAAACACCAAATAATGCATGCAGAGTAGAATTAGACAGATACCCACTAATTTTCAGAATCCAGAAAAGAGACGTTAAATTCTACAACCACCTAAAAGGAAGCGATTCCAAAGCCATCCCCTACGGAGAAATGAACCTGGAGAAGGGTCCCCTAAGCAAGCTGGTCCTGAGGCTCTGTTCACAGACAGCAATTAGACCCAACCAAATCATGAGAACAAAACGATTATGTGTCAAGTACCAAAAAAAACACAAAAAAAACTAGAAGGCTATTTTGCTGAAAGAGTACACATTGGCAGAATACCCGACCACTGTGACCGACTCAAAACTAAGAAAATCTTTGACTATGTACAGACTGAGCATAGCCTTGCTATTGAGAAAGGCCACCATAGGCAGACCTGGCTCTCAAAAGAGGCTATGTGCCCACAAAAATGAGGTGGAAACTGAGCTGCACGTCCTAACCTCCTGCGAAATGTTTGAAGCTAACTGAATGAGCTTCTCCAAGAAGGCCCTCCATACTCGGGATGTGAATTGGGGGCCACGGTCTGAGACGATGTCCTACGGAAGGCCATAATGCCAGAAGACCTGCTGGAAGAGGGGTTAAGTAAAAACTGTAACTAGGCTACTCAGGAACATTTGATGTCATCTTGGTAAGCAAAAGCCAGTGTATATTTTACCTTGTGTTTTAGGTTATTGTCCTTCTGAAAGGTGAATATGTCTCCCAGTGTCTGTTGGAAAACAGACTGAGCTAGGTTTTCCTCTAGGATTTTACCTCTGCTGAGCTCTATTCTGTTTCTTTTTATCCTAAAAAAACCTCCCCGGTCTTTGCTGATCAAATCAAATCAAATTTATTTATATAGCCCTTCGTACATCAGCTGATATCTCAAAGTGCTGTACAGAAACCCAGCCTAAAACCCCAAACAGCAAGCAATGCAAGTGTAGAAGCACGGTGGCTAGGAAAAACTCCCTAGAAAGGCCAAAACCTAGGAAGAAACCTAGAGAGGAACCAGGCTATTTGGGGTGGCCAGTCCTCTTCTGGCTGTGCCGGGTGGAGATTATAACAGAACATGGCCAAGATGTTCAAATGTTCATAAATGACCAGCATGGTCGAATAATAATAAGGCAGAACAGTTGAAACTGGAGCAGCAGCACAGTCAGGTGGACTGGGGACAGCAAGGAGTCATCATGTCAGGTAGTCCTGGGGCACGGTCCTAGGGCTCAGGTCAGTTGAAACTGGAGCAGCAGCATGGCCAGGTGGACTGGGGACAGCAAGGAGTCATCATGTCAGGTAGTCCTGGGGCATGGTCCTAGGGCTCAGGTCAGTTGAAACTGGAGCAGCAGCATGGCCAGGTGGACTGGGGACAGCAAGGAGTCATCATGTCAGGTAGTCCTGGGGCATGGTCCTAAGGCTCAGGTCCTCCGAGAGAAAGAAAGAAAGAGAGAAGGAGAGAATTAGAGAACGCACACTTAGATTCACACAGGACACCGAATAGGACAGGAGAAGTACTCCGGATATATCAAACTGACCCCAGCCCCCCGACACAAACTACTGCAGCATTAATACTGGAGGCTGAGACAGGAGGGGTCAGGAGACACTGTGGCCCCATCCGAGGACACCCCCGGACAGGCCCAAACAGGAAGGATATAACCCCACCCACTTTGCCAAAGCACAGCCCCCACACCACTAGAGGGATATCTTCAACAACCAACTTACCATCCTGAGACAAGGCTGAGTATAGCCCACAAAGATCTCCGCCACGGCGGAGTGGAAAGAGGGGAACCGGCCAGGCAGAGACAGCAAGGGCGGTTCGTTGCTCCAGAGCCTTTCCATTCACCTTCCCACTCCTGGGCCAGACTACACTCAATCATATGACCCACTGAAGAGATGAGTCTTCAGTAAAGACTTAAAGGTTGAGACCGAGTTTGCGTCTCTGACATGGGTAGGCAGATCGTTCCATAAAAATGGAGCTCTATAGGAGAAAGCCCTGCCTCCATCTGTTTGCTTAGAAATTCTAGGGACAATTAGGAGGCCTGCGTCTTGTGACCGTAGCGTACGTGTAGGTATGTACGGCAGGACCAAATCAGAGAGATAGGTAGGAGCAAGCCCATGTAATGCTTTGTAGGTTAGCAGTAAAACCTTGAAATCAGCCCTTGCTTTGACAGGAAGCCAGTGTAGAGAGGCTAGCACTGGAGTAATATGATCAAATTTTTTGGTTCTAGTCAGGATTCTAGCAGCCGTATTTAGCACTAACTGAAGTTTATTTTGTGCTTTATCCGGGTAGCCGGAAAATAGAGCATTGCAGTAGTCTAACCTAGAAGTGACAAAAGCATGGATTAATTTTTCTGCGTCATTTTTGGACAGAAAGTTTCTGATTTTTGCAATGTTACGTAGATGGAAAAAAGCTGTCCTCGAAATGGTCTTGATATGTTCTTCAAAAGAGAGATCAGGGTCCAGAGTAACGCCGGGGTCCTTCACAGTTTTATTTGAGACGACTGTACAACCATTAAGATTAATTGTCAGATTCAACAGAAGATCTCTTTGTTTCTTGGGACCTAGAACAAGCATCTCTGTTTTGTCCGAGTTTAATAGTAGAAAGTTTGCAGCCATCCACTTCCTTATGTCTGAAACACATGCTTCTAGCGAGGGCAATTTTGGGGTTTCACCATGTTTCATTGAAATGTACAGCTGTGTGTCATCCGCATAGCAGTGAAAGTTTACATTATGTTTTCGAATAACATCCCCAAGAGGTAAAATATATAGTGAAAACAATAGTGGTCCTAAAACGGAACCTTGAGGAACACCGAAATTTACAGTTGATTTGTCAGAGGACAAACCATTCACAGAGACAAACTGATATATTTCCGACAGATAAGATCAGGCCAGAACATGTCCGTGTAGACCAATTTGGGTTTCCAATCTCTCCAAAAGAATGTGGTGATCGATGGTATCAAAAGGTCTAGGAGCACGAGGACAGATGCAGAGCCTCGGTCCGATGCCATTAAAATGTCATTTACCACCTTCACAAGTGCCGTCTCAGTGCTATGATGGGGTCTAAAACCAGACTGAAGCATTTCGTATACATTGTTTGTCTTCAGGAAGGCAGTGAGTTGCTGCGCAACAGCCTTCTCTAAAATTTTTGAGAGGAATGGAAGATTCGATATAGGCCGATAGTTTTTTTATATTTTCTGGGTCAAGGGTTGGCTTTTTCAAGAGAGGCTTTATTACTGCCACTTTTAGTGAGTTTGGTACACATCCAGTGGATAGAGAGCCGTTTATTATGTTCAACATAGGAGGGCCAAGCACAGGAAGCAGCTCTTTCAGTAGTTTAGTTGGAATAGGGTCCAGTATGCAGCTTGAAGGTTTAGTAGAGGCCATGATTATTTTCATCATTGTGTCAAGAGATATTGTGTCAAGAGATACTAAAACACTTGAGCGTCTCTCTTGATCCTAGGTCCTGGCAGAGTTGTGCAGACTCAGGACAACTGAGGTTTGGAGTAATACGCAGGTTTAAAGAGGAGTCCGTAATTTGCTTTCTAATAATCATAATATTTTCCTCAAAGAAGTTCATGAATTTATCACTGCTAAAGTGAAAGTCATCCTCTCTTGGGGAATGCTGCTTTTTAGTTAGCTTTGCGACAGTATCAAAAAGGAATTTCGGATTGTTCTTATTTTCCTCAATTAAAGTTAGAAAAATAGGATGATCGAGCAGCAGTAAGGGCTCTTCGGGTACTGCACGGTACCGTCTTTCCAAGCTATTCGGAAGACTTCCAGTTTGGTGTGGCGCCATTTCCGTTCCAATTTTCTGGAAGCTTGCTTCAGAGCTCGGGGATTTTCTGTGTACCAGGGAGCTAGTTTCTTATGAGAATTTTTTTTAGTTTTTAGGGGTGCAACTGCATCTAGGGTATTGCGCAAGGTTAAATTGAGATCCTCAGTTAGGTGGTTAACTGATTTTTGTCCTCTGGCGTCCTTGGGTAGGCAGAGGGAGTCTGGAAGGGCATCAATGAATCTTTGTGTTGTCTGTGAATTTATAGCACGACTTTTGATGTTCCTTGGTTGGGGTCTGAGCAGATTATTTGTTGCAATTGCAAACGTAATAAAATGGTGGTCCGATAGCCCAGGATTATGAGGAAAAACATTAAGATCCACAACATTTATTCCATGGGACAAAACTAGGTCCAGCGTATGACTGTGACAGTGAGTGGGTCCAGAGACATGTTGGACAAAACCCACTGAGTCGATGATGGCTCCGAAAGCCTTTTGGAGTGGGTCTGTGGACTTTTCCATGTGAATATTAAAGTCACCAAAGATTAGAATATTATCTGCTATGACTACAAGGTCCGATAGGAATTCAGGGAACTCAGTGAGAAACGCTGTATATGGCCCAGGAGGCCTGTAAACAGTAGCTATAAAAAGTGATTGAGTAGGCTGCATAGATTTCATGACTAGAAGCTCAAAAGACGAAAACGTCATTTTTTTTTTTTTTTTTGTAAATTGAAATTTGCTATAGTAAATGTTAGCAACACCTCCGCCTTTTTGCGGGATGCACGGGGATATGGTCACTAGTGTAGCCAGGAGGTGAGGCCTCATTTAAAACAGTAAATTCATCAGGCTTAAGCCATGTTTCAGTCAGGCCAATCACATCAAGATTATGATCAGTGATTAGTTCATTGACTATAATTGCCTTTGAAGTAAGGGATCTAACATTAAGTAGCCCTATTTTGAGATGTGAGGTATCATGATCTCTTTCAGTAATGACAGGAATGGAGGTGGTCTTTATCCTAGTGAGATTGCTAAGGCGAACACCGCCATGTTTAGTTTTGCCCAACCTAGGTCGAGGCACAGACACGGTCTCAATGGTGATAGCTGAGCTGACTACACTGACTGTGCTAGTGGCAGACTCCACTATGCTGGCAGGCTGGCTAACAGCCTGCTGCCTGGCCTGCACCCTATTTCATTGTGGAGCTAGAGGAGTTAGAGCCCTGTCTATGTTGGTAGATAAGATGAGAGCACCCCTTCAGCTAGGATGGAGTCCGTCACTCCTCAGCAGGTCAGGCTTGGTCCTGTTTGTGGGTGAGTCCCAGAAAGAGGGCCAATTATCTACAAATTCTATCTTTTGGGAGGGGCAGAAAACAGTTTTCAACCAGCGATTGAGTTGTGAGACTCTGCTGTAGAGCTCATCACTCCCCCTAACTGGGAGGGGGCCAGAGACAATTACTCGATGCCGACGCATCTTTCTAGCTGATATGCACGCAGAAGCTATGTTGCGCTTGGTGATCTCTGACTGTTTCATCCTAACATCGTTGGTGCCGACGTGGATAACAATATCTCTATACTCTCTACACTCGCCAGTTTTAGCTTTAGCCAGCACCATCTTCAGATTAGCCTTAACGTCGGTAGCCCTGCCCCCGGGTAAACAGTGTATGATCGCTGGATGATTCGTTTTAAGTCTAATACTGCGGGTAATGGAGTCGCCAATGACTAGAGTTTTCAATTTGTCAGAGCTAATGGTGGGAAGCTTCGGCGTCTCAGACCCCGTAACGGGAGGAGTAGAGACCAGAGAAGACTCTGCCTCTGACTCCGACCCACTGCTTAATGGGGAAAACCGGTTGAAAGTTTCTGTCGGCTGAATGAGCGACACCGGTTGAGCGTTCCTACAGCATTTCCTTCCAGAAACCGTGAGAAAGTTGTCCGGCTGCGGGGACTGTGCCAGGGGATTTATACTACTATCTGTACTTACTGGTGGCACAGACGCTGTTTCATCCTTTCCTACACTGAAATTACCCTTGCCTAACGATTGCTTCTGAAGCTGGGCTTGTAGCACAGCTATCCTCGCCGTAAGGCGATTACAGCAACTGCAATTAGAAGGCATCATGTTAATGTTACTACTTAGCTTCGGCTGTTGGAGGTCCTGACGAATCGTGTCCAGATAAAGCGTCCGGAGTGAAAAAGTTGAGGAAAACATAAATAAATATATGAACGGTAATTAAAAAGTGAAAACCGTAAAGTTGTCAGGTAGCAAAATAGGTTGGCAACAAAACGCACAGCAACTCGAAAACAAGCCTGCAAGTTGTGACCGGAAATGACAAGCATACCCATAACATGATGCAGCCACCACCATGCTTGAAAATATGAAGATTGGTACTCAGTGATCTGTTGTGTTGGATTTGATCCAAACATACCGCTTTGTATTCAGGACATAAAGTTAATTTCTTTGCCACATTTTTTCCAGTTGTGCTTTATTGCAAACAGGATGCATGTTTTGAAATATGTGTATTCCGGTACAGGCCTCCTTCTTTTCACTCTGTCTTTTAGGTTAGTACTCTGGAGTAACCACAATGTTGTTGATCCATCCTCAGTTTTCTCCTATCACAGCCATTAAACTCTAACTGTTTTAAGATCACCATTGGCCTCATGGTGAAATCCCTGAGCAGTTTCCTTCCTCTCCGGCAGCTGAGTTAGGAAGGATGCCTGTATCTTTGTAGTGACTGGGTGTATTGATACACGACCCAAAGTGTAATTAATAACTTTACTATGCTCAAAGGGATATTCAATGTCTGCTTTTTTTTTTTTTTTACCCATCTCCCAATAGGTGCCTTTGCGAGGCATTGGAATACTACCTCCCTGGTTTTTGTGGTTGAATTTGTGTTTGAAATTCACTGCTCGGCTGAGGGACCTTACAGAGATGAGGTAGTCATTCCGTTATCATGTTTAACTCTATTGTCCATGCAAATTATTAGGTGAATTGTAAACCACATTTTTACTTCTGAACTTATTTAGGCTTTTCGTAACAAAGGAGTTGAATACCTATTGCTAAAGACATTTCAGCTTTTCATTTTGAATTAGTAAACATTATGGGGTATCAATGTAATCCATTTTAAATTCAGGTTTTAACACAACAAAATGTGGAAAAAATCAGGCACTGTAGATACTTGTTGAAGGGAGGATGATTGATTAAGATGAAAATAAAAGATGAGTGTACTTGTGGTGAAGACGAGCTTCTTACTGGGATCTAATCACCCACATTATATCTTGAAGTTAGTCT
Organism: Oncorhynchus nerka; assembly: GCF_034236695.1. Taxonomy (NCBI): domain Eukaryota; kingdom Metazoa; phylum Chordata; class Actinopteri; order Salmoniformes; family Salmonidae; genus Oncorhynchus; species Oncorhynchus nerka. Next base: position 28,373,188 of record NC_088411.1, read on the forward strand.
ATATTCCTTAATGTCACAGCTCAAATTGACCTGTGCTCTTGACTTAGGCCTGTCCTTTTAGCTCCTGGTAGCGAAAGTGCTTGAGCACTAGGTACAGACATTCGGATTTCTTGACCTCTTGCTTCACTTTATGACAGTTATGTGTTCTTATGGGATCCAAACCATGGTCAGGAGCAGATAAATTACATAAAACCTCAGTACATTAAATTATTGATAGTATATTATGCAAGTGAATATTCCTCAATCACAAGTGGTCTTTTATCTACTGTGATAGCTGACCCATGCTCTGAGCCGTCCTATTAACTGGTTTAGGCTATATACTGTAACTCTGATAGTAACTGTAGGAGTTGCATAGCAACCACTCCAGCTAGACCCCTGGGACAATATGGTATTACAGTAAAAACCTTTGACCAGTAATACTCAATATTCCTGGATCTGTGTAGGAATATGTTTTAAGGCCCCAAGCAACTCTGAGTTATACACAGTTGGCTTGCACACACACACACACACACACTTGCATGCACACATGCAGACACACACACACACACACACACACACACCCCGAATCACATTAGCATAGTAAAAGCAATTTCATAGACCCACTACCAATTATAATGCATAATGAAGAGCTTAGATGAGAGAAACCATGTCCTAAAAGGCACCCTATTCCCTATATAGTGCACTACAGAGAGGGAAAGAAACAGTGAGAGGAGGAGAAAGAGAGTGGGGGTGAGGGGGAGAGAGTCAACGAGAGCGAAAGAGAGAGAGAAGGGGAGAAAGCGGGAGAGAGCGAGAGAGAGGGAGGAAGGCAGTCAGAGACAGATGGAGAAGGCGAGAGAGAGGGAGGAAGGCAGTCAGAGACAGATGGAGAAGGGAGGGAGGAATGATGGATGGACACAATTGTTATCTTGCATCCGTTTTGGTTTGGGGGAAACATTGAGCCATCGTTCTTTCTTTCCTTTTGTCACTGCCAGTGAGAGTGCAGCTTACATAATGAACAACATTATACATTCAATATGCAGAGCTACAGCCAGAGACAGGCTGGTAGTTAAAGCAGTATAACAGCAGTACATTCACAACAGTCAGAGGAACATTAGATGCTGCAGTTAAAAAGAGCAACGCTTAGAAGAAAGAGACACACTTTTGCTGTTTAGCTGCTAAGATATTGATAATTCTTTAATGGTGACACATTATACAGGGTGTAGTTCTGGGCCTGTATTCACAGAGGATTGCAGATCTACGATCGGTTTAGCTTTTTAAAGCAGGGTTTCCCTAACCTGGGCACCCCTCCCCCTTGGTGCACATTTTGGTTTTTGCCCTAGCAGTACACAGCTGATTCAAATAAGCTTGAAGATGAGTTGATTATTTTTGAATCAGCTGTGTAGTGCTAGGAGCAAATCAAAACATGCATAATGAGTTAAATGTATATGAACCCTGGGGACCTGATCAGGACCACACGTGCCTTGGGAATGTGTTTGGTTTATATGGACACACGGAGAATAGATGAGAGTTTGTTGTGAGTTTTGAATAGAGGGACAAGCTCAGTCTTAACAACGAGAGAAGAGAACACGCTGGCAGAACACACACACTGTGTGAGCCTCGGGGAGGCGGAGGAAGGACTTATTGATAAAGTGCCTGCTATAATATTGCTGATCGCCATGCAGCGTTAAATGGCTAGGCTTTACATTTCAGGATCCTCCTCCCCTCTCGCATCCACTCACTCACACGCACGCATGCACACACACACACACACACACACACACACACACACACACACACACACACACACACACACACACACACACACACACACACACACACACACACACACACACCATGCAGGCACACGCACAGGCACGCACGCACACACACACACACACACCCGCACACCATGCAGGCACACGCATGCACATTCGAACAGACACACAAACGCACACCCATACGCATGCACGCGCACACACTTCACAGAACCGTACTGCCTGGTCCTCAAAGCATGGGTCTCATCATGTGGTCTTGTGTTTCATTGTCTCATCATGAGGTCCTGTGTTTCATTTTCTCATCATGAGGTCCTGTGTTTCATTGTCTTATCGTGTGGTCCTGTGTTTCATTGTCTCATCATGAGGTCCTGTGTTTCATTGTCTCATGAGGTCCTGTGTTTCATTGTCTCATGTGGTCCTGTGTTTCATTGTCTCATCGTGTGGTCCTGTGTTTCATTGTCTCATCATGAGGTCCTGTGTTTCATTGTCTCATGTGGTCCTGTGTTTCATTGTTTCATTGTCTCATCGTGTGGTCCTGTATTTCATTGTCTCATCATGAGGTCCTGTGTTTCATTGTCTCATGTGGTCCTGTGTTTCATTGTTTCATTGTCTCACCGTGTGGTCCTGTGTTTCATTGTCTCATCGCGTGGTCTTGTGTTTCATTGTCTCACCGTGTGGTCTTGTGTTTCATTGTCTCATCACGTGGTCTTGTGTTTCATTGTCTCACCGTGTGGTCCTGTGTTTCATTGTCTCACCGTGTGGTCTTGTGTTTCATTGTCTCACCGTGTGGTCCTGTGTTTCATTGTCTCATCGCGTGGTCTTGTGTTTCATTGTCTCACCGTGTGGTCCTGTGTTTCATTGTCTCACCGTGTGGTCTTGTGTTTCATTGTCTCACCGTGTGGTCTTGTGTTTCATTGTCTCACCGTGTGGTCCTGTGTTTCATTGTCTCATCGCGTGGTCTTGTGTTTCATTGTCTCACCGTGTGGTCCTGTGTTTCATTGTCTCATCGTGTGGTCTTGTGTTTCATTGTCTCACCGTGTGGTCTTGTGTTTCATTGTCTCAACGTGTGGTCTTGTGTTTCATTGTCTCATCGTGTGGTCTTGTGTTTCATTGTCTCATCGTGTGGTCTTGTGTTTCATTGTCTCACCGTGTGGTCCTGTGTTTCATTGTCGCGTGGTCTTGTGTTTCATTGTCTCACCGTGTGGTCCTGTGTTTCATTGTCTCATGTGGTCTTGTGTTTCATTGTCTCACCGTGTGGTCCTGTTTTCATTGTCTCATCGTGTGGTCTTGTGTTTCATTGTCTCATCGTGTGGTCTTGTGTTTCATTGTCTCACCGTGTGGTCTTGTGTTTCATTGTCTCATCTTGTGGTCTTGTGTTTCATTGTGGTCTTGTGTTTCATTGTCTCATCGTGTGGTCTTGTGTTTCATTGTCTCACCGTGTGGTCTTGTGTTTCATTGTCGTGGTCCTGTGTTTCATTGTCTCACCGTGTGGTCTTGTGTTTCATTTTCATTGTCTCATTGTCTCACCGTGTGGTCTTGTGTTTCATTGTCTCACCGTGTGGTCCTGTGTTTCATTGTCTCATCGCGTGGTCTTGTGTTTCATTGTCTCACCGTGTGGTCTGTGTTTCATTGTCTCATCGTGTGGTCTTGTGTTTCATTGTCTCACCGTGTGGTCTTATGTTTCATTGTCAACATGTGGTCTTGTGTTTCATTGTCTCATCATGTGGTCTTGTGTTTCATTGTCTCATCGTGTGGTCTTGTGTTTCATTGTCTCAGCTTCTCACGATCATGCTTTAGCTTCTCACGATCATGCTCCAGTCTTGTAACAAAAGCAGTTCTTTCATTGTCTCAACGTGGGGAGGTCTTGTGAATTCCATCATTGTCAACCTAATAGAATTCACCGTTTATCACTAATCTCAACCTTGTAGTGTCCGCGACCTTCAACAGCTGTTCAGTACCTTGTCTCAATTCCTCTGATGGAGAGCGAATGTGTAAGGTAATCACACAAAAAAAAAAAAAATTCTGGCTCTTCCCTTCTGTGTTTCAGAAGAGAGATGGATCACGGAGCTTCCCCAAAACCTACAATAACTCAACCTAGTGTGCAGATTTGCGGTGGGAATTTCACTGTTGAAATAGAACTCCCAGCATGCTGGAAAAATTCCACCAAGCCACGGATGTGCCCCGAGACAACTGCTCAGTCCACAGACACCACACAAAAATAACAAACATTAACCATGCCCAACATATTCCAAAAATTGAAACACGTCTAAACCTATCAGGGGAAAAAGGCTATAGTGTAGGTCAAATCTCCCACCGAGGTACACAGCAGATTTCATCAGACTGATGTCCCAACAGAAAGTAGAACAAGAGTTCAGGCTAGGCAGGGCCTGAAACTAACCATTATAGTCTCTCCAACACAGCACACAAACCAAACAACAAAAGGCAACCAATACTGGGCCTATCAAACTCAAACAAAATATGCAAACCAAACAACCTCCACGGTCTCCCAAACCAATAGTTCAAATATCCCGGACGAGCCCCCACTTGTCACGAACCGGCTCAAAGCCCGTAACAAAGGGAGACAACGTGGAGATAATGAGTAGAAAGATATATATTTATTACCTAAAGCAAATAAATATAATATACAATGATGTGTGTAATCAGTAATCAGTAGTGTAAGTGAGTGTTTTGCATGCGTGAATGTGATAATGCAGGGTGATGAAAGGTGCCAAAGCAAACAAACAAACAAACGGCCATCAAGAACCACAACACAATCTACAGAGGGTGTCTGCATGGAGAGAGTCTCCTCCATGAATGGGGAAGTGGTGTATTTATCCTGGGAGACACCGGGCCCAGGTGTTTCCCATGTAGCTGACGACCCTCCCAACTCCGCCCACCAGCATCCTAATAAGGAAATAACAGAGAGAATACGGCAGACAGAGTGGGAGGGTCGTCACAGTCTCACCGTGTGGTCTTGTGTTTCATTGTCTCATCGTGTGGTCTTGTGTTTCATTGTCTCACCGTGTGGTCTTGCGTTTCATTGTCTCATCGTGTGGTCTTTTGTTTCATTGTCTCATCGTGTGGTCCTGTGTTTCATTGTCTCACCGTGTGGTCTTGTGTTTCATTGTCTCACCGTGTGGTCTTGTGTTTCATTGTCTCACCGTGTGGTCTTGGGTTTCATTGTCTCACCGTGTGGTCCTGTGTTTCATTGTCTCACCGTGTGGTCTTGTGTTTCATTGTCTCACCGTGTGGTCTTGTGTTTCATTGTCTCACCGTGTGGTCTTGTGTTTCATTGTCTCACCGTGTGGTCTTGTGTTTCATTGTCTCACCGTGTGGTCTTGTGTTTCATTGTCTCACCGTGTGGTCTTGTGTTTCATTGTCTCACCGTGTGGTCTTGTGTTTCATTGTCTCACCGTGTGGTCTTGTGTTTCATTGTCTCACCGTGTGGTCTTGTGTTTCATTGTCTCACCGTGTGGTCTTGTGTTTCATTGTCTCACCGTGTGGTCTTGTGTTTCATTGTCTCACCGTGTGGTCTTGTGTTTCATTGTCTCACCGTGTGGTCTTGTGTTTCATTGTCTCACCGTGTGGTCTTGTGTTTCATTGTCTCACCGTGTGGTCCTGTGTTTCATTGTCTCACCGTGTGGTCCTGTGTTTCATTGTCTCACCGTGTGGTCTTGTGTTTCATTGTCTCATCGTGTGGTCTTGTGTTTCATTGTCTCACCGTGTGGTCTTGTGTTTCATTGTCTCACCGTGTGGTCCTGTGTTTCATTGTCTCACCGTGTGGTCTTGTGTTTCATTGTCTCACCGTGTGGTCTTGTGTTTCATTGTCTCACCGTGTGGTCTTGTGTTTCATTGTCTCACCGTGTGGTCCTGTGTTTCATTGTCTCACCGTGTGGTCTTGTGTTTCATTGTCTCACCGTGTGGTCTTGTGTTTCATTGTCTCAACGTGTGGTCTTGTGTTTCATTGTCTCACCGTGTGGTCCTGTTTTTCATTGTCTCACCGTGTGGTCTTGTGTTTCATTGTCTCATCGTGTGGTCCTGTGTTTCATTGTCTCACCGTGTGGTTGTGTTTCATTGTCTCACCGTGTGGTCTTGTGTTTCATTGTCTCACCGTGTGGTCTTGTGTTTCATTGTCTCACCGTGTGGTCCTGTGTTTCATTGTCTCACCGTGTGGTCTTGTGTTTCATTGTCTCACCGTGTGGTCCTGTGTTTCATTGTCTCATCGTGTGGTCTTGTGTTTCATTGTCTCACCGTGTGGTCCTGTGTTTCATTGTCTCACCGTGTGGTCTTGTGTTTCATTGTCTCACCGTGTGGTCCTGTGTTTCATTGTCTCACCGTGTGGTCTTGTGTTTCATTGTCTCACCGTGTGGTCTTGTGTTTCATTGTCTCATCGTGTGGTCTTGTGTTTCATTGTCTCACCGTGTGGTCTTGTGTTTCATTGTCTCACCGTGTGGTCCTGTGTTTCATTGTCTCACCGTGTGGTCCTGTGTTTCATTGTCTCATCGCGTGGTCTTGTGTTTCATTGTCTCACCGTGTGGTCCTGTGTTTCATTGTCTCATCGTGTGGTCTTGTGTTTCATTGTCTCACCGTGTGGTCCTGTGTTTCATTGTCTCACCGTGTGGTCTTGTGTTTCATTGTCTCACCGCGTGGTCCTGTGTTTCATTGTCTCATCGCGTGGTCTTGTGTTTCATTGTCTCACCGTGTGGTCCTGTGTTTCATTGTCTCACCGTGTGGTCTTGTGTTTCATTGTCTCACCGTGTGGTCCTGTGTTTCATTGTCTCATCGCGTGGTCTTGTGTTTCATTGTCTCACCGTGTGGTCCTGTGTTTCATTGTCTCATCGTGTGGTCTTGTGTTTCATTGTCTCACCGTGTGGTCCTGTTTTTCATTGTCTCACCGTGTGGTCCTGTGTTTCATTGTCTCATCGCGTGGTCTTGTGTTTCATTGTCTCACCGTGTGGTCCTGTGTTTCATTGTCTCACCGTGTGGTCTTGTGTTTCATTGTCTCACCGTGTGGTCCTGTGTTTCATTGTCTCATCGCGTGGTCTTGTGTTTCATTGTCTCACCGTGTGGTCCTGTGTTTCATTGTCTCATCGTGTGGTCTTGTGTTTCATTGTCTCACCGTGTGGTCCTGTTTTTCATTGTCTCACCGTGTGGTCTTGTGTTTCATTGTCTCATCGTGTGGTCTTGTGTTTCATTGTCTCACCGTGTGGTCTTGTGTTTCATTGTCTCATCTTGTGGTCTTGTGTTTCATTGTCTCACCGTGTGGTCTTGTGTTTCATTGTCTCATCGTGTGGTCCTGTGTTTCATTGTCTCACCGTGTGGTCTTGTGTTTCATTGTCTCACCGCGTGGTCCTGTGTTTCATTGTCTCATCGCGTGGTCTTGTGTTTCATTGTCTCACCGCGTGGTCCTGTGTTTCATTGTCTCATCGCGTGGTCTTGTGTTTCATTGTCTCACCGTGTGGTCCTGTGTTTCATTGTCTCACCGTGTGGTCTTGTGTTTCATTGTCTCATCGTGTGGTCTTGTGTTTCATTGTCTCACCGTGTGGTCCTGTTTTTCATTGTCTCACCGTGTGGTCCTGTGTTTCATTGTCTCATCGCGTGGTCTTGTGTTTCATTGTCTCACCGTGTGGTCCTGTGTTTCATTGTCTCACCGTGTGGTCTTGTGTTTCATTGTCTCACCGTGTGGTCCTGTGTTTCATTGTCTCATCGCGTGGTCTTGTGTTTCATTGTCTCACCGTGTGGTCCTGTGTTTCATTGTCTCATCGTGTGGTCTTGTGTTTCATTGTCTCACCGTGTGGTCCTGTTTTTCATTGTCTCACCGTGTGGTCTTGTGTTTCATTGTCTCATCGTGTGGTCTTGTGTTTCATTGTCTCACCGTGTGGTCTTGTGTTTCATTGTCTCATCTTGTGGTCTTGTGTTTCATTGTCTCACCGTGTGGTCTTGTGTTTCATTGTCTCATCGTGTGGTCCTGTGTTTCATTGTCTCACCGTGTGGTCTTGTGTTTCATTGTCTCACCGCGTGGTCCTGTGTTTCATTGTCTCATCGCGTGGTCTTGTGTTTCATTGTCTCACCGTGTGGTCCTGTGTTTCATTGTCTCACCGTGTGGTCTTGTGTTTCATTGTCTCACCGTGTGGTCCTGTGTTTCATTGTCTCATCGCGTGGTCTTGTGTTTCATTGTCTCACCGTGTGGTCCTGTGTTTCATTGTCTCATCGTGTGGTCTTGTGTTTCATTGTCTCACCGTGTGGTCTTATGTTTCATTGTCTCAACATGTGGTCCTGTGTTTCATTGTCTCATCGTGTGGTCTTGTGTTTCATTGTCTCACCGTGTGGTCTTATGTTTCATTGTCTCAACATGTGGTCTTGTGTTTCATTGTCTCATCATGTGGTCTTGTGTTTCATTGTCTCATCGTGTGGTCCTGTGTTTCATTGTCTCACCGTGTGGTCTTGTGTTTCATTGTCTCACCGTGTGGTCTTGTGTTTCATTGTCTCACCGTGTGGTCTTGGGTTTCATTGTCTCACCGTGTGGTCCTGTGTTTCATTGTCTCACCGTGTGGTCTTGTGTTTCATTGTCTCACCGTGTGGTCTTGTGTTTCATTGTCTCACCGTGTGGTCTTGTGTTTCATTGTCTCACCGTGTGGTCTTGTGTTTCATTGTCTCACCGTGTGGTCTTGTGTTTCATTGTCTCACCGTGTGGTCTTGTGTTTCATTGTCTCACCGTGTGGTCTTGTGTTTCATTGTCTCACCGTGTGGTCTTGTGTTTCATTGTCTCACCGTGTGGTCTTGTGTTTCATTGTCTCACCGTGTGGTCTTGTGTTTCATTGTCTCACCGTGTGGTCTTGTGTTTCATTGTCTCACCGTGTGGTCTTGTGTTTCATTGTCTCACCGTGTGGTCTTGTGTTTCATTGTCTCACCGTGTGCTCTTGTGTTTCATTGTCTCACCGTGTGGTCCTGTGTTTCATTGTCTCACCGTGTGGTCCTGTGTTTCATTGTCTCACCGTGTGGTCTTGTGTTTCATTGTCTCATCGTGTGGTCTTGTGTTTCATTGTCTCACCGTGTGGTCTTGTGTTTCATTGTCTCACCGTGTGGTCCTGTGTTTCATTGTCTCACCGTGTGGTCTTGTGTTTCATTGTCTCACCGTGTGGTCTTGTGTTTCATTGTCTCACCGTGTGGTCTTGTGTTTCATTGTCTCACCGTGTGGTCCTGTGTTTCATTGTCTCACCGTGTGGTCTTGTGTTTCATTGTCTCACCGTGTGGTCTTGTGTTTCATTGTCTCAACGTGTGGTCTTGTGTTTCATTGTCTCATCGTGTGGTCCTGTTTTTCATTGTCTCACCGTGTGGTCTTGTGTTTCATTGTCTCATCGTGTGGTCCTGTGTTTCATTGTCTCACCGTGTGGTCCTGTGTTTCATTGTCTCACCGTGTGGTCTTGTGTTTCATTGTCTCACCGTGTGGTCTTGTGTTTCATTGTCTCACCGTGTGGTCCTGTGTTTCATTGTCTCACCGTGTGGTCTTGTGTTTCATTGTCTCACCGTGTGGTCCTGTGTTTCATTGTCTCATCGCGTGGTCTTGTGTTTCATTGTCTCACCGTGTGGTCCTGTGTTTCATTGTCTCACCGTGTGGTCTTGTGTTTCATTGTCTCACCGTGTGGTCCTGTGTTTCATTGTCTCACCGTGTGGTCCTGTGTTTCATTGTCTCACCGTGTGGTCTTGTGTTTCATTGTCTCATCGTGTGGTCTTGTGTTTCATTGTCTCACCGTGTGGTCTTGTGTTTCATTGTCTCACCGTGTGGTCCTGTGTTTCATTGTCTCACCGCGTGGTCCTGTGTTTCATTGTCTCATCGCGTGGTCTTGTGTTTCATTGTCTCACCGTGTGGTCCTGTGTTTCATTGTCTCATCGTGTGGTCTTGTGTTTCATTGTCTCACCGTGTGGTCCTGTGTTTCATTGTCTCACCGTGTGGTCTTGTGTTTCATTGTCTCACCGCGTGGTCCTGTGTTTCATTGTCTCATCGCGTGGTCTTGTGTTTCATTGTCTCACCGTGTGGTCCTGTGTTTCATTGTCTCACCGTGTGGTCTTGTGTTTCATTGTCTCACCGTGTGGTCCTGTGTTTCATTGTCTCATCGCGTGGTCTTGTGTTTCATTGTCTCACCGTGTGGTCCTGTGTTTCATTGTCTCATCGTGTGGTCTTGTGTTTCATTGTCTCACCGTGTGGTCCTGTTTTTCATTGTCTCACCGTGTGGTCCTGTGTTTCATTGTCTCATCGCGTGGTCTTGTGTTTCATTGTCTCACCGTGTGGTCCTGTGTTTCATTGTCTCACCGTGTGGTCTTGTGTTTCATTGTCTCACCGTGTGGTCCTGTGTTTCATTGTCTCATCGCGTGGTCTTGTGTTTCATTGTCTCACCGTGTGGTCCTGTGTTTCATTGTCTCATCGTGTGGTCTTGTGTTTCATTGTCTCACCGTGTGGTCCTGTTTTTCATTGTCTCACCGTGTGGTCTTGTGTTTCATTGTCTCATCGTGTGGTCTTGTGTTTCATTGTCTCACCGTGTGGTCTTGTGTTTCATTGTCTCATCTTGTGGTCTTGTGTTTCATTGTCTCACCGTGTGGTCTTGTGTTTCATTGTCTCATCGTGTGGTCCTGTGTTTCATTGTCTCACCGTGTGGTCTTGTGTTTCATTGTCTCACCGTGGTCCTGTGTTTCATTGTCTCATCGCGTGGTCTTGTGTTTCATTGTCTCACCGCGTGGTCCTGTGTTTCATTGTCTCATCGCGTGGTCTTGTGTTTCATTGTCTCACCGTGTGGTCCTGTGTTTCATTGTCTCACCGTGTGGTCTTGTGTTTCATTGTCTCATCGTGTGGTCTTGTGTTTCATTGTCTCACCGTGTGGTCCTGTTTTTCATTGTCTCACCGTGTGGTCCTGTGTTTCATTGTCTCATCGCGTGGTCTTGTGTTTCATTGTCTCACCGTGTGGTCCTGTGTTTCATTGTCTCACCGTGTGGTCTTGTGTTTCATTGTCTCACCGTGTGGTCCTGTGTTTCATTGTCTCATCGTGTGGTCTTGTGTTTCATTGTCTCACCGTGTGGTCCTGTGTTTCATTGTCTCATCGTGTGGTCTTGTGTTTCATTGTCTCACCGTGTGGTCCTGTTTTCATTGTCTCACCGTGTGGTCTTGTGTTTCATTGTCTCATCGTGTGGTCTTGTGTTTCATTGTCTCACCGTGTGGTCTTGTGTTTCATTGTCTCATCTTGTGGTCTTGTGTTTCATTGTCTCACCGTGTGGTCTTGTGTTTCATTGTCTCATCGTGTGGTCCTGTGTTTCATTGTCTCACCGTGTGGTCTTGTGTTTCATTGTCTCACCGCGTGGTCCTGTGTTTCATTGTCTCATCGCGTGGTCTTGTGTTTCATTGTCTCACCGTGTGGTCCTGTGTTTCATTGTCTCACCGTGTGGTCTTGTGTTTCATTGTCTCACCGTGTGGTCCTGTGTTTCATTGTCTCATCGCGTGGTCTTGTGTTTCATTGTCTCACCGTGTGGTCCTGTGTTTCATTGTCTCATCGTGTGGTCTTGTGTTTCATTGTCTCACCGTGTGGTCTTATGTTTCATTGTCTCAACATGTGGTCTTGTGTTTCATTGTCTCATCATGTGGTCTTGTGTTTCATTGTCTCATCGTGTGGTCTTGTGTTTCATTGTCTCACGATCATGCTCTAGCTTCTCACGATCATGCTTTAGCTTCTCACGATCATGCTCCAGCTGTAACAAAAGCAGTTCTTTCTGCTGTTCAAAAGAAGGCTACTAGGACTAACCGATGGAATGGCCATTGTGTTATGGGGGAGACGATAAATCCTCAGCAGAGGCTGGCCTAGTGGTAACTCTAGAATACCACTCTCCATCAGATTGGCCTTCAATATCAACCTAATAGAATTCTTTAGACGTTTATCACTAATCTCAACCTTGTAGTGTTCCGCGACCTTCAACAGCTGTTCTTTAGTACCTAAATCTAACAATTCCTCTGATGGAGAGCGAATGAACTTATCTACATAAGACGCCATAATCACACAAAAAAAAAAATTCTGGCTCTTCCCTTCTGCTGAGCACACCAGACCACAACCCGAGAATTACAATCACCCTGAGTACCACAGAAGAGAGATGGATACGGAGCTTCCCCAAAACCTACAATAACTCAACCCTAGTCTTCGTGCAGATTTGCGGTGGGAATTTACGCACTGTAGCCCGCTGGCAAGGAAATAGAACTCCCCAGCATGCTGGAAAAATTCCACCAAGCCACGGATGTGCCCCGAGACAACTGCTCAGTCCACAGACACCACACAAAAATAACAAACATTAACCATGCCCAACATATTCCAAAAATTGAAACACGTCGCTAAACCTATCAGGGAAAAAGGCTATAGCTCCGGGTAGCAAGTTTCACTACCCTACCCAAATCTCCCACCGAGGTACACAGCAGATTACTCACCTCAGACTGATGTCCCAACAGAAAGTAGAACAAGAGTTCAGGCTAGGCAGGGCCTGGAAACTAACCATTATAGTCTCTCCAACACAGCACACAAACCAAACAACAAAAGGCAACCAATACTGGGCCTATCAAACTCAAACAAAATATGCAAACCAAACACGTACCTCCACGGTCTCCCAAACCAATAGTTCAAATATCCCGGACGAGCCCCCACTTGTGCTCAAAGCCCGTAACAAAGGAGACAACGTGGAGATAATGAGTAGAAAGATATATATTTATTACCTAAAGCAAATAAATATAATATACAATGATGTGTAATCAGTAATCAGTAGTGTAAGTGAGTGTTTTGCATGCGTGAATGTGATAATGCAGGGTGATGAAAGGTGCCAAAGCAAACAAACAAACAAACGGCCATCAAGAACCACAACACAATCTACAGAGGGTGTCTGCATGGAGAGAGTCTCCTCCATGAATGGGGAAGTGGTGTATTTATCCTGGGAGACACCGGGCCCAGGTGTTTCCCATGTAGCTGACGACCCTCCCAACTCCGCCCACCAGCATCCTAATAAGGAAATAACAGAGAGAATACGGCAGACAGAGTGGGAGGGTCGTCACAGTCTCACCGTGTGGTCTTGTGTTTCATTGTCTCACCGTGTGGTCTTGTGTTTCATTGTCTCATCGTGTGGTCTTGTGTTTCATTGTCTCACCGTGTGGTCTTGCGTTTCATTGTCTCATCGTGTGGTCTTTTGTTTCATTGTCTCATCGTGTGGTCCTGTGTTTCATTGTCTCACCGTGTGGTCTTGTGTTTCATTGTCTCACCGTGTGGTCTTGTGTTTCATTGTCTCACCGTGTGGTCTTGGGTTTCATTGTCTCACCGTGTGGTCCTGTGTTTCATTGTCTCACCGTGTGGTCTTGTGTTTCATTGTCTCACCGTGTGGTCTTGTGTTTCATTGTCTCACCGTGTGGTCTTGTGTTTCATTGTCTCACCGTGTGGTCTTGTGTTTCATTGTCTCACCGTGTGGTCTTGTGTTTCATTGTCTCACCGTGTGGTCTTGTGTTTCATTGTCTCACCGTGTGGTCTTGTGTTTCATTGTCTCACCGTGTGGTCTTGTGTTTCATTGTCTCACCGTGTGGTCTTGTGTTTCATTGTCTCACCGTGTGGTCTTGTGTTTCATTGTCTCACCGTGTGGTCTTGTGTTTCATTGTCTCACCGTGTGGTCTTGTGTTTCATTGTCTCACCGTGTGGTCTTGTGTTTCATTGTCTCACCGTGTGGTCTTGTGTTTCATTGTCTCACCGTGTGGTCCTGTGTTTCATTGTCTCACCGTGTGGTCCTGTGTTTCATTGTCTCACCGTGTGGTCTTGTGTTTCATTGTCTCATCGTGTGGTCTTGTGTTTCATTGTCTCACCGTGTGGTCTTGTGTTTCATTGTCTCACCGTGTGGTCTTGTGTTTCATTGTCTCACCGTGTGGTCTTGTGTTTCATTGTCTCACTGTGTGGTCTTGTGTTTCATTGTCTCACCGTGTGGTCCTGTGTTTCATTGTCTCATCGCGTGGTCTTGTGTTTCATTGTCTCACCGTGTGGTCCTGTGTTTCATTGTCTCATCGTGTGGTCTTGTGTTTCATTGTCTCACCGTGTGGTCCTGTTTTCATTGTCTCACCGTGTGGTCTTGTGTTTCATTGTCTCATCGTGTGGTCTTGTGTTTCATTGTCTCACCGTGTGGTCTTGTGTTTCATTGTCTCATCTTGTGGTCTTGTGTTTCATTGTCTCACCGTGTGGTCTTGTGTTTCATTGTCTCATCGTGTGGTCCTGTGTTTCATTGTCTCACCGTGTGGTCTTGTGTTTCATTGTCTCACCGCGTGGTCCTGTGTTTCATTGTCTCATCGCGTGGTCTTGTGTTTCATTGTCTCACCGTGTGGTCCTGTGTTTCATTGTCTCACCGTGTGGTCTTGTGTTTCATTGTCTCACCGTGTGGTCCTGTGTTTCATTGTCTCATCACGTGGTCTTGTGTTTCATTGTCTCACCGTGTGGTCCTGTGTTTCATTGTCTCACCGTGTGGTCTTGTGTTTCATTGTCTCACCGTGTGGTCCTGTGTTTCATTGTCTCATCGCGTGGTCTTGTGTTTCATTGTCTCACCGTGTGGTCCTGTGTTTCATTGTCTCACCGTGTGGTCTTGTGTTTCATTGTCTCACCGTGTGGTCCTGTGTTTCATTGTCTCATCGCGTGGTCTTGTGTTTCATTGTCTCACCGTGTGGTCCTGTGTTTCATTGTCTCATCGTGTGGTCTTGTGTTTCATTGTCTCACCGTGTGGTCCTGTTTTTCATTGTCTCACTGTGTGGTCTTGTGTTTCATTGTCTCATCGTGTGGTCTTGTGTTTCATTGTCTCACCGTGTGGTCTTGTGTTTCATTGTCTCATCTTGTGGTCTTGTGTTTCATTGTCTCACCGTGTGGTCTTGTGTTTCATTGTCTCATCGTGTGGTCCTGTGTTTCATTGTCTCACCGTGTGGTCTTGTGTTTCATTGTCTCACCCGTGTGGTCCTGTGTTTCATTGTCTCATCGCGTGGTCTTGTGTTTCATTGTCTCACCGTGTGGTCCTGTGTTTCATTGTCTCACCGTGTGGTCTTGTGTTTCATTGTCTCACCGTGTGGTCCTGTGTTTCATTGTCTCATCGCGTGGTCTTGTGTTTCATTGTCTCACCGTGTGGTCCTGTGTTTCATTGTCTCATCGTGTGGTCTTGTGTTTCATTGTCTCACCGTGTGGTCTTATGTTTCATTGTCTCAACATGTGGTCTTGTGTTTCATTGTCTCATCATGTGGTCTTGTGTTTCATTGTCTCATCGTGTGGTCTTGTGTTTCATTGTCTCACGATCATGCTCTCTTGTGTTTCATCATGCTCCAGCTGTAACAAAAGCAGTTCTTTCTGTTTCAAAAGAAGGCTACTAGGACTAACCGATGGAATGGCCATTGTAACGTTATGGGGAGACGATAAATCCTCAGCAGAGGCTGGCCTAGTGGTAACTTCTAGAATACCACTTCCATCAGATTGGCCTTCAATATCAACCTAATAGAATTCTTTCGTTTATCACTAATCTCAACCTTGTGTTGACCTTCTTGTTCTTTAGTTAAATCTAACAATTCCTCTGATGGAGAGCGAATGAACTTATCTACATAAGGCCATAATCACACAAAAAAAAAAAAAAAAAATTCTGCTTTCCCTTTGTCACCAGACCACAACCCGAGAATTACAATCACCCTGAGTACCACAGAAGAGAGATGGATCGGAGCTTCCCCAAAACCTACAATAACTCAACCCTAGTCTTGTGCAGATTTGCGGTGGGAATTTTACGCACTGTAGTGGAAATAGAACTCCCCAGCATGCTGGAAAAATTCCACCAAGCCATTGTGCCCTCAGACAACTGCTCAGTCCACAGACACCACACAAAAATAACAAACATTAACCATGCCCAACATATTCCAAAATTGAAACACGTCGCTAAACCTATCAGGGGAAAAAGGCTATAGCTCCTAGCAAGTTTCACTACCCTACCCAAATCTGTACACAGCAGATTACTCACCTCAGACTGATGTCCCAACAGAAAGTAGAACAAGAGTTCAGGCTAGGCAGGGCCTGGAAATAACCATTATAGTCTCAACACAGCACACAAACCAAACAACAAAAGGTTTCAATACTGGGCCTATCAAACTCAAACAAAATATGTGTTTCATTGTCTCCCAAACCAATAGTTCAAATATCCCGGACGAGCCCCCACTTGTCACGAACTCAAAGCCCGTAACAAAGGGAGACAACGTGGAGATAATGAGTAGAAAGATATATATTTATTACCTAAAGCAAATAAATATAATATACAATGATGTGTGTAATCAGTAATCAGTAGTGTAAGTGAGTGTTTTGCATGCGTGAATGTGATAATGCAGGGTGATGATGAAAGGTGCCAAAGCAAACAAACAAACAAACGGCCATCAAGAACCACAACACAATCTACAGAGGGTGTCTGCATGGAGAGAGTCTCCTCCATGAATGGGGAAGTGGTGTATTTATCCTGGGAGACACCGGGCCCAGGTGTTTCCATGTAGTTGACGACCCTCCCAACTCCGCCCACCAGCATCCTAATAAGGAAATAACAGAGAATACGGCAGACAGAGTGGGAGGGTCGTCACAGTCTCACCGTGTGGTCTTGTGTTTCATTGTCTCATCGTGTGGTCTTGTGTTTCATTGTCTCACCGTGTGGTCTTGCGTTTCATTGTCTCATCGTGTGGTCTTTTGTTTCATTGTCTCATCGTGTGGTCCTGTGTTTCATTGTCTCACCGTGTGGTCTTGTGTTTCATTGTCTCACCGTGTGGTCTTGTGTTTCATTGTCTCACCGTGTGGTCTTGGGTTTCATTGTCTCACCGTGTGGTCCTGTGTTTCATTGTCTCACCGTGTGGTCTTGTGTTTCATTGTCTCACCGTGTGGTCTTGTGTTTCATTGTCTCACCGTGTGGTCTTGTGTTTCATTGTCTCACCGTGTGGTCTTGTGTTTCATTGTCTCATCGCGTGGTCTTGTGTTTCATTGTCTCACCGTGTGGTCCTGTGTTTCATTGTCTCACCGTGTGGTCTTGTGTTTCATTGTCTCACCGTGTGGTCCTGTGTTTCATTGTCTCATCGCGTGGTCTTGTGTTTCATTGTCTCACCGTGTGGTCCTGTGTTTCATTGTCTCATCGTGTGGTCTTGTGTTTCATTGTCTCACCGTGTGGTCCTGTTTTCATTGTCTCACCGTGTGGTCCTGTGTTTCATTGTCTCATCGCGTGGTCTTGTGTTTCATTGTCTCACCGTGTGGTCCTGTGTTTCATTGTCTCACCGTGTGGTCTTGTGTTTCATTGTCTCACCGTGTGGTCCTGTGTTTCATTGTCTCATCGCGTGGTCTTGTGTTTCATTGTCTCACCGTGTGGTCCTGTGTTTCATTGTCTCATCGTGTGGTCTTGTGTTTCATTGTCTCACCGTGTGGTCCTGTTTTTCATTGTCTCACCGTGTGGTCTTGTGTTTCATTGTCTCATCGTGTGGTCTTGTGTTTCATTGTCTCACCGTGTGGTCTTGTGTTTCATTGTCTCATCTTGTGGTCTTGTGTTTCATTGTCTCACCGTGTGGTCTTGTGTTTCATTGTCTCATCGTGTGGTCCTGTGTTTCATTGTCTCACCGTGTGGTCTTGTGTTTCATTGTCTCACCGCGTGGTCCTGTGTTTCATTGTCTCATCGCGTGGTCTTGTGTTTCATTGTCTCACCGCGTGGTCCTGTGTTTCATTGTCTCATCGCGTGGTCTTGTGTTTCATTGTCTCACCGTGTGGTCCTGTGTTTCATTGTCTCACCGTGTGGTCTTGTGTTTCATTGTCTCATCGTGTGGTCTTGTGTTTCATTGTCTCACCGTGTGGTCCTGTTTTTCATTGTCTCACCGTGTGGTCCTGTGTTTCATTGTCTCATCGCGTGGTCTTGTGTTTCATTGTCTCACCGTGTGGTCCTGTGTTTCATTGTCTCACCGTGTGGTCTTGTGTTTCATTGTCTCACCGTGTGGTCCTGTGTTTCATTGTCTCATCGCGTGGTCTTGTGTTTCATTGTCTCACCGTGTGGTCCTGTGTTTCATTGTCTCATCGTGTGGTCTTGTGTTTCATTGTCTCACCGTGTGGTCCTGTTTTTCATTGTCTCACCGTGTGGTCTTGTGTTTCATTGTCTCATCGTGTGGTCTTGTGTTTCATTGTCTCACCGTGTGGTCTTGTGTTTCATTGTCTCATCTTGTGGTCTTGTGTTTCATTGTCTCACCGTGTGGTCTTGTGTTTCATTGTCTCATCGTGTGGTCCTGTGTTTCATTGTCTCACCGTGTGGTCTTGTGTTTCATTGTCTCACCGCGTGGTCCTGTGTTTCATTGTCTCATCGCGTGGTCTTGTGTTTCATTGTCTCACCGTGTGGTCCTGTGTTTCATTGTCTCACCGTGTGGTCTTGTGTTTCATTGTCTCACCGTGTGGTCCTGTGTTTCATTGTCTCATCGCGTGGTCTTGTGTTTCATTGTCTCACCGTGTGGTCCTGTGTTTCATTGTCTCATCGTGTGGTCTTGTGTTTCATTGTCTCACCGTGTGGTCTTATGTTTCATTGTCTCAACATGTGGTCTTGTGTTTCATTGTCTCATCATGTGGTCTTGTGTTTCATTGTCTCATCGTGTGGTCTTGTGTTTCATTGTCTCACGATCATGCTCTAGCTTCTCACGATCATGCTTTAGCTTCTCACGATCATGCTCCAGCTGTAACAAAAGCAGTTCTTTCTGCTGTTCAAAAAGAAGGCTACTAGGACTAACCGATGGAATGGCCATTGTAACGTTATGGGGAGACGATAAATCCTCAGCAGAGGCTGGCCTAGTGGTAACTTCTAGAATACCACTCTCCATCAGATTGGCCTTCAATATCAACCTAATAGAATTCTTTAGACGTTTATCACTAATCTCAACCTTGTAGTGTTCCGCGACCTTCAACAGCTGTTCTTTAGTACCTAAATCTAACAATTCCTCTGATGGAGAGCGAATGAACTTATCTACATAAGACGCCATAATCACACAAAAAAAAAAAAAATTCTGGCTCTTCCCTTCTGCTGAGCACACCAGACCACAACCCGAGAATTACAATCACCCTGAGTACCACAGAAGAGAGATGGATACGGAGCTTCCCCAAAACCTACAATAACTCAACCCTAGTCTTCGTGCAGATTTGCGGTGGGAATTTACGCACTGTAGCCCGCTGGCAAGGAAATAGAACTCCCAGCATGCTGGAAAAATTCCACCAAGCCACGGATGTGCCCCCGAGACAACTGCTCAGTCCACAGACACCACACAAAAATAACAAACATTAACCATGCCCAACATATTCCAAAAATTGAAACACGTCGCTAAACCTATCAGGGGAAAAAGGCTATAGCTCCGGGTAGCAAGTTTCACTACCCTACCCAAATCTCCCACCGAGGTACACAGCAGATTACTCACCTCAGACTGATGTCCCAACAGAAAGTAGAACAAGAGTTCAGGCTAGGCAGGGCCTGGAAACTAACCATTATAGTCTCTCCAACACAGCACACAAACCAAACAACAAAAGGCAACCAATACTGGGCCTATCAAACTCAAACAAAATATGCAAACCAAACACGTACCTCCACGGTCTCCCAAACCAATAGTTCAAATATCCCGGACGAGCCCCCACTTGTCACGAACCGGCTCAAAGCCCGTAACAAAGGGAGACAACGTGGAGATAATGAGTAGAAAGATATATATTTATTACCTAAAGCAAATAAATATAATATACAATGATGTGTGTAATCAGTAATCAGTAGTGTAAGTGAGTGTTTTGCATGCGTGAATGTGATAATGCAGGGTGATGAAAGGTGCCAAAGCAAACAAACAAACAAACGGCCATCAAGAACCACAACACAATCTACAGAGGGTGTCTGCATGGAGAGAGTCTCCTCCATGAATGGGGAAGTGGTGTATTTATCCTGGGAGACACCGGGCCCAGGTGTTTCCCATGTAGCTGACGACCCTCCCAACTCCGCCCACCAGCATCCTAATAAGGAAATAACAGAGAGAATACGGCAGACAGAGTGGGAGGGTCGTCACAGTCTCACCGTGTGGTCTTGTGTTTCATTGTCTCACCGTGTGGTCTTGTGTTTCATTGTCTCATCGTGTGGTCTTGTGTTTCATTGTCTCACCGTGTGGTCTTGCGTTTCATTGTCTCATCGTGTGGTCTTTTGTTTCATTGTCTCATCGTGTGGTCCTGTGTTTCATTGTCTCACCGTGTGGTCTTGTGTTTCATTGTCTCACCGTGTGGTCTTGTGTTTCATTGTCTCACCGTGTGGTCTTGGGTTTCATTGTCTCACCGTGTGGTCCTGTGTTTCATTGTCTCACCGTGTGGTCTTGTGTTTCATTGTCTCACCGTGTGGTCTTGTGTTTCATTGTCTCACCGTGTGGTCTTGTGTTTCATTGTCTCACCGTGTGGTCTTGTGTTTCATTGTCTCACCGTGTGGTCTTGTGTTTCATTGTCTCACCGTGTGGTCTTGTGTTTCATTGTCTCACCGTGTGGTCTTGTGTTTCATTGTCTCACCGTGTGGTCTTGTGTTTCATTGTCTCACCGTGTGGTCTTGTGTTTCATTGTCTCACCGTGTGGTCTTGTGTTTCATTGTCTCACCGTGTGGTCTTGTGTTTCATTGTCTCACCGTGTGGTCTTGTGTTTCATTGTCTCACCGTGTGGTCTTGTGTTTCATTGTCTCACCGTGTGGTCTTGTGTTTCATTGTCTCACCGTGTGGTCCTGTGTTTCATTGTCTCACCGTGTGGTCCTGTGTTTCATTGTCTCACCGTGTGGTCTTGTGTTTCATTGTCTCATCGTGTGGTCTTGTGTTTCATTGTCTCACCGTGTGGTCTTGTGTTTCATTGTCTCACCGTGTGGTCCTGTGTTTCATTGTCTCACCGTGTGGTCTTGTGTTTCATTGTCTCACTGTGTGGTCTTGTGTTTCATTGTCTCACCGTGTGGTCCTGTGTTTCATTGTCTCATCGCGTGGTCTTGTGTTTCATTGTCTCACCGTGTGGTCCTGTGTTTCATTGTCTCATCGTGTGGTCTTGTGTTTCATTGTCTCACCGTGTGGTCCTGTTTTTCATTGTCTCACCGTGTGGTCTTGTGTTTCATTGTCTCATCGTGTGGTCTTGTGTTTCATTGTCTCACCGTGTGGTCTTGTGTTTCATTGTCTCATCTTGTGGTCTTGTGTTTCATTGTCTCACCGTGTGGTCTTGTGTTTCATTGTCTCATCGTGTGGTCCTGTGTTTCATTGTCTCACCGTGTGGTCTTGTGTTTCATTGTCTCACCGCGTGGTCCTGTGTTTCATTGTCTCATCGCGTGGTCTTGTGTTTCATTGTCTCACCGTGTGGTCCTGTGTTTCATTGTCTCACCGTGTGGTCTTGTGTTTCATTGTCTCACCGTGTGGTCCTGTGTTTCATTGTCTCATCACGTGGTCTTGTGTTTCATTGTCTCACCGTGTGGTCCTGTGTTTCATTGTCTCACCGTGTGGTCTTGTGTTTCATTGTCTCACCGTGTGGTCCTGTGTTTCATTGTCTCATCGCGTGGTCTTGTGTTTCATTGTCTCACCGTGTGGTCCTGTGTTTCATTGTCTCACCGTGTGGTCTTGTGTTTCATTGTCTCACCGTGTGGTCCTGTGTTTCATTGTCTCATCGCGTGGTCTTGTGTTTCATTGTCTCACCGTGTGGTCCTGTGTTTCATTGTCTCATCGTGTGGTCTTGTGTTTCATTGTCTCACCGTGTGGTCCTGTTTTTCATTGTCTCACCGTGTGGTCTTGTGTTTCATTGTCTCATCGTGTGGTCTTGTGTTTCATTGTCTCACCGTGTGGTCTTGTGTTTCATTGTCTCATCTTGTGGTCTTGTGTTTCATTGTCTCACCGTGTGGTCTTGTGTTTCATTGTCTCATCGTGTGGTCCTGTGTTTCATTGTCTCACCGTGTGGTCTTGTGTTTCATTGTCTCACCGCGTGGTCCTGTGTTTCATTGTCTCATCGCGTGGTCTTGTGTTTCATTGTCTCACCGTGTGGTCCTGTGTTTCATTGTCTCACCGTGTGGTCTTGTGTTTCATTGTCTCACCGTGTGGTCCTGTGTTTCATTGTCTCATCGCGTGGTCTTGTGTTTCATTGTCTCACCGTGTGGTCCTGTGTTTCATTGTCTCATCGTGTGGTCTTGTGTTTCATTGTCTCACCGTGTGGTCTTATGTTTCATTGTCTCAACATGTGGTCTTGTGTTTCATTGTCTCATCATGTGGTCTTGTGTTTCATTGTCTCATCGTGTGGTCTTGTGTTTCATTGTCTCACGATCATGCTCTAGCTTCTCACGATCATGCTTTAGCTTCTCACGATCATGCTCCAGCTGTAACAAAAGCAGTTCTTTCTGCTGTTCAAAAAGAAGGCTACTAGGACTAACCGATGGAATGGCCATTGTAACGTTATGGGGAGACGATAAATCCTCAGCAGAGGCTGGCCTAGTGGTAACTTCTAGAATACCACTCTCCATCAGATTGGCCTTCAATATCAACCTAATAGAATTCTTTAGACGTTTATCACTAATCTCAACCTTGTAGTGTTCCGCGACCTTCAACAGCTGTTCTTTAGTACCTAAATCTAACAATTCCTCTGATGGAGAGCGAATGAACTTATCTACATAAGACGCCATAATCACACAAAAAAAAAAAAAAAAATTCTGGCTCTTCCTTCTGCTGAGCACACCAGACCACAACCCGAGAATTACAATCACCCTGAGTACCACAGAAGAGAGATGGATACGGAGCTTCCCCAAAACCTACAATAACTCAACCCTAGTCTTCGTGCAGATTTGCGGTGGGAATTTACGCACTGTAGCCCGCTGGCAAGGAAATAGAACTCCCCAGCATGCTGGAAAAATTCCACCAAGCCACGGATGTGCCCCCGAGACAACTGCTCAGTCCACAGACACCACACAAAAATAACAAACATTAACCATGCCCAACATATTCCAAAAATTGAAACACGTCGCTAAACCTATCAGGGAAAAAGGCTATAGCTCCGGGTAGCAAGTTTCACTACCCTACCCAAATCTCCCACCGAGGTACACAGCAGATTACTCACCTCAGACTGATGTCCCAACAGAAAGTAGAACAAGAGTTCAGGCTAGGCAGGGCCTGGAAACTAACCATTATAGTCTCTCCAACACAGCACACAAACCAAACAACAAAAGGCAACCAATACTGGGCCTATCAAACTCAAACAAAATATGCAAACCAAACACGTACCTCCACGGTCTCCCAAACCAATAGTTCAAATATCCCGGACGAGCCCCCACTTGTCACGAACCGGCTCAAAGCCCGTAACAAAGGGAGACAACGTGGAGATAATGAGTAGAAAGATATATATTTATTACCTAAAGCAAATAAATATAATATACAATGATGTGTGTAATCAGTAATCAGTAGTGTAAGTGAGTGTTTTGCATGCGTGAATGTGATAATGCAGGGTGATGAAAGGTGCCAAAGCAAACAAACAAACAAACGGCCATCAAGAACCACAACACAATCTACAGAGGGTGTCTGCATGGAGAGAGTCTCCTCCATGAATGGGGAAGTGGTGTATTTATCCTGGGAGACACCGGGCCCAGGTGTTTCCCATGTAGCTGACGACCCTCCCAACTCCGCCCACCAGCATCCTAATAAGGAAATAACAGAGAGAATACGGCAGACAGAGTGGGAGGGTCGTCACAGTCTCACCGTGTGGTCTTGTGTTTCATTGTCTCACCGTGTGGTCTTGTGTTTCATTGTCTCATCGTGTGGTCTTGTGTTTCATTGTCTCACCGTGTGGTCTTGCGTTTCATTGTCTCATCGTGTGGTCTTTTGTTTCATTGTCTCATCGTGTGGTCCTGTGTTTCATTGTCTCACCGTGTGGTCTTGTGTTTCATTGTCTCACCGTGTGGTCTTGTGTTTCATTGTCTCACCGTGTGGTCTTGGGTTTCATTGTCTCACCGTGTGGTCCTGTGTTTCATTGTCTCACCGTGTGGTCTTGTGTTTCATTGTCTCACCGTGTGGTCTTGTGTTTCATTGTCTCACCGTGTGGTCCTGTTTTTCATTGTCTGATCGTGTGGTCCTGTGTTTCATTGTCTCACCGTGTGGTCTTGTGTTTCATTGTCTCATCGTGTGGTCTTTTGTTTCATTGTCTCATCGTGTGGTCTTGTGTTTTATTGTCTCACCGTGTGGTCTTATGTTTCATTGTCTCAACGTGTGGTCTTGTGTTTCATTGTCTCATCATGTGGTCTTGTGTTTCATTGTCTCATCGTGTGGTCTTGTGTTTCATTGTCTCACCGTGTGGTCCTGTTTTTCATTGTCTCACCGTGTGGTCTTGTGTTTCATTGTCTCATCGTGTGGTCTTGTGTTTCATTGTCTCACCGTGTGGTCTTGTGTTTCATTGTCTCACCGTGTGGTCCTGTGTTTCATTGTCTCACCGTGTGGTCTTGTGTTTCATTGTCTCACCGTGTGGTCTTGTGTTTCATTGTCTCACCGTGTGGTCTTGTGTTTCATTGTCTCACCGTGTGGTCCTGTGTTTCATTGTCTCACCGTGTGGTCTTGTGTTTCATTGTCTCACCGTGTGGTCCTGTGTTTCATTGTCTCATCGCGTGGTCTTGTGTTTCATTGTCTCACCGTGTGGTCCTGTGTTTCATTGTCTCACCGTGTGGTCTTGTGTTTCATTGTCTCACCGTGTGGTACTGTGTTTCATTGTCTCATCGCGTGGTCTTGTGTTTCATTGTCTCACCGTGTGGTCCTGTGTTTCATTGTCTCACCGTGTGGTCTTGTGTTTCATTGTCTCATCACGTGGTCTTGTGTTTCATTGTCTCACCGTGTGGTCCTGTGTTTCATTGTCTCACCGTGTGGTCTTGTGTTTCATTGTCTCACCGTGTGGTCCTGTGTTTCATTGTCTCATCGCGTGGTCTTGTGTTTCATTGTCTCACCGTGTGGTCCTGTGTTTCATTGTCTCACCGTGTGGTCTTGTGTTTCATTGTCTCACCGTGTGGTCCTGTGTTTCATTGTCTCATCGCGTGGTCTTGTGTTTCATTGTCTCACCGTGTGGTCCTGTGTTTCATTGTCTCATCGTGTGGTCTTGTGTTTCATTGTCTCACCGTGTGGTCCTGTTTTTCATTGTCTCACCGTGTGGTCTTGTGTTTCATTGTCTCATCGTGTGGTCTTGTGTTTCATTGTCTCACCGTGTGGTCTTGTGTTTCATTGTCTCATCTTGTGGTCTTGTGTTTCATTGTCTCACCGTGTGGTCTTGTGTTTCATTGTCTCATCGTGTGGTCCTGTGTTTCATTGTCTCACCGTGTGGTCTTGTGTTTCATTGTCTCACCGCGTGGTCCTGTGTTTCATTGTCTCATCGCGTGGTCTTGTGTTTCATTGTCTCACCGTGTGGTCCTGTGTTTCATTGTCTCACCGTGTGGTCTTGTGTTTCATTGTCTCACCGTGTGGTCCTGTGTTTCATTGTCTCATCGCGTGGTCTTGTGTTTCATTGTCTCACCGTGTGGTCCTGTGTTTCATTGTCTCATCGTGTGGTCTTGTGTTTCATTGTCTCACCGTGTGGTCTTATGTTTCATTGTCTCAACATGTGGTCTTGTGTTTCATTGTCTCACCGTGTGGTCTTGTGTTTCATTGTCTCACCGTGTGGTCTTGTGTTTCATTGTCTCACCGTGTGGTCTTGTGTTTCATTGTCTCACCGTGTGGTCCTGTGTTTCATTGTCTCACCGTGTGGTCCTGTGTTTCATTGTCTCACCGTGTGGTCTTGTGTTTCATTGTCTCACCGTGTGGTCCTGTGTTTCATTGTCTCATCGCGTGGTCTTGTGTTTCATTGTCTCACCGTGTGGTCCTGTGTTTCATTGTCTCACCGTGTGGTCTTGTGTTTCATTGTCTCATCACGTGGTCTTGTGTTTCATTGTCTCACCGTGTGGTCCTGTGTTTCATTGTCTCACCGTGTGGTCTTGTGTTTCATTGTCTCACCGTGTGGTCCTGTGTTTCATTGTCTCATCGCGTGGTCTTGTGTTTCATTGTCTCACCGTGTGGTCCTGTGTTTCATTGTCTCACCGTGTGGTCTTGTGTTTCATTGTCTCACCGTGTGGTCCTGTGTTTCATTGTCTCATCGCGTGGTCTTGTGTTTCATTGTCTCACCGTGTGGTCCTGTGTTTCATTGTCTCATCGTGTGGTCTTGTGTTTCATTGTCTCACCGTGTGGTCCTGTTTTTCATTGTCTCACCGTGTGGTCTTGTGTTTCATTGTCTCATCGTGTGGTTTTGTGTTTCATTGTCTCACCGTGTGGTCTTGTGTTTCATTGTCTCATCTTGTGGTCTTGTGTTTCATTGTCTCACCGTGTGGTCTTGTGTTTCATTGTCTCATCGTGTGGTCCTGTGTTTCATTGTCTCACCGTGTGGTCTTGTGTTTCATTGTCTCACCGCGTGGTCCTGTGTTTCATTGTCTCATCGCGTGGTCTTGTGTTTCATTGTCTCACCGTGTGGCCCTGTGTTTCATTGTCTCACCGTGTGGTCTTGTGTTTCATTGTCTCACCGTGTGGTCCTGTGTTTCATTGTCTCATCGCGTGGTCTTGTGTTTCATTGTCTCACCGTGTGGTCCTGTGTTTCATTGTCTCATCGTGTGGTCTTGTGTTTCATTGTCTCACCGTGTGGTCTTATGTTTCATTGTCTCAACATGTGGTCTTGTGTTTCATTGTCTCATCATGTGGTCTTGTGTTTCATTGTCTCATCGTGTGGTCTTGTGTTTCATTGTCTCACGATCATGCTCTAGCTTCTCACGATCATGCTTTAGCTTCTCACGATCATGCTCCAGCTGTAACAAAAGCAGTTCTTTCTGCTGTTCAAAAAGAAGGCTACTAGGACTAACCGATGGAATGGCCATTGTAACGTTATGGGGAGACGATAAATCCTCAGCAGAGGCTGGCCTAGTGGTAACTTCTAGAATACCACTCTCCATCAGATTGGCCTTCAATATCAACCTAATAGAATTCTTTAGACGTTTATCACTAATCTCAACCTTGTAGTGTTCCGCGACCTTCAACAGCTGTTCTTTAGTACCTAAATCTAACAATTCCTCTGATGGAGAGCGAATGAACTTATCTACATAAGACGCCATAATCACACAAAAAAAAAAAAAAATTCTGGCTCTTCCCTTCTGCTGAGCACACCAGACCACAACCCGAGAATTACAATCACCCTGAGTACCACAGAAGAGAGATGGATACGGAGCTTCCCCAAAACCTACAATAACTCAACCCTAGTCTTCGTGCAGATTTGCGGTGGGAATTTACGCACTGTAGCCCGCTGGCAAGGAAATAGAACTCCCCAGCATGCTGGAAAAATTCCACCAAGCCACGGATGTGCCCCCGAGACAACTGCTCAGTCCACAGACACCACACAAAAATAACAAACATTAACCATGCCCAACATATTCCAAAAATTGAAACACGTCGCTAAACCTATCAGGGGAAAAGGCTATAGCTCCGGGTAGCAAGTTTCACTACCCTACCCAAATCTCCCACCGAGGTACACAGCAGATTACTCACCTCAGACTGATGTCCCAACAGAAAGTAGAACAAGAGTTCAGGCTAGGCAGGGCCTGGAAACTAACCATTATAGTCTCTCCAACACAGCACACAAACCAAACAACAAAAGGCAACCAATACTGGGCCTATCAAACTCAAACAAAATATGCAAACCAAACACGTACCTCCACGGTCTCCCAAACCAATAGTTCAAATATCCCGGACGAGCCCCCACTTGTCACGAACCGGCTCAAAGCCCGTAACAAAGGGAGACAACGTGGAGATAATGAGTAGAAAGATATATATTTATTACCTAAAGCAAATAAATATAATATACAATGATGTGTGTAATCAGTAATCAGTAGTGTAAGTGAGTGTTTTGCATGCGTGAATGTGATAATGCAGGGTGATGAAAGGTGCCAAAGCAAACAAACAAACAAACGGCCATCAAGAACCACAACACAATCTACAGAGGGTGTCTGCATGGAGAGAGTCTCCTCCATGAATGGGGAAGTGGTGTATTTATCCTGGGAGACACCGGGCCCAGGTGTTTCCCATGTAGCTGACGACCCTCCCAACTCCGCCCACCAGCATCCTAATAAGGAAATAACAGAGAGAATACGGCAGACAGAGTGGGAGGGTCGTCACAGTCTCACCGTGTGGTCTTGTGTTTCATTGTCTCACCGTGTGGTCTTGTGTTTCATTGTCTCATCGTGTGGTCTTGTGTTTCATTGTCTCACCGTGTGGTCTTGTGTTTCATTGTCTCACCGTGTGGTCTTGTGTTTCATTGTCTCACCGTGTGGTCCTGTGTTTCATTGTCTCACCGTGTGGTCCTGTGTTTCATTGTCTCACCGTGTGGTCTTGTGTTTCATTGTCTCACCGTGTGGTCCTGTGTTTCATTGTCTCATCGCGTGGTCTTGTGTTTCATTGTCTCACCGTGTGGTCCTGTGTTTCATTGTCTCACCGTGTGGTCTTGTGTTTCATTGTCTCATCACGTGGTCTTGTGTTTCATTGTCTCACCGTGTGGTCCTGTGTTTCATTGTCTCACCGTGTGGTCTTGTGTTTCATTGTCTCACCGTGTGGTCCTGTGTTTCATTGTCTCATCGCGTGGTCTTGTGTTTCATTGTCTCACCGTGTGGTCCTGTGTTTCATTGTCTCACCGTGTGGTCTTGTGTTTCATTGTCTCACCGTGTGGTCTGTGTTTCATTGTCTCATCGCGTGGTCTTGTGTTTCATTGTCTCACCGTGTGGTCCTGTGTTTCATTGTCTCATCGTGTGGTCTTGTGTTTCATTGTCTCACCGTGTGGTCTGTTTTTCATTGTCTCACCGTGTGGTCTTGTGTTTCATTGTCTCATCGTGTGGTTTTGTGTTTCATTGTCTCACCGTGTGGTCTTGTGTTTCATTGTCTCATCTTGTGGTCTTGTGTTTCATTGTCTCACCGTGTGGTCTTGTGTTTCATTGTCTCATCGTGTGGTCCTGTGTTTCATTGTCTCACCGTGTGGTCTTGTGTTTCATTGTCTCACCGCGTGGTCCTGTGTTTCATTGTCTCATCGCGTGGTCTTGTGTTTCATTGTCTCACCGTGTGGCCCTGTGTTTCATTGTCTCACCGTGTGGTCTTGTGTTTCATTGTCTCACCGTGTGGTCCTGTGTTTCATTGTCTCATCGCGTGGTCTTGTGTTTCATTGTCTCACCGTGTGGTCCTGTGTTTCATTGTCTCATCGTGTGGTCTTGTGTTTCATTGTCTCACCGTGTGGTCTTATGTTTCATTGTCTCAACATGTGGTCTTGTGTTTCATTGTCTCATCATGTGGTCTTGTGTTTCATTGTCTCATCGTGTGGTCTTGTGTTTCATTGTCTCACGATCATGCTCTAGCTTCTCACGATCATGCTTTAGCTTCTCACGATCATGCTCCAGCTGTAACAAAAGCAGTTCTTTCTGCTGTTCAAAAAGAAGGCTACTAGGACTAACCGATGGAATGGCCATTGTAACGTTATGGGGAGACGATAAATCCTCAGCAGAGGCTGGCCTAGTGGTAACTTCTAGAATACCACTCTCCATCAGATTGGCCTTCAATATCAACCTAATAGAATTCTTTGACGTTTATCACTAATCTCAACCTTGTAGTGTTCGCGACCTTCAACAGCTGTTCTTTAGTACCTAAATCTAACAATTCCTCTGATGGAGAGCGAATGAACTTATCTACATAAGACGCCATAATCACACAAAAAAAAAAAAAATTCTGGCTCTTCCCTTCTGCTGAGCACACCAGACCACAACCCGAGAATTACAATCACCCTGAGTACCACAGAAGAGAGATGGATACGGAGCTTCCCCAAAACCTACAATAACTCAACCCTAGTCTTCGTGCAGATTTGCGGTGGGAATTTACGCACTGTAGCCCGCTGGCAAGGAAATAGAACTCCCCAGCATGCTGGAAAAATTCCACCAAGCCACGGATGTGCCTTGAGACAACTGCTCAGTCCACAGACACCACACAAAAATAACAAACATTAACCATGCCCAACATATTCCAAAAATTGAAACACGTCGCTAAACCTATCAGGGGAAAAAGGCTATAGCTCCGGGTAGCAAGTTTCACTACCCTACCCAAATCTCCCACCGAGGTACACAGCAGATTACTCACCTCAGACTGATGTCCCAACAGAAAGTAGAACAAGAGTTCAGGCTAGGCAGGGCCTGAAACTAACCATTATAGTCTCTCCAACACAGCACACAAACCAAACAACAAAAGGCAACCAATACTGGGCCTATCAAACTCAAACAAAATATGCAAACCAAACACGTACCTCCACGGTCTCCCAAACCAATAGTTCAAATATCCCGGACGAGCCCCCACTTGTCACGAACCGGCTCAAAGCCCGTAACAAAGGGAGACAACGTGGAGATAATGAGTAGAAAGATATATATTTATTACCTAAAGCAAATAAATATAATATACAATGATGTGTGTAATCAGTAATCAGTAGTGTAAGTGAGTGTTTTGCATGCGTGAATGTGATAATGCAGGGTGATGAAAGGTGCCAAAGCAAACAAACAAACAAATTGCCATCAAGAACCACAACACAATCTACAGAGGGTGTCTGCATGGAGAGAGTCTCCTCCATGAATGGGGAAGTGGTGTATTTATCCTGGAGACACCGGGCCCAGGTGTTTCCCATGTAGCTGACGACCCTCCCAACTCCGCCCACCAGCATCCTAATAAGGAAATAACAGAGAGAATACGGCAGACAGAGTGGGAGGGTCGTCACAGTCTCACCGTGTGGTCTTGTGTTTCATTGTCTCACCGTGTGGTCTTGTGTTTCATTGTCTCACATCGTGTGGTCTTGTGTTTCATTGTCTCACCGTGTGGTCTTGTGTTTCATTGTCTCATCGTGTGGTCTTTTGTTTCATTGTCTCATCGTGTGGTCCTGTGTTTCATTGTCTCACCGTGTGGTCTTGTGTTTCATTGTCTCACCGTGTGGTCTTGTGTTTCATTGTCTCACCGTGTGGTCTTGGGTTTCATTGTCTCACCGTGTGGTCCTGTGTTTCATTGTCTCACCGTGTGGTCTTGTGTTTCATTGTCTCACCGTGTGGTCTTGTGTTTCATTGTCTCACCGTGTGGTCCTGTTTTTCATTGTCTGATCGTGTGGTCCTGTGTTTCATTGTCTCACCGTGTGGTCTTGTGTTTCATTGTCTCATCGTGTGGTCTTTTGTTTCATTGTCTCATCGTGTGGTCTTGTGTTTTATTGTCTCACCGTGTGGTCTTATGTTTCATTGTCTCAACGTGTGGTCTTGTGTTTCATTGTCTCATCATGTGGTCTTGTGTTTCATTGTCTCATCGTGTGGTCTTGTGTTTCATTGTCTCACCGTGTGGTCCTGTTTTTCATTGTCTCACCGTGTGGTCTTGTGTTTCATTGTCTCATCGTGTGGTCTTGTGTTTCATTGTCTCACCGTGTGGTCTTGTGTTTCATTGTCTCATCGTGTGGTCTTGTGTTTCATTGTCTCACCGTGTGGTCTTGTGTTTCATTGTCTCATCGTGTGGTCTTGTGTTTCATTGTCTCATCGTGTGGTCCTGTGTTTCATTGTCTCACCGTGTGGTCTTGTGTTTCATTGTCTCACCGTGTGGTCTTGTGTTTCATTGTCTCACCGTGTGGTCTTGTGTTTCATTGTCTCACCGTGTGGTCCTGTGTTTCATTGTCTCACCGTGTGGTCTTGTGTTTCATTGTCTCACCGTGTGGTCTTGTGTTTCATTGTCTCACCGTGTGGTCTTGTGTTTCATTGTCTCATCGTGTGGTCTTGTGTTTCATTGTCTCACCGTGTGGTCTTGTGTTTCATTGTCTCACCGTGTGGTCTTGTGTTTCATTGTCTCACCGTGTGGTCTTGTGTTTCATTGTCTCACCGTGTGGTCTTGTGTTTCATTGTCTCAACGTGTGGTCTTGTGTTTCATTGTCTCATCGTGTGGTCCTGTTTTCATTGTCTCACCGTGTGGTCTTGTGTTTCATTGTCTCATCGTGTGGTCCTGTGTTTCATTGTCTCACCGTGTGGTCCTGTGTTTTATTGTCTCACCGTGTGGTCTTGTGTTTCATTGTCTCACCGTGTGGTCTTGTGTTTCATTGTCTCACCGTGTGGTCTTGTGTTTCATTGTCTCATCGTGTGGTCTTGTGTTTCATTGTCTCACCGTGTGGTCTTGTGTTTCATTGTCTCACCGTGTGGTCTTGTGTTTCATTGTCTCACCGTGTGGTCTTGTGTTTCATTGTCTCACCGTGTGGTCTTGTGTTTCATTGTCTCAACGTGTGGTCTTGTGTTTCATTGTCTCATCGTGTGGTCCTGTTTTTCATTGTCTCACCGTGTGGTCTTGTGTTTCATTGTCTCATCGTGTGGTCCTGTGTTTCATTGTCTCACCGTGTGGTCCTGTGTTTCATTGTCTCACCGTGTGGTCTTGTGTTTCATTGTCTCATCGTGTGGTCTTGTGTTTCATTGTCTCACCGTGTGGTCTTGTGTTTCATTGTCTGATCGTGTGGTCCTGTGTTTCATTGTCTCACCGTGTGGTCTTGTGTTTCATTGTCTCATCGTGTGGTCCTGTGTTTCATTGTCTCACCGTGTGGTCTTGTGTTTCATTGTCTCACCGTGTGGTCTTGTGTTTCATTGTCTCACCGTGTGGTCTTGTGTTTCATTGTCTCATCGTGTGGTCTTGTGTTTCATTGTCTCACCGTGTGGTCTTGTGTTTCATTGTCTCACCGTGTGGTCTTGTGTTTCATTGTCTCATCGTGTGGTCTTGTGTTTCATTGTCTCACCGTGTGGTCTTGTTTCATTGTCTCATCGTGTGGTCCTGTGTTTCATTGTCTCATCGTGTGGTCCTGTGTTTCATTGTCTCACCGTGTGGTCTTGTGTTTCATTGTCTCACCGTGTGGTCCTGTGTTTCATTGTCTCACCGTGTGGTCTTGTGTTTCATTGTCTCACCGTGTGGTCTTGTGTTTCATTGTCTCACCGTGTGGTCTTGTGTTTCATTGTCTCATCATGAGGTCCTGTGTTTCATTGTCTCATGTGGTCCTGTGTTTCATTGTTTCATTGTCTCACCGTGTGGTCCTGTGTTTCATTGTCTCATCGCGTGGTCTTGTGTTTCATTGTCTCACCGTGTGGTCTTGTGTTTCATTGTCTCATCACGTGGTCTTGTGTTTCATTGTCTCACCGTGTGGTCCTGTGTTTCATTGTCTCATCGTGTGGTCCTGTGTTTCATTGTCTCACCGTGTGGTCTTGTGTTTCATTGTCTCACCGTGTGGTCCTGTGTTTCATTGTCTCACCGTGTGGTCTTGTGTTTCATTGTCTCACCGTGTGGTCTTGTGTTTCATTGTCTCACCGTGTGGTCTTGTGTTTCATTGTCTCATCATGAGGTCCTGTGTTTCATTGTCTCATGTGGTCCTGTGTTTCATTGTTTCATTGTCTCACCGTGTGGTCCTGTGTTTCATTGTCTCATCGCGTGGTCTTGTGTTTCATTGTCTCACCGTGTGGTCTTGTGTTTCATTGTCTCATCACGTGGTCTTGTGTTTCATTGTCTCACCGTGTGGTCCTGTGTTTCATTGTCTCACCGTGTGGTCCTGTGTTTCATTGTCTCACCGTGTGGTCTTGTGTTTCATTGTCTCACCGTGTGGTCCTGTGTTTCATTGTCTCATCGCGTGGTCTTGTGTTTCATTGTCTCACCGTGTGGTCCTGTGTTTCATTGTCTCATCGTGTGGTCTTGTGTTTCATTGTCTCACCGTGTGGTCTTATGTTTCATTGTCTCAACGTGTGGTCTTGTGTTTCATTGTCTCACCGTGTGGTCTTGTTTCATTGTCTCATCGTGTGGTCCTGTGTTTCATTGTCTCACCGTGTGGTCTTGTGTTTCATTGTCTCACCGTGTGGTCTTGTGTTTCATTGTCTCACCGTGTGGTCTTGTGTTTCATTGTCTCATCGTGTGGTCTTGTGTTTCATTGTCTCACCGTGTGGTCCTGTGTTTCATTGTCTCACCGTGTGGTCTTGTGTTTCATTGTCTCACCGTGTGGTCTTGTGTTTCATTGTCTCACCGTGTGGTCTTGTGTTTCATTGTCTCACCGTGTGGTCTTGTGTTTCATTGTCTCACCGTGTGGTCTTGTGTTTCATTGTCTCACCGTGTGGTCTTGTGTTTCATTGTCTCACCGTGTGGTCTTGTGTTTCATTGTCTCACCGTGTGGTATTGTGTTTCATTGTCTCACCGTGTGGTCCTGTGTTTCATTGTCTCATCGTGTGGTCCTGTGTTTCATTGTCTTATCGCGTGGGCCTGTGTTTCATTATCTCACCGTGTGGTCTTGTGTTTCATTGTCTGATCGTGTGGTCTTGTGTTTCATTGTCTCACCGTGTGGTCTTGTGTTTCATTGTCTCACCGTGTGGTCTTGTTTCATTGTCTCATCGTGTGGTCCTGTGTTTCATTGTCTCACCGTGTGGTCTTGTGTTTCATTGTCTCACCGTGTGGTCTTGTGTTTCATTGTCTCACCGTGTGGTCTTGTGTTTCATTGTCTCACCGTGTGGTCTTGTGTTTCATTGTCTCACCGTTTGGTCCTGTGTTTCATTGTCTCACCGTGTGGTCTTGTGTTTCATTGTCTCACCGTGTGGTCTTGTGTTTCATTGTCTCACCGTGTGGTCTTGTGTTTCATTGTCTCACCGTGTGGTCTTGTGTTTCATTGTCTCACCGTGTGGTCTTGTGTTTCATTGTCTCACCGTGTGGTCTTGTGTTTCATTGTCTCACCGTGTGGTCTTGTGTTTCATTGTCTCACCGTGTGGTATTGTGTTTCATTGTCTCACCGTGTGGTCCTGTGTTTCATTGTCTCATCGTGTGGTCCTGTGTTTCATTGTCTCACCGTGTGGTCTTGTGTTTCATTGTCTCATCGTGTGGTCCTGTGTTTCATTGTCTCACCGTGTGGTCTTGTGTTTCATTGTCTCATCGTGTGGTCCTGTGTTTCATTGTCTCACCGTGTGGTCTTGTGTTTCATTGTCTCACCGTGTGGTCCTGTGTTTCATTGTCTCACCGTGTGGTCTTGTGTTTCATTGTCTCACTGTGTGGTCTTGTGTTTCATTGTCTCATCGTGTGGTCCTGTGTTTCATTGTCTCACCGTGTGGTCTTGTGTTTCATTGTCTCATCGTGTGGTCCTGTGTTTCATTGTCTCACCGTGTGGTCTTGTGTTTCATTGTCTCATCGGGTGGTCCTGTGTTTCATTGTCTCACTGTGTGGTCTTGTGTTTCATTGTCTCATCGTGTGGTCCTGTGTTTCATTGTCTTATCGCGTGGTCCTGTGTTTCATTATCTCACCGTGTGGTCTTGTGTTTCATTGTCTGATCGTGTGGTCTTGTGTTTCATTGTCTCATCGTGTGGTCCTGTGTTTCATTGTCTCATCGTGTGGTCCTGTGTTTCATTGTCTCACCGTGTGGTCTTGTGTTTCATTGTCTCACCGTGTGGTCTTGTGTTTCATTGTCTCACCGTGTGGTCTTGTGTTTCATTGTCTCACCGTGTGGTCTTGTGTTTCATTGTCTCACCGTTTGGTCCTGTGTTTCATTGTCTCACCGTGTGGTCTTGTGTTTCATTGTCTCACCGTGTGGTCTTGTGTTTCATTGTCTCACCGTGTGGTCTTGTGTTTCATTGTCTCATCGTGTGGTCTTGTGTTTCATTGTCTCACCGTGTGGTCTTGTGTTTCATTGTCTCACCGTGTGGTCTTGTGTTTCATTGTCTCACCGTGTGGTCTTGTGTTTCATTGTCTCACCGTGTGGTATTGTGTTTCATTGTCTCACCGTGTGGTCTTGTGTTTCATTGTCTCATCGTGTGGTCCTGTGTTTCATTGTCTCACCGTGTGGTCTTGTGTTTCATTGTCTCATCGTGTGGTCTTGTGTTTCATTGTCTCACCGTGTGGTCTTGTGTTTCATTGTCTGATCGTGTGGTCCTGTGTTTCATTGTCTCACCGTGTGGTCTTGTGTTTCATTGTCTCACCGTGTGGTCTTGTGTTTCATTGTCTCATCGTGTGGTCTTGTGTTTCATTGTCTCACCGTGTGGTCTTGTGTTTCATTGTCTCATCGTGTGGTCTTTTGTTTCATTGTCTCATCGTGTGGTCCTGTGTTTCATTGTCTCACCGTGTGGTCTTGTGTTTCATTGTCTCACCGTGTGGTCTTGTGTTTCATTGTCTCACCGTGTGGTCTTGTGTTTCATTGTCTCACCGTGTGGTCTTGTGTTTCATTGTCTCACCGTGTGGTCTTGTGTTTCATTGTCTCACCGTGTGGTCTTG
Organism: Oncorhynchus nerka; assembly: GCF_034236695.1. Taxonomy (NCBI): domain Eukaryota; kingdom Metazoa; phylum Chordata; class Actinopteri; order Salmoniformes; family Salmonidae; genus Oncorhynchus; species Oncorhynchus nerka. Next base: position 28,409,317 of record NC_088411.1, read on the forward strand.
TGTTTCATTGTCTCACCGTGTGGTCCTGTGTTTCATTGTCTCACCGTGTGGTCTCGTGTTTCATTGTCTCACCGTGTGGTCTTGTGTTTCATTGTCTCATCGTGTGGTCTTGTGTTTCATTGTCTCACCGTGTGGTCTTGTGTTTCATTGTCTCATCGTGTGGTCTTGTGTTTCATTGTCTCACCGTGTGGTCTTGTGTTTCATTGTCTCACGGTGTGGTCTTGTGTTTCATTGTCTCACCGTGTGGTCTTGTGTTTCATTGTCTCACCGTGTGGTCTTGTGTTTCATTGTCTCACCGTGTGGTCTTGTGTTTCATTGTCTCACCGTGTGGTATTGTGTTTCATTGTCTCACCGTGTGGTCCTGTGTTTCATTGTCTCATCGTGTGGTCCTGTGTTTCATTGTCTCACTGTGTGGTCTTGTGTTTCATTGTCTCATCGTGTGGTCCTGTGTTTCATTGTCTCACCGTGTGGTCTTGTGTTTCATTGTCTCATCGTGTGGTCCTGTGTTTCATTGTCTCACCGTGTGGTCTTGTGTTTCATTGTCTCACCGTGTGGTCCTGTGTTTCATTGTCTCACCGTGTGGTCTTGTGTTTCATTGTCTCACTGTGTGGTCTTGTGTTTCATTGTCTCATCGTGTGGTCCTGTGTTTCATTGTCTCACCGTGTGGTCTTGTGTTTCATTGTCTCATCGTGTGGTCCTGTGTTTCATTGTCTCACCGTGTGGTCTTGTGTTTCATTGTCTCATCGGGTGGTCCTGTGTTTCATTGTCTCACTGTGTGGTCTTGTGTTTCATTGTCTCATCGTGTGGTCCTGTGTTTCATTGTCTTATCGCGTGGTCCTGTGTTTCATCATCTCACCGTGTGGTCTTGTGTTTCATTGTCTGATCGTGTGGTCTTGTGTTTCATTGTCTCATCGTGTGGTCCTGTGTTTCATTGTCTCATCGTGTGGTCCTGTGTTTCATTGTCTCACCGTGTGGTCTTGTGTTTCATTGTCTCACCGTGTGGTCTTGTGTTTCATTGTCTCACCGTGTGGTCTTGTGTTTCATTGTCTCACCGTGTGGTCTTGTGTTGCATTGTCTCACCGTTTGGTCCTGTGTTTCATTGTCTCACCGTGTGGTCTTGTGTTTCATTGTCTCACCGTGTGGTCTTGTGTTTCATTGTCTCACCGTGTGGTCTTGTGTTTCATTGTCTCATCGTGTGGTCCTGTGTTTCATTGTCTCACCGTGTGGTCTTGTGTTTCATTGTCTCACCGTGTGGTCTTGTGTTTCATTGTCTCACCGTGTGGTCTTGTGTTTCATTGTCTCACCGTGTGGTCTTGTGTTTCATTGTCTCACCGTTTGGTCCTGTGTTTCATTGTCTCACCGTGTGGTCTTGTGTTTCATTGTCTCACCGTGTGGTCTTGTGTTTCATTGTCTCACCGTGTGGTCTTGTGTTTCATTGTCTCATCGTGTGGTCTTGTGTTTCATTGTCTCACCGTGTGGTCTTGTGTTTCATTGTCTCACCGTGTGGTCTTGTGTTTCATTGTCTCACCGTGTGGTCTTGTGTTTCATTGTCTCACCGTGTGGTATTGTGTTTCATTGTCTCACCGTGTGGTCTTGTGTTTCATTGTCTCATCGTGTGGTCCTGTGTTTCATTGTCTCACCGTGTGGTCTTGTGTTTCATTGTCTCATCGTGTGGTCTTGTGTTTCATTGTCTCACCGTGTGGTCTTGTGTTTCATTGTCTGATCGTGTGGTCCTGTGTTTCATTGTCTCACCGTGTGGTCTTGTGTTTCATTGTCTCACCGTGTGGTCTTGTGTTTCATTGTCTCATCGTGTGGTCTTGTGTTTCATTGTCTCACCGTGTGGTCTTGTGTTTCATTGTCTCATCGTGTGGTCTTTTGTTTCATTGTCTCATCGTGTGGTCCTGTGTTTCATTGTCTCACCGTGTGGTCTTGTGTTTCATTGTCTCACCGTGTGGTCTTGTGTTTCATTGTCTCACCGTGTGGTCTTGTGTTTCATTGTCTCACCGTGTGGTCTTGTGTTTCATTGTCTCACCGTGTGGTCTTGTGTTTCATTGTCTCACCGTGTGGTCTTGTGTTTCATTGTCTCACCGTGTGGTCCTGTGTTTCATTGTCTCACCGTGTGGTCTCGTGTTTCATTGTCTCACCGTGTGGTCTTGTGTTTCATTGTCTCATCGTGTGGTCTTGTGTTTCATTGTCTCACCGTGTGGTCTTGTGTTTCATTGTCTCATCGTGTGGTCTTGTGTTTCATTGTCTCACCGTGTGGTCTTGTGTTTCATTGTCTCACGGTGTGGTCTTGTGTTTCATTGTCTCACCGTGTGGTCTTGTGTTTCATTGTCTCACCGTGTGGTCTTGTGTTTCATTGTCTCACCGTGTGGTCTTGTGTTTCATTGTCTCACCGTGTGGTCTTGTGTTTCATTGTCTCACCGTGTGGTCCTGTGTTTCATTGTCTCATCGTGTGGTCCTGTGTTTCATTGTCTCACTGTGTGGTCTTGTGTTTCATTGTCTCATCGTGTGGTCCTGTGTTTCATTGTCTCACCGTGTGGTCTTGTGTTTCATTGTCTCATCGTGTGGTCCTGTGTTTCATTGTCTCACCGTGTGGTCTTGTGTTTCATTGTCTCACCGTGTGGTCCTGTGTTTCATTGTCTCACCGTGTGGTCTTGTGTTTCATTGTCTCACTGTGTGGTCTTGTGTTTCATTGTCTCATCGTGTGGTCCTGTGTTTCATTGTCTCACCGTGTGGTCTTGTGTTTCATTGTCTCATCGTGTGGTCCTGTGTTTCATTGTCTCACCGTGTGGTCTTGTGTTTCATTGTCTCATCGGGTGGTCCTGTGTTTCATTGTCTCACTGTGTGGTCTTGTGTTTCATTGTCTCATCGTGTGGTCCTGTGTTTCATTGTCTTATCGCGTGGTCCTGTGTTTCATCATCTCACCGTGTGGTCTTGTGTTTCATTGTCTGATCGTGTGGTCTTGTGTTTCATTGTCTCATCGTGTGGTCCTGTGTTTCATTGTCTCATCGTGTGGTCCTGTGTTTCATTGTCTCACCGTGTGGTCTTGTGTTTCATTGTCTCACCGTGTGGTCTTGTGTTTCATTGTCTCACCGTGTGGTCTTGTGTTTCATTGTCTCACCGTGTGGTCTTGTGTTTCATTGTCTCACCGTTTGGTCCTGTGTTTCATTGTCTCACCGTGTGGTCTTGTGTTTCATTGTCTCACCGTGTGGTCTTGTGTTTCATTGTCTCACCGTGTGGTCTTGTGTTTCATTGTCTCATCGTGTGGTCTTGTGTTTCATTGTCTCACCGTGTGGTCTTGTGTTTCATTGTCTCACCGTGTGGTCTTGTGTTTCATTGTCTCACCGTGTGGTCTTGTGTTTCATTGTCTCACCGTGTGGTATTGTGTTTCATTGTCTCACCGTGTGGTCTTGTGTTTCATTGTCTCATCGTGTGGTCCTGTGTTTCATTGTCTCACCGTGTGGTCTTGTGTTTCATTGTCTCATCGTGTGGTCTTGTGTTTCATTGTCTCACCGTGTGGTCTTGTGTTTCATTGTCTGATCGTGTGGTCCTGTGTTTCATTGTCTCACCGTGTGGTCTTGTGTTTCATTGTCTCACCGTGTGGTCTTGTGTTTCATTGTCTCATCGTGTGGTCTTGTGTTTCATTGTCTCACCGTGTGGTCTTGTGTTTCATTGTCTCATCGTGTGGTCTTTTGTTTCATTGTCTCATCGTGTGGTCCTGTGTTTCATTGTCTCACCGTGTGGTCTTGTGTTTCATTGTCTCACCGTGTGGTCTTGTGTTTCATTGTCTCACCGTGTGGTCTTGTGTTTCATTGTCTCACCGTGTGGTCTTGTGTTTCATTGTCTCACCGTGTGGTCTTGTGTTTCATTGTCTCACCGTGTGGTCTTGTGTTTCATTGTCTCACCGTGTGGTCCTGTGTTTCATTGTCTCACCGTGTGGTCTCGTGTTTCATTGTCTCACCGTGTGGTCTTGTGTTTCATTGTCTCACCGTGTGGTCTTGTGTTTCATTGTCTCATCGTGTGGTCTTGTGTTTCATTGTCTCACCGTGTGGTCTTGTGTTTCATTGTCTCACCGTGTGGTCTTGTGTTTCATTGTCTCACCGTGTGGTCTTGTGTTTCATTGTCTCACCGTGTGGTATTGTGTTTCATTGTCTCACCGTGTGGTCTTGTGTTTCATTGTCTCATCGTGTGGTCCTGTGTTTCATTGTCTCACCGTGTGGTCTTGTGTTTCATTGTCTCATCGTGTGGTCTTGTGTTTCATTGTCTCACCGTGTGGTCTTGTGTTTCATTGTCTGATCGTGTGGTCCTGTGTTTCATTGTCTCACCGTGTGGTCTTGTGTTTCATTGTCTCACCGTGTGGTCTTGTGTTTCATTGTCTCATCGTGTGGTCTTGTGTTTCATTGTCTCACCGTGTGGTCTTGTGTTTCATTGTCTCATCGTGTGGTCTTTTGTTTCATTGTCTCATCGTGTGGTCCTGTGTTTCATTGTCTCACCGTGTGGTCTTGTGTTTCATTGTCTCACCGTGTGGTCTTGTGTTTCATTGTCTCACCGTGTGGTCTTGTGTTTCATTGTCTCACCGTGTGGTCCTGTGTTTCATTGTCTCACCGTGTGGTCTCGTGTTTCATTGTCTCACCGTGTGGTCTTGTGTTGGTCTTGTGTTTCATTGTCTCACCGTGTGGTCTTGTGTTTCATTGTCTCAACGTGTGGTCTTGTGTTTCATTGTCTCATCGTGTGGTCCTGTTTTTCATTGTCTCACCGTGTGGTCTTGTGTTTCATTGTCTCATCGTGTGGTCCTGTGTTTCATTGTCTCACCGTGTGGTCCTGTGTTTTATTGTCTCACCGTGTGGTCATGTGTTTCATTGTCTCACCGTGTGGTCTTGTGTTTCATTGTCTCACCGTGTGGTCTTGTGTTTCATTGTCTCATCGTGTGGTCCTGTGTTTCATTGTCTCACCGTGTGGCCCTGTGTTTCATTGTCTCACCGTGTGGTCTTGTGTTTCATTGTCTCATCGTGTGGTCTTGTGTTTCATTGTCTCACCGTGTGGTCTTGTGTTTCATTGTCTCATCGTGTGGTCCTGTGTTTCATTGTCTCATCGTGTGGTCCTGTGTTTCATTGTCTCACCGTGTGGTCTTGTGTTTCATTGTCTCATCGTGTGGTCTTGTGTTTCATTGTCTCACCGTGTGGTCTTGTGTTTCATTGTCTGATCGTGTGGTCCTGTGTTTCATTGTCTCACTGTGTGGTCTTGTGTTTCATTGTCTCACCGTGTGGTCTTGTGTTTCATTGTCTCATCGTGTGGTCTTGTGTTTCATTGTCTCACCGTGTGGTCTTGTGTTTCATTGTCTCACCGTGTGGTCTTGTGTTTCATTGTCTCACCGTGTGGTCTTGTTTCATTGTCTCATCGTGTGGTCCTGTGTTTCATTGTCTCATCGTGTGGTCCTGTGTTTCATTGTCTCACCGTGTGGTCTTGTGTTTCATTGTCTCACCGTGTGGTCCTGTGTTTCATTGTCTCACCGTGTGGTCTTGTGTTTCATTGTCTCACCGTGTGGTCTTGTGTTTCATTGTCTCACCATGTGGTCTTGTGTTTCATTGTCTCATCGTGTGGTCTTGTGTTTCATTGTCTCATCGTGTGGTCTTGTGTTTCATTGTCTCACCGTGTGGTCTTGTGTTTCATTGTCTCAACGTGTGGTCTTGTGTTTCATTGTCTCATTGTGTGGTCTTGTGTTTCATTGTCTCAACGTGTGGTCTTGTGTTTCATTGTCTCATCGTGTGGTCTTGTGTTTCATTGTCTCATCGTGTGGTCTTGTGTTTCATTGTCTCACCGTGTGGTCCTGTTTTTCATTGTCTCACCGTGTGGTCTTGTGTTTCATTGTCTCATCGTGTGGTCTTGTGTTTCATTGTCTCACCGTGTGGTCTTGTGTTTCATTGTCTCATCGTGTGGTCTTGTGTTTCATTGTCTCACCGTGTGGTCTTGTGTTTCATTGTCTGATCGTGTGGTCCTGTGTTTCATTGTCTCACCGTGTGGTCTTGTGTTTCATTGTCTCACCGTGTGGTCTTGTGTTTCATTGTCTCATCGTGTGGTCTTGTGTTTCATTGTCTCACCGTGTGGTCTTGTGTTTCATTGTCTCATCGTGTGGTCTTTTGTTTCATTGTCTCATCGTGTGGTCCTGTGTTTCATTGTCTCACCGTGTGGTCTTGTGTTTCATTGTCTCACCGTGTGGTCTTGTGTTTCATTGTCTCACCGTGTGGTCTTGTGTTTCATTGTCTCACCGTGTGGTCTTGTGTTTCATTGTCTCATCGTGTGGTCCTGTTTTCATTGTCTCACCGTGTGGTCTTGTGTTTCATTGTCTCATCGTGTGGTCCTGTTTTCATTGTCTCACCGTGTGGTCTTGTGTTTCATTGTCTCATCGTGTGGTCCTGTGTTTCATTGTCTCACCGTGTGGTCCTGTGTTTCATTGTCTCACCGTGTGGTCTTGTGTTTCATTGTCTCACCGTGTGGTCTTGTGTTTCATTGTCTCACCGTGTGGTATTGTGTTTCATTGTCTCATCGTGTGGTCCTGTGTTTCATTGTCTCATCGTGTGGTCCTGTGTTTCATTGTCTCACCGTGTGGTCTTGTGTTTCATTGTCTCACCGTGTGGTCCTGTGTTTCATTGTCTCACCATGTGGTCTTGTGTTTCATTGTCTCACCGTGTGGTCTTGTGTTTCATTGTCTCACCGTGTGGTCTTGTGTTTCATTGTCTCACCGTGTGGTCTTGTGTTTCATTGTCTCACCGTGTGGTCTTGTGTTTCATTGTCTCACCGTGTGGTATTGTGTTTCATTGTCTCACCGTGTGGTCCTGTGTTTCATTGTCTCATCGTGTGGTCCTGTGTTTCATTGTCTCACCGTGTGGTCTTGTGTTTCATTGTCTCATCGTGTGGTCCTGTGTTTCATTGTCTCACCGTGTGGTCTTGTGTTTCATTGTCTCATCGTGTGGTCCTGTGTTTCATTGTCTCACCGTGTGGTCTTGTGTTTCATTGTCTCACCGTGTGGTCCTGTGTTTCATTGTCTCACCGTGTGGTCCTGTGTTTCATTGTCTCACCGTGTGGTCTTGTGTTTCATTGTCTCACCGTGTGGTCTTGTGTTTCATTGTCTCACCGTGTGGTATTGTGTTTCATTGTCTCATCGTGTGGTCCTGTGTTTCATTGTCTCACCGTGTGGTCCTGTGTTTCATTGTCTCACCGTGTGGTCTTGTGTTTCATTGTCTCATCGTGTGGTCCTGTGTTTCATTGTCTCACCGTGTGGTCTTGTGTTTCATTGTCTCACCGTGTGGTCTTGTGTTTCATTGTCTCACCGTGTGGTCTTGTGTTTCATTGTCTCACCGTGTGGTCTTGTGTTTCATTGTCTCACCGTGTGGTCTTGTGTTTCATTGTCTCACCGTGTGGTCCTGTGTTTCATTGTCTCATCGTGTGGTCCTGTGTTTCATTGTCTCACCGTGTGGTCTTGTGTTTCATTGTCTCACCGTGTGGTCTTGTGTTTCATTGTCTCACCGTTTGGTCCTGTGTTTCATTGTCTCACCGTGTGGTCTTGTGTTTCATTGTCTCACCGTGTGGTCTTGTGTTTCATTGTCTCACCGTGTGGTCTTGTGTTTCATTGTCTCATCGTGTGGTCTTGTGTTTCATTGTCTCACCGTGTGGTCTTGTGTTTCATTGTCTCACCGTGTGGTCTTGTGTTTCATTGTCTCACCGTGTGGTCTTGTGTTTCATTGTCTCACCGTGTGGTATTGTGTTTCATTGTCTCACCGTGTGGTCTTGTGTTTCATTGTCTCATCGTGTGGTCCTGTGTTTCATTGTCTCACCGTGTGGTCTTGTGTTTCATTGTCTCACCGTGTGGTCTTGTGTTTCATTGTCTCACCGTGTGGTCTTGTGTTTCATTGTCTCATCGTGTGGTCCTGTGTTTCATTGTCTCACCGTGTGGTCTTGTGTTTCATTGTCTCACCGTGTGGTCTTGTGTTTCATTGTCTCATCGTGTGGTCTTGTGTTTCATTGTCTCACCGTGTGGTCTTGTGTTTCATTGTCTGATCGTGTGGTCCTGTGTTTCATTGTCTCACCGTGTGGTCTTGTGTTTCATTGTCTCACCGTGTGGTCTTGTGTTTCATTGTCTCATCGTGTGGTCTTGTGTTTCATTGTCTCACCGTGTGGTCTTGTGTTTCATTGTCTCACCGTGTGGTCTTTTGTTTCATTGTCTCATCGTGTGGTCCTGTGTTTCATTGTCTCACCGTGTGGTCTTGTGTTTCATTGTCTCACCGTGTGGTCTTGTGTTTCATTGTCTCACCGTGTGGTCTTGTGTTTCATTGTCTCACCGTGTGGTCCTGTGTTTCATTGTCTCACCGTGTGGTCTCGTGTTTCATTGTCTCACCGTGTGGTCTTGTGTTTCATTGTCTCACCGTGTGGTCTTGTGTTTCATTGTCTCATCGTGTGGTCTTGTGTTTCATTGTCTCACCGTGCGGTCTTGTGTTTCATTGTCTCACCGTGTGGTCTTGTGTTTCATTGTCTCACCGTGTGGTCTTGTGTTTCATTGTCTCACCGTGTGGTATTGTGTTTCATTGTCTCACCGTGTGGTCTTGTGTTTCATTGTCTCATCGTGTGGTCCTGTGTTTCATTGTCTCACCGTGTGGTCTTGTGTTTCATTGTCTCATCGTGTGGTCTTGTGTTTCATTGTCTCACCGTGTGGTCTTGTGTTTCATTGTCTGATCGTGTGGTCCTGTGTTTCATTGTCTCACCGTGTGGTCTTGTGTTTCATTGTCTCACCGTGTGGTCTTGTGTTTCATTGTCTCATCGTGTGGTCTTGTGTTTCATTGTCTCACCGTGTGGTCTTGTGTTTCATTGTCTCATCGTGTGGTCTTTTGTTTCATTGTCTCATCGTGTGGTCTTGTGTTTCATTGTCTCATCGTGTGGTCCTGTGTTTCATTGTCTCACCGTGTGGTCTTGTGTTTCATTGTCTCACCATGTGGTCTTGTGTTTCATTGTCTCACCGTGTGGTCTTGTGTTTCATTGTCTCACCGTGTGGTATTGTGTTTCATTGTCTCACCGTGTGGTCTGTGTTTCATTGTCTCATCGTGTGGTCCTGTGTTTCATTGTCTCACCGTGTGGTCTTGTGTTTCATTGTCTCATCGTGTGGTCTTGTGTTTCATTGTCTCACCGTGTGGTCTTGTGTTTCATTGTCTCACCGTGTGGTCTTGTGTTTCATTGTCTCATCGTGTGGTCCTGTGTTTCATTGTCTCACCGTGTGGTCTTGTGTTTCATTGTCTCATCGTGTGGTCCTGTGTTTCATTGTCTCACCGTGTGGTCTTGTGTTTCATTGTCTCATCGGGTGGTCCTGTGTTTCATTGTCTCACTGTGTGGTCTTGTGTTTCATTGTCTCATCGTGTGGTCCTGTGTTTCATTGTCTCATCGTGTGGTCCTGTGTTTCATTATCTCACCGTGTGGTCTTGTGTTTCATTGTCTGATCGTGTGGTCTTGTGTTTCATTGTCTCATCGTGTGGTCCTGTGTTTCATTGTCTCATCTGTGGTCCTGTGTTTCATTGTCTCACCGTGTGGTCTTGTGTTTCATTGTCTCACCGTGTGGTCTTGTGTTTCATTGTCTCACCGTGTGGTCTTGTGTTTCATTGTCTCACCGTGTGGTCTTGTGTTTCATTGTCTCACCGTTTGGTCCTGTGTTTCATTGTCTCACCGTGTGGTCTTGTGTTTCATTGTCTCACCGTGTGGTCTTGTGTTTCATTGTCTCACCGTGTGGTCTTGTGTTTCATTGTCTCATCGTGTGGTCTTGTGTTTCATTGTCTCACCGTGTGGTCTTGTGTTTCATTGTCTCACCGTGTGGTCTTGTGTTTCATTGTCTCACCGTGTGGTCTTGTGTTTCATTGTCTCACCGTGTGGTCTTGTGTTTCATTGTCTCATCGTGTGGTCCTGTGTTTCATTGTCTCACCGTGTGGTCTTGTGTTTCATTGTCTCATCGTGTGGTCTTGTGTTTCATTGTCTCACCGTGTGGTCTTGTGTTTCATTGTCTCATCGTGTGGTCTGTGTTTCATTGTCTCACCGTGTGGTCTTGTGTTTCATTGTCTCACCGTGTGGTCTTGTGTTTCATTGTCTCATCGTGTGGTCTTGTGTTTCATTGTCTCACCGTGTGGTCTTGTGTTTCATTGTCTCATCGTGTGGTCTTGTGTTTCATTGTCTCATCGTGTGGTCTGTGTTTCATTGTCTCACCGTGTGGTCTTGTGTTTCATTGTCTCACCGTGTGGTCTTGTGTTTCATTGTCTCACCGTGTGGTCTTGTGTTTCATTGTCTCACCGTGTGGTCCTGTGTTTCATTGTCTCACCGTGTGGTCTTGTGTTTCATTGTCTCACCGTGTGGTCTTGTGTTTCATTGTCTCACCGTGTGGTCTTGTGTTTCATTGTCTCATCGTGTGGTCTTGTGTTTCATTGTCTCACCGTGTGGTCTTGTGTTTCATTGTCTCACCGTGTGGTCTTGTGTTTCATTGTCTCACCGTGTGGTCTTGTGTTTCATTGTCTCACCGTGTGGTATTGTGTTTCATTGTCTCACCGTGTGGTCTTGTGTTTCATTGTCTCATCGTGTGGTCCTGTGTTTCATTGTCTCACCGTGTGGTCTTGTGTTTCATTGTCTCATCGTGTGGTCTTGTGTTTCATTGTCTCACCGTGTGGTCTTGTGTTTCATTGTCTGATCGTGTGGTCTTGTGTTTCATTGTCTCACCGTGTGGTCTTGTGTTTCATTGTCTCACCGTGTGGTCTTGTGTTTCATTGTCTCATCGTGTGGTCTTGTGTTTCATTGTCTCACCGTGTGGTCTTGTGTTTCATTGTCTCATCGTGTGGTCTTTTGTTTCATTGTCTCATCGTGTGGTCCTGTGTTTCATTGTCTCACCGTGTGGTCTTGTGTTTCATTGTCTCACCGTGTGGTCTTGTGTTTCATTGTCTCACCGTGTGGTCTTGTGTTTCATTGTCTCACCGTGTGGTCCTGTGTTTCATTGTCTCACCGTGTGGTCTCGTGTTTCATTGTCTCACCGTGTGGTCTTGTGTTTCATTGTCTCACCGTGTGGTCTTGTGTTTCATTGTCTCATCGTGTGGTCTTGTGTTTCATTGTCTCACCGTGTGGTCTTGTGTTTCATTGTCTCACCGTGTGGTCTTGTGTTTCATTGTCTCACCGTGTGGTCTTGTGTTTCATTGTCTCACCGTGTGGTCTTGTGTTTCATTGTCTCAACGTGTGGTCTTGTGTTTCATTGTCTCATCGTGTGGTCCTGTTTTTCATTGTCTCACCGTGTGGTCTTGTGTTTCATTGTCTCATCGTGTGGTCCTGTGTTTCATTGTCTCACCGTGTGGTCCTGTGTTTCATTGTCTCACCGTGTGGTCATGTGTTTCATTGTCTCACCGTGTGGTCTTGTGTTTCATTGTCTCACCGTGTGGTCTTGTGTTTCATTGTCTCATCGTGTGGTCCTGTGTTTCATTGTCTCACCGTGTGGTCCTGTGTTTCATTGTCTCACCGTGTGGTCTTGTGTTTCATTGTCTCATCGTGTGGTCTTGTGTTTCATTGTCTCACCGTGTGGTCTTGTGTTTCATTGTCTCATCGTGTGGTCCTGTGTTTCATTGTCTCATCGTGTGGTCCTGTGTTTCATTGTCTCACCGTGTGGTCTTGTGTTTCATTGTCTCATCGTGTGGTCTTGTGTTTCATTGTCTCACCGTGTGGTCTTGTGTTTCATTGTCTGATCGTGTGGTCCTGTGTTTCATTGTCTCACTGTGTGGTCTTGTGTTTCATTGTCTCACCGTGTGGTCTTGTGTTTCATTGTCTCACCGTGTGGTCTTGTGTTTCATTGTCTCACCGTGTGGTCTTGTGTTTCATTGTCTCATCGTGTGGTCTTGTGTTTCATTGTCTCACCGTGTGGTCTTGTTTCATTGTCTCATCGTGTGGTCCTGTGTTTCATTGTCTCATCGTGTGGTCCTGTGTTTCATTGTCTCACCGTGTGGTCTTGTGTTTCATTGTCTCACCGTGTGGTCCTGTGTTTCATTGTCTCACCGTGTGGTCTTGTGTTTCATTGTCTCACCGTGTGGTCTTGTGTTTCATTGTCTCACCGTGTGGTCTTGTGTTTCATTGTCTCACCGTGTGGTCTTGTGTTTCATTGTCTCACCGTGTGGTCTTGTGTTTCATTGTCTCATCGTGTGGTCTTGTGTTTCATTGTCTCACCGTGTTTCATTGTCTTGTGTTTCATTGTCTCATCGTGTGGTCTTGTGTTTCATTGTCTCACCGTGTGGTGTGGTCTTGTGTGTTTCATTGTCTCATCGTGTGGTCTTGTGTTTCATTGTCTCACCGTGTGGTCTTGTGTTTCATTGTCTCACCGTGTGGTCTTGTGTTTCATTGTCTCACCGTGTGGTCTTGTGTTTCATTGTCTCACCGTGTGGTCTTGTGTTTCATTGTCTCACCGTGTGGTCTTGTGTTTCATTGTCTCATCGTGTGGTCTTGTGTTTCATTGTCTCATCGTGTGGTCTTGTGTTTCATTGTCTCACCGTGTGGTCCTGTTTTTCATTGTCTCACCGTGTGGTCTTGTGTTTCATTGTCTCATCGTGTGGTCTTGTGTTTCATTGTCTCACCGTGTGGTCTTGTGTTTCATTGTCTCATCGTGTGGTCTTGTGTTTCATTGTCTCACCGTGTGGTCTTGTGTTTCATTGTCTCATCGTGTGGTCCTGTGTTTCATTGTCTCACCGTGTGGTCTTGTGTTTCATTGTCTCGTGTGGTCTTGTGTTTCATTGTCTCACCGTGTGGTCTTGTGTTTCATTGTCTCACCGTGTGGTCTTGTGTTTCATTGTCTCATCGTGTGGTCTTGTGTTTCATTGTCTCATCGTGTGGTCTTGTGTTTCATTGTCTCACCGTGTGGTCTTGTGTTTCATTGTCTCACCGTGTGGTCTTGTGTTTCATTGTCTCACCGTGTGGTCTTGTGTTTCATTGTCTCACCGTGTGGTCTTGTGTTTCATTGTCTCACCGTGTGGTCTTGTGTTTCATTGTCTCACCGTGTGGTCTTGTGTTTCATTGTCTCACCGTGTGGTCTTGTGTTTCATTGTCTCACCGTGTGGTCTTGTGTTTCATTGTCTCACCGTGTGGTCTTGTGTTTCATTGTCTCACCGTGTGGTCTTGTGTTTCATTGTCTCACCGTGTGGTCTTGTGTTTCATTGTCTCACCGTGTGGTCTTGTGTTTCATTGTCTCACCGTGTGGTCTTGTGTTTCATTGTCTCACCGTGTGGTCTTGTGTTTCATTGTCTCATCGTGTGGTCCTGTTTTTCATTGTCTCACCGTGTGGTCTTGTGTTTCATTGTCTCATCGTGTGGTCCTGTGTTTCATTGTCTCACCGTGTGGTCCTGTGTTTCATTGTCTCACCGTGTGGTCTTGTGTTTCATTGTCTCATCGTGTGGTCCAGTGTTTCATTGTCTCACCGTGTGGTATTGTGTTTCATTGTCTCATCGTGTGGTCCTGTGTTTCATTGTCTCATCGTGTGGTCCTGTGTTTCATTGTCTCACCGTGTGGTCTTGTGTTTCATTGTCTCATCGTGTGGTCCTGTGTTTCATTGTCTCACCATGTGGTCTTGTGTTTCATTGTCTCACCGTGTGGTCTTGTGTTTCATTGTCTCACCGTGTGGTCTTGTGTTTCATTGTCTCACCGTGTGGTCTTGTGTTTCATTGTCTCACCGTGTGGTCTTGTGTTTCATTGTCTCACCGTGTGGTCTTGTGTTTCATTGTCTCACCGTGTGGTCTTGTGTTTCATTGTCTCACCGTGTGGTCTTGTGTTTCATTGTCTCACCGTGTGGTATTGTGTTTCATTGTCTCACCGTGTGGTCCTGTGTTTCATTGTCTCATCGTGTGGTCCTGTGTTTCATTGTCTCACCGTGTGGTCTTGTGTTTCATTGTCTCATCGTGTGGTCCAGTGTTTCATTGTCTCACCGTGTGGTCTTGTGTTTCATTGTCTCATCGTGTGGTCTTGTGTTTCATTGTCTCACCGTGTGGTCTTGTGTTTCATTGTCTCACCGTGTGGTATTGTGTTTCATTGTCTCACCGTGTGGTCTTGTGTTTCATTGTCTCATCGTGTGGTCCTGTGTTTCATTGTCTCACCGTGTGGTCTTGTGTTTCATTGTCTCATCGTGTGGTCTTGTGTTTCATTGTCTCACCGTGTGGTCTTGTGTTTCATTGTCTGATCGTGTGGTCCTGTGTTTCATTGTCTCACCGTGTGGTCTTGTGTTTCATTGTCTCACCGTGTGGTCTTGTGTTTCATTGTCTCATCGTGTGGTCTTGTGTTTCATTGTCTCACCGTGTGGTCTTGTGTTTCATTGTCTCATCGTGTGGTCTTTTGTTTCATTGTCTCATCGTGTGGTCCTGTGTTTCATTGTCTCACCGTGTGGTCTTGTGTTTCATTGTCTCACCGTGTGGTCTTGTGTTTCATTGTCTCACCGTGTGGTCTTGTGTTTCATTGTCTCACCGTGTGGTCCTGTGTTTCATTGTCTCACCGTGTGGTCTCGTGTTTCATTGTCTCACCGTGTGGTCTTGTGTTTCATTGTCTCACCGTGTGGTCTTGTGTTTCATTGTCTCATCGTGTGGTCTTGTGTTTCATTGTCTCACCGTGTGGTCTTGTGTTTCATTGTCTCACCGTGTGGTCTTGTGTTTCATTGTCTCACCGTGTGGTCTTGTGTTTCATTGTCTCACCGTGTGGTCTTGTGTTTCATTGTCTCAACGTGTGGTCTTGTGTTTCATTGTCTCATCGTGTGGTCCTGTTTTTCATTGTCTCACCGTGTGGTCTTGTGTTTCATTGTCTCATCGTGTGGTCCTGTGTTTCATTGTCTCACCGTGTGGTCCTGTGTTTTATTGTCTCACCGTGTGGTCATGTGTTTCATTGTCTCACCGTGTGGTCTTGTGTTTCATTGTCTCACCGTGTGGTCTTGTGTTTCATTGTCTCATCGTGTGGTCCTGTGTTTCATTGTCTCACCGTGTGGTCCTGTGTTTCATTGTCTCACCGTGTGGTCTTGTGTTTCATTGTCTCATCGTGTGGTCTTGTGTTTCATTGTCTCACCGTGTGGTCTTGTGTTTCATTGTCTCATCGTGTGGTCCTGTGTTTCATTGTCTCATCGTGTGGTCCTGTGTTTCATTGTCTCACCGTGTGGTCTTGTGTTTCATTGTCTCATCGTGTGGTCTTGTGTTTCATTGTCTCACCGTGTGGTCTTGTGTTTCATTGTCTGATCGTGTGGTCCTGTGTTTCATTGTCTCACTGTGTGGTCTTGTGTTTCATTGTCTCACCGTGTGGTCTTGTGTTTCATTGTCTCACCGTGTGGTCTTGTGTTTCATTGTCTCACCGTGTGGTCTTGTGTTTCATTGTCTCATCGTGTGGTCTTGTGTTTCATTGTCTCACCGTGTGGTCTTGTTTCATTGTCTTCGTGTGGTCCTGTGTTTCATTGTCTCATCGTGTGGTCCTGTGTTTCATTGTCTCACCGTGTGGTCTTGTGTTTCATTGTCTCACCGTGTGGTCCTGTGTTTCATTGTCTCACCGTGTGGTCTTGTGTTTCATTGTCTCACCGTGTGGTCTTGTGTTTCATTGTCTCTTGTGTTTCATTGTCTCACCGTGTGGTCTTGTGTTTCATTGTCTCATCATTGTGTGGTCTTGTGTTTCATTGTCTCACCGTGTGGTCTTGTGTTTCATTGTCTCAACGTGTGGTCTTGTGTTTCATTGTCTCATCGTGTGGTCTTGTGTTTCATTGTCTCACCGTGTGGTCTTGTGTTTCATTGTCTCATCGTGTGGTCTTGTGTTTCATTGTCTCACCGTGTGGTCTTGTGTTTCATTGTCTCACCGTGTGGTCCTGTGTTTCATTGTCTCACCGTGTGGTCTTGTGTTTCATTGTCTCATCGTGTGGTCTTGTGTTTCATTGTCTCACCGTGTGGTCTTGTGTTTCATTGTCTCATCGTGTGGTCTTGTGTTTCATTGTCTCACCGTGTGGTCTTGTGTTTCATTGTCTGATCGTGTGGTCCTGTGTTTCATTGTCTCACCGTGTGGTCTTGTGTTTCATTGTCTCACCGTGTGGTCTTGTGTTTCATTGTCTCATCGTGTGGTCTTGTGTTTCATTGTCTCACCGTGTGGTCTTGTGTTTCATTGTTCATTGTCTTTTGTTTCATTGTCTCATCGTGTGGTCTTGTGTTTCATTGTCTCGTGTGGTATTGTGTTTCATTGTCTCACCGTGTGGTCTTGTGTTTCATTGTCTCTCCGTGTGGTCTTGTGTTTCATTGTCTCACCGTGTGGTCTTGTGTTTCATTGTCTCACCGTGTGGTCTTGTGTTTCATTGTCTCACCGTGTGGTCTTGTGTTTCATTGTCTCACCGTGTGGTCTTGTGTTTCATTGTCTCACCGTGTGGTCTTGTGTTTCATTGTCTCATCGTGTGGTCTTGTGTTTCATTGTCTCATCGTGTGGTCTTGTGTTTCATTGTCTCACCGTGTGGTCTTGTGTTTCATTGTCTCACCGTGTGGTCTTGTGTTTCATTGTCTCATCGTGTGGTCTTGTGTTTCATTGTCTCACCGTGTGGTCTTGTGTTTCATTGTCTCATCGTGTGGTCTTGTGTTTCATTGTCTCACCGTGTGGTCTTGTGTTTCATTGTCTGATCGTGTGGTCCTGTGTTTCATTGTCTCACCGTGTGGTCTTGTGTTTCATTGTCTCACCGTGTGGTCTTGTGTTTCATTGTCTCATCGTGTGGTCTTGTGTTTCATTGTCTCACCGTGTGGTCTTGTGTTTCATTGTCTCATCCGTGGTCTTTTGTTTCATTGTCTCATCTTGGTCCTGTGTTTCATTGTCTCACCGTGTGGTCTTGTGTTTCATTGTCTCACCGTGTGGTCTTGTGTTTCATTGTCTCACCGTGTGGTCTTGTGTTTCATTGTCTCACCGTGTGGTCCTGTGTTTCATTGTCTCACCGTGTGGTCTGTGTTTCATTGTCTCACCGTGTGGTCTTGTGTTTCATTGTCTCACCGTGTGGTCTTGTGTTTCATTGTCTCATCTGTGGTCTTGTGTTTCATTGTCTCACCGTGTGGTCTTGTGTTTCATTGTCTCACCGTGTGGTCTTGTGTTTCATTGTCTCACCGTGTGGTCTTGTGTTTCATTGTCTCACCGTGTGGTCTTGTGTTTCATTGTCTCACCGTGTGGTCTTGTGTTTCATTGTCTCACCGTGTGGTCTTGTGTTTCATTGTCTCACCGTGTGGTCTTGTGTTTCATTGTCTCACCGTGTGGTCTTGTGTTTCATTGTCTGTTGGTCATTGTCTCACCGTGTGGTCATGTGTTTCATTGTCTCACCGTGTGGTCTTGTGTTTCATTGTCTCACCGTGTGGTCTTGTGTTTCATTGTCTCATCGTGTGGTCCTGTGTTTCATTGTCTCACCGTGTGGTCCTGTGTTTCATTGTCTCACCGTGTGGTCTTGTGTTTCATTGTCTCATCGTGTGGTCTTGTGTTTCATTGTCTCACCGTGTGGTCTTGTGTTTCATTGTCTCATCGTGTGGTCCTGTGTTTCATTGTCTCATCGTGTGGTCCTGTGTTTCATTGTCTCACCGTGTGGTCTTGTGTTTCATTGTCTCATCGTGTGGTCTTGTGTTTCATTGTCTCACCGTGTGGTCTTGTGTTTCATTGTCTGATCGTGTGGTCCTGTGTTTCATTGTCTCACTGTGTGGTCTTGTGTTTCATTGTCTCACCGTGTGGTCTTGTGTTTCATTGTCTCACCGTGTGGTCTTGTGTTTCATTGTCTCACCGTGTGGTCTTGTGTTTCATTGTCTCATCGTGTGGTCTTGTGTTTCATTGTCTCACCGTGTGGTCTTGTTTCATTGTCTCATCGTGTGGTCCTGTGTTTCATTGTCTCATCGTGTGGTCCTGTGTTTCATTGTCTCACCGTGTGGTCTTGTGTTTCATTGTCTCACCGTGTGGTCCTGTGTTTCATTGTCTCACCGTGTGGTCTTGTGTTTCATTGTCTCACCGTGTGGTCTTGTGTTTCATTGTCTCACCGTGTGGTCTTGTGTTTCATTGTCTCACCGTGTGGTCTTGTGTTTCATTGTCTCACCGTGTGGTCTTGTGTTTCATTGTCTCATCGTGTGGTCTTTTGTTTCATTGTCTCATCGTGTGGTCTTGTGTTTCATTGTCTCACCGTGTGGTATTGTGTTTCATTGTCTCACCGTGTGGTCTTGTGTTTCATTGTCTCTCCGTGTGGTCTTGTGTTTCATTGTCTCACCGTGTGGTCTTGTGTTTCATTGTCTCACCGTGTGGTCTTGTGTTTCATTGTCTCACCGTGTGGTCTTGTGTTTCATTGTCTCACCGTGTGGTCTTGTGTTTCATTGTCTCACCGTGTGGTCTTGTGTTTCATTGTCTCATCGTGTGGTCTTGTGTTTCATTGTCTCATCGTGTGGTCTTGTGTTTCATTGTCTCACCGTGTGGTCTTGTGTTTCATTGTCTCACCGTGTGGTCTTGTGTTTCATTGTCTCATCGTGTGGTCTTGTGTTTCATTGTCTCACCGTGTGGTCTTGTGTTTCATTGTCTCCGTGTGGTCTTGTGTTTCATTGTCTCACCGTGTGGTCTTGTGTTTCATTGTCTCATCGTGTGGTCCTGTGTTTCATTGTCTCACCGTGTGGTCTTGTGTTTCATTGTCTCACCGTGTGGTCTTGTGTTTCATTGTCTCACCGTGTGGTCTTGTGTTTCATTGTCTCACCGTGTGGTCTTGTGTTTCATTGTCTCACCGTGTGGTCTTGTGTTTCATTGTCTCATCGTGTGGTCTTGTGTTTCATTGTCTCACCGTGTGGTCTTGTGTTTCATTGTCTCACCGTGTGGTCTTGTGTTTCATTGTCTCACCGTGTGGTCTTGTGTTTCATTGTCTCACCGTGTGGTCTTGTGTTTCATTGTCTCACCGTGTGGTCTTGTGTTTCATTGTCTCACCGTGTGGTCTTGTGTTTCATTGTCTCACCGTGTGGTCTTGTGTTTCATTGTCTCACCGTGTGGTCTTGTGTTTCATTGTCTCATCGTGTGGTCTTGTGTTTCATTGTCTCACCGTGTGGTCTTGTGTTTCATTGTCTCACCGTGTGGTCTTGTGTTTCATTGTCTCACCGTGTGGTCTTGTGTTTCATTGTCTCACCGTGTGGTCTTGTGTTTCATTGTCTCACCGTGTGGTCTTGTGTTTCATTGTCTCACCGTGTGGTCTTGTGTTTCATTGTCTCACCGTGTGGTCTTGTGTTTCATTGTCTCATCGTGTGGTCCTGTGTTTCATTGTCTCACCGTGTGGTCCTGTGTTTCATTGTCTCACCGTGTGGTCTTGTGTTTCATTGTCTCATCGTGTGGTCTTGTGTTTCATTGTCTCACCGTGTGGTCTTGTGTTTCATTGTCTCATCGTGTGGTCCTGTGTTTCATTGTCTCATCGTGTGGTCCTGTGTTTCATTGTCTCACCGTGTGGTCTTGTGTTTCATTGTCTCATCGTGTGGTCCTGTGTTTCATTGTCTCACCATGTGGTCTTGTGTTTCATTGTCTCACCGTGTGGTCTTGTGTTTCATTGTCTCACCGTGTGGTCTTGTGTTTCATTGTCTCACCGTGTGGTCTTGTGTTTCATTGTCTCACCGTGTGGTCTTGTGTTTCATTGTCTCACCGTGTGGTCTTGTGTTTCATTGTCTCACCGTGTGGTCTTGTGTTTCATTGTCTCACCGTGTGGTCTTGTGTTTCATTGTCTCACCGTGTGGTCTTGTGTTTCATTGTCTCACCGTGTGGTCTTGTGTTTCATTGTCTCATCGTGTGGTCCTGTGTTTCATTGTCTCACCGTGTGGTCTTGTGTTTCATTGTCTCATCGTGTGGTCCTGTGTTTCATTGTCTCACCGTGTGGTCTTGTGTTTCATTGTCTCATCGTGTGGTCTTGTGTTTCATTGTCTCACCGTGTGGTCTTGTGTTTCATTGTCTCACCGTGTGGTATTGTGTTTCATTGTCTCACCGTGTGGTCTTGTGTTTCATTGTCTCATCGTGTGGTCCTGTGTTTCATTGTCTCACCGTGTGGTCTTGTGTTTCATTGTCTCATCGTGTGGTCTTGTGTTTCATTGTCTCACCGTGTGGTCTTGTGTTTCATTGTCATCGTGTGGTCCTGTGTTTCATTGTCTCACCGTGTGGTCTTGTGTTTCATTGTCTCACCGTGTGGTCTTGTGTTTCATTGTCTCATCGTGTGGTCTTGTGTTTCATTGTCTCACCGTGTGGTCTTGTGTTTCATTGTCTCATCGTGTGGTCTTTTGTTTCATTGTCTCATCGTGTGGTCCTGTGTTTCATTGTCTCACCGTGTGGTCTTGTGTTTCATTGTCTCACCGTGTGGTCTTGTGTTTCATTGTCTCACCGTGTGGTCTTGTGTTTCATTGTCTCACCGTGTGGTCCTGTGTTTCATTGTCTCACCGTGTGGTCTTGTGTTTCATTGTCTCACCGTGTGGTCTTGTGTTTCATTGTCTCACCGTGTGGTCTTGTGTTTCATTGTCTCATCGTGTGGTCTTGTGTTTCATTGTCTCACCGTGTGGTCTTGTGTTTCATTGTCTCACCGTGTGGTCTTGTGTTTCATTGTCTCACCGTGTGGTCTTGTGTTTCATTGTCTCACCGTGTGGTCTTGTGTTTCATTGTCTCAACGTGTGGTCTTGTGTTTCATTGTCTCACCGTGTGGTCCTGTTTTTCATTGTCTCACCGTGTGGTCTTGTGTTTCATTGTCTCATCGTGTGGTCCTGTGTTTCATTGTCTCACCGTGTGGTCCTGTGTTTCATTGTCTCACCGTGTGGTCATGTGTTTCATTGTCTCACCGTGTGGTCTTGTGTTTCATTGTCTCACCGTGTGGTCTTGTGTTTCATTGTCTCATCGTGTGGTCCTGTGTTTCATTGTCTCACCGTGTGGTCCTGTGTTTCATTGTCTCACCGTGTGGTCTTGTGTTTCATTGTCTCATCGTGTGGTCTTGTGTTTCATTGTCTCACCGTGTGGTCTTGTGTTTCATTGTCTCATCGTGTGGTCCTGTGTTTCATTGTCTCATCGTGTGGTCCTGTGTTTCATTGTCTCACCGTGTGGTCTTGTGTTTCATTGTCTCATCGTGTGGTCTTGTGTTTCATTGTCTCACCGTGTGGTCTTGTGTTTCATTGTCTCATCGTGTGGTCCTGTGTTTCATTGTCTCACTGTGTGGTCTTGTGTTTCATTGTCTCACCGTGTGGTCTTGTGTTTCATTGTCTCACCGTGTGGTCTTGTGTTTCATTGTCTCACCGTGTGGTCTTGTGTTTCATTGTCTCATCGTGTGGTCTTGTGTTTCATTGTCTCACCGTGTGGTCTTTGTTTCATTGTCTCATCGTGTGGTCCTGTGTTTCATTGTCTCATCGTGTGGTCCTGTGTTTCATTGTCTCACCGTGTGGTCTTGTGTTTCATTGTCTCACCGTGTGGTCCTGTGTTTCATTGTCTCACCGTGTGGTCTTGTGTTTCATTGTCTCACCGTGTGGTCTTGTGTTTCATTGTCTCACCGTGTGGTCTTGTGTTTCATTGTCTCATCGTGTGGTCTTGTGTTTCATTGTCTCATCGTGTGGTCTTGTGTTTCATTGTCTCACCGTGTGGTCTTGTGTTTCATTGTCTCAACGTGTGGTCTTGTGTTTCATTGTCTCATCGTGTGGTCTTGTGTTTCATTGTCTCAACGTGTGGTCTTGTGTTTCATTGTCTCATCGTGTGGTCTTGTGTTTCATTGTCTCATCGTGTGGTCTTGTGTTTCATTGTCTCACCGTGTGGTCCTGTTTTTCATTGTCTCACCGTGTGGTCTTGTGTTTCATTGTCTCATCGTGTGGTCTTGTGTTTCATTGTCTCACCGTGTGGTCTTGTGTTTCATTGTCTCATCGTGTGGTCTTGTGTTTCATTGTCTCACCGTGTGGTCTTGTGTTTCATTGTCTCATCGTGTGGTCTGTGTTTCATTGTCTCACCGTGTGGTCTTGTGTTTCATTGTCTCACCGTGTGGTCTTGTGTTTCATTGTCTCATCGTGTGGTCTTGTGTTTCATTGTCTCACCGTGTGGTCTTGTGTTTCATTGTCTCATCGTGTGGTCTTTTGTTTCATTGTCTCATCGTGTGGTCTTGTGTTTCATTGTCTCACCGTGTGGTATTGTGTTTCATTGTCTCACCGTGTGGTCTTGTGTTTCATTGTCTCTCCGTGTGGTCTTGTGTTTCATTGTCTCACCGTGTGGTCTTGTGTTTCATTGTCTCACCGTGTGGTCTTGTGTTTCATTGTCTCACCGTGTGGTCTTGTGTTTCATTGTCTCACCGTGTGGTCTTGTGTTTCATTGTCTCACCGTGTGGTCTTGTGTTTCATTGTCTCATCGTGTGGTCTTGTGTTTCATTGTCTCATCGTGTGGTCTTGTGTTTCATTGTCTCACCGTGTGGTCCTGTTTTTCATTGTCTCACCGTGTGGTCTTGTGTTTCATTGTCTCATCGTGTGGTCTTGTGTTTCATTGTCTCACCGTGTGGTCTTGTGTTTCATTGTCTCATCGTGTGGTCTTGTGTTTCATTGTCTCACCGTGTGGTCTTGTGTTTCATTGTCTGATCGTGTGGTCCTGTGTTTCATTGTCTCACCGTGTGGTCTTGTGTTTCATTGTCTCACCGTGTGGTCTTGTGTTTCATTGTCTCATCGTGTGGTCTTGTGTTTCATTGTCTCACCGTGTGGTCTTGTGTTTCATTGTCTCACCGTGTGGTCTTGTGTTTCATTGTCTGATCGTGTGGTCCTGTGTTTCATTGTCTCACCGTGTGGTCTTGTGTTTCATTGTCTCACCGTGTGGTCTTGTGTTTCATTGTCTCACCGTGTGGTCTTGTGTTTCATTGTCTCACCGTGTGGTCTTGTGTTTCATTGTCTCACCGTGTGGTCTTGTGTTTCATTGTCTCACCGTGTGGTCTTGTGTTTCATTGTCTCACCGTGTGGTCTTGTGTTTCATTGTCTCACCGTGTGGTCTTGTGTTTCATTGTCTCATCGTGTGGTCTTGTGTTTCATTGTCTCACCGTGTGGTCTTGTGTTTCATTGTCTCACCGTGTGGTCTTGTGTTTCATTGTCTCACCGTGTGGTCTTGTGTTTCATTGTCTCACCGTGTGGTCTTGTGTTTCATTGTCTCACCGTGTGGTCTTGTGTTTCATTGTCTCATCGTGTGGTCCTGTGTTTCATTGTCTCACCGTGTGGTCTTGTGTTTCATTGTCTCATCGTGTGGTCCTGTGTTTCATTGTCTCACCGTGTGGTCCTGTGTTTCATTGTCTCACCGTGTGGTCTTGTGTTTCATTGTCTCATCGTGTGGTCCAGTGTTTCATTGTCTCACCGTGTGGTATTGTGTTTCATTGTCTCATCGTGTGGTCCTGTGTTTCATTGTCTCATCGTGTGGTCCTGTGTTTCATTGTCTCACCGTGTGGTCTTGTGTTTCATTGTCTCATCGTGTGGTCCTGTGTTTCATTGTCTCACCGTGTGGTCTTGTGTTTCATTGTCTCACCGTGTGGTCTTGTGTTTCATTGTCTCACCGTGTGGTCTTGTGTTTCATTGTCTCACCGTGTGGTCTTGTGTTTCATTGTCTCACCGTGTGGTCTTGTGTTTCATTGTCTCACCGTGTGGTCTTGTGTTTCATTGTCTCACCGTGTGGTCTTGTGTTTCATTGTCTCACCGTGTGGTCTTGTGTTTCATTGTCTCACCGTGTGGTCTTGTGTTTCATTGTCTCACCGTGTGGTATTGTGTTTCATTGTCTCACCGTGTGGTCCTGTGTTTCATTGTCTCATCGTGTGGTCCTGTGTTTCATTGTCTCACCGTGTGGTCTTGTGTTTCATTGTCTCATCGTGTGGTCCAGTGTTTCATTGTCTCACCGTGTGGTCTTGTGTTTCATTGTCTCATCGTGTGGTCCTGTGTTTCATTGTCTCACCGTGTGGTCTTGTGTTTCATTGTCTCACCGTGTGGTCCTGTGTTTCATTGTCTCAACGTGTGGGCTTGTGTTTCATTGTCTCACCGTGTGGTCTTGTGTTTCATTGTCTCACCGTGTGGTCTTGTGTTTCATTGTCTCACCGTGTGGTCTTGTGTTTCATTGTCTCACCGTGTGGTCTTGTGTTTCATTGTCTCATCGTGTGGTCTTGTGTTTCATTGTCTCACCGTGTGGTCTTGTGTTTCATTGTCTCACCGTGTGGTCTTGTGTTTCATTGTCTCACCGTGTGGTCTTGTGTTTCATTGTCTCACCGTGTGGTCTTGTGTTTCATTGTCTCACCGTGTGGTCCTGTGTTTCATTGTCTCATCGTGTGGTCCTGTGTTTCGTTGTCTCACCGTGTGGTCTTGTGTTTCATTGTCTCATCGTGTGGTCCTGTGTTTCATTGTCTCACCGTGTGGTCTTGTGTTTCATTGTCTCATCGTGTGGTCCTGTGTTTCATTGTCTCACCGTGTGGTCTTGTGTTTCATTGTCTCATCGTGTGGTCCTGTGTTTCATTGTCTTATCGCGTGGTCCTGTGTTTCATTATCTCACCGTGTGGTCTTGTGTTTCATTGTCTGATCGTGTGGTCTTGTGTTTCATTGTCTCACCGTGTGGTCTTGTGTTTCATTGTCTCACCGTGTGGTCTTGTTTCATTGTCTCATCGTGTGGTCCTGCGTTTCATTGTCTCATCGTGTGGTCCTGTGTTTCATTGTCTCACCGTGTGGTCTTGTGTTTCATTGTCTCACCGTGTGGTCTTGTGTTTCATTGTCTCACCGTGTGGTCTTGTGTTTCATTGTCTCACCGTGTGGTCTTGTGTTTCATTGTCTCACCGTTTGGTCCTGTGTTTCATTGTCTCACCGTGTGGTCTTGTGTTTCATTGTCTCACCGTGTGGTCTTGTGTTTCATTGTCTCACCGTGTGGTCTTGTGTTTCATTGTCTCACCGTGTGGTCTTGTGTTTCATTGTCTCACCGTGTGGTCTTGTGTTTCATTGTCTCACCGTGTGGTCTTGTGTTTCATTGTCTCACCGGTGGTCTTGTGTTTCATTGTCTCACCGTGTGGTCTTGTGTTTCATTGTCTCACCGTGTGGTATTGTGTTTCATTGTCTCACCGTGTGGTCCTGTGTTTCATTGTCTCATCGTGTGGTCCTGTGTTTCATTGTCTCACCGTGTGGTCTTGTGTTTCATTGTCTCATCGTGTGGTCCTGTGTTTCATTGTCTCACCGTGTGGTCTTGTGTTTCATTGTCTCATCGTGTGGTCCTGTGTTTCATTGTCTCACCGTGTGGTCTTGTGTTTCATTGTCTCACCGTGTGGTCCTGTGTTTCATTGTCTCACCGTGTGGTCTTGTGTTTCATTGTCTCACCGTGTGGTCTTGTGTTTCATTGTCTCATCGTGTGGTCCTGTGTTTCATTGTCTCACCGTGTGGTCTTGTGTTTCATTGTCTCATCGTGTGGTCCTGTGTTTCATTGTCTCACCGTGTGGTCTTGTGTTTCATTGTCTCATCGTGTGGTCCTGTGTTTCATTGTCTTATCGCGTGGTCCTGTGTTTCATTATCTCACCGTGTGGTCTTGTGTTTCATTGTCTGATCGTGTGGTCTTGTATTTCATTGTCTCACCGTGTGGTCTTGTGTTTCATTGTCTCACCGTGTGGTCTTGTTTCATTGTCTCATCGTGTGGTCCTGCGTTTCATTGTCTCATCGTGTGGTCCTGTGTTTCATTGTCTCACCGTGTGGTCTTGTGTTTCATTGTCTCACCGTGTGGTCTTGTGTTTCATTGTCTCACCGTGTGGTCTTGTGTTTCATTGTCTCACCGTGTGATCCTGTGTTTCATTGTCTCACCGTGTGGTCTTGTGTTTCATTGTCTCATCGTGTGGTCCTGTGTTTCATTGTCTCACCGTGTGGTCTTGTGTTTCATTGTCTCACCGTGTGGTCTTGTGTTTCATTGTCTCACCGTGTGGTCTTGTGTTTCATTGTCTCACCGTGTGGTTTTGTGTTTCATTGTCTCACCGTGTGGTATTGTGTTTCATTGTCTCACCGTGTGGTCCTGTGTTTCATTGTCTCATCGTGTGGTCTTGTGTTTCATTGTCTCATCGTGTGGTCTTGTGTTTCATTGTCTCACCGTGTGGTCTTGTGTTTCATTGTCTCACCGTGTGGTCTTGTGTTTCATTGTCTCACCGTGTGGTCTTGTGTTTCATTGTCTCACCGTGTGGTCTTGTTTCATTGTCTCATCGTGTGGTCCTGCGTTTCATTGTCTCATCGTGTGGTCCTGTGTTTCATTGTCTCACCGTGTGGTCTTGTGTTTCATTGTCTCACCGTGTGGTCTTGTGTTTCATTGTCTCACCGTGTGGTCTTGTGTTTCATTGTCTCACCGTGTGATCCTGTGTTTCATTGTCTCACCGTGTGGTCTTGTGTTTCATTGTCTCATCGTGTGGTCCTGTGTTTCATTGTCTCACCGTGTGGTCTTGTGTTTCATTGTCTCACCGTGTGGTCTTGTGTTTCATTGTCTCACCGTGTGGTCTTGTGTTTCATTGTCTCACCGTGTGGTCTTGTGTTTCATTGTCTCACCGTGTGGTATTGTGTTTCATTGTCTCACCGTGTGGTCCTGTGTTTCATTGTCTCATCGTGTGGTCTTGTGTTTCATTGTCTCATCGTGTGGTCTTGTGTTTCATTGTCTCACCGTGTGGTCTTGTGTTTCATTGTCTCACCGTGTGGTCTTGTGTTTCATTGTCTCACCGTGTGGTCTTGTGTTTCATTGTCTCACCGTGTGGTCTTGTGTTTCATTGTCTCAACGTGTGGTCTTGTGTTTCATTGTCTCATCGTGTGGTCCTGTGTTTCATTGTCTCACCGTGTGGTCTTGTGTTTCATTGTCTCATCGTGTGGTCCTGTGTTTCATTGTCTTATCGCGTGGTCCTGTGTTTCATTATCTCACCGTGTGGTCTTGTGTTTCATTGTCTGATCGTGTGGTCTTGTATTTCATTGTCTCACCGTGTGGTCTTGTGTTTCATTGTCTCACCGTGTGGTCTTGTTTCATTGTCTCATCGTGTGGTCCTGCGTTTCATTGTCTCATCGTGTGGTCCTGTGTTTCATTGTCTCACCGTGTGGTCTTGTGTTTCATTGTCTCACCGTGTGGTCTTGTGTTTCATTGTCTCACCGTGTGGTCTTGTGTTTCATTGTCTCACCGTGTGATCCTGTGTTTCATTGTCTCACCGTGTGGTCTTGTGTTTCATTGTCTCATCGTGTGGTCCTGTGTTTCATTGTCTCACCGTGTGGTCTTGTGTTTCATTGTCTCATCGTGTGGTCCTGTGTTTCATTGTCTTATCGCGTGGTCCTGTGTTTCATTATCTCACCGTGTGGTCTTGTGTTTCATTGTCTGATCGTGTGGTCTTGTATTTCATTGTCTCACCGTGTGGTCTTGTGTTTCATTGTCTCACCGTGTGGTCTTGTTTCATTGTCTCATCGTGTGGTCCTGCGTTTCATTGTCTCATCGTGTGGTCCTGTGTTTCATTGTCTCACCGTGTGGTCTTGTGTTTCATTGTCTCACCGTGTGGTCTTGTGTTTCATTGTCTCACCGTGTGGTCTTGTGTTTCATTGTCTCACCGTGTGATCCTGTGTTTCATTGTCTCACCGTGTGGTCTTGTGTTTCATTGTCTCATCGTGTGGTCCTGTGTTTCATTGTCTCACCGTGTGGTCTTGTGTTTCATTGTCTCACCGTGTGGTCTTGTGTTTCATTGTCTCACCGTGTGGTCTTGTGTTTCATTGTCTCACCGTGTGGTCTTGTGTTTCATTGTCTCACCGTGTGGTATTGTGTTTCATTGTCTCACCGTGTGGTCCTGTGTTTCATTGTCTCATCGTGTGGTCTTGTGTTTCATTGTCTCATCGTGTGGTCTTGTGTTTCATTGTCTCACCGTGTGGTCTTGTGTTTCATTGTCTCACCGTGTGGTCTTGTGTTTCATTGTCTCACCGTGTGGTCTTGTGTTTCATTGTCTCACCGTGTGGTCTTGTGTTTCATTGTCTCAACGTGTGGTCTTGTGTTTCATTGTCTCATCGTGTGGTCCTGTTTTTCATTGTCTCACCGTGTGGTCTTGTGTTTCATTGTCTCATCGTGTGGTCCTGTGTTTCATTGTCTCACCGTGTGGTCCTGTGTTTTATTGTCTCACCGTGTGGTCATGTGTTTCATTGTCTCACCGTGTGGTCTTGTGTTTCATTGTCTCACCGTGTGGTCTTGTGTTTCATTGTCTCATCGTGTGGTCCTGTGTTTCATTGTCTCATCGTGTGGTCCTGTGTTTCATTGTCTCACCGTGTGGTCTTGTGTTTCATTGTCTCACCGTGTGGTCTTGTGTTTCATTGTCTCATCGTGTGGTCCTGTGTTTCATTGTCTCACCGTGTGGTCTTGTGTTTCATTGTCTCATCGTGTGGTCCTGTGTTTCATTGTCTCACCGTGTGGTCTTGTGTTTCATTGTCTCATCGTGTGGTCCTGTGTTTCATTGTCTTATCGCGTGGTCCTGTGTTTCATTATCTCACCGTGTGGTCTTGTGTTTCATTGTCTGATCGTGTGGTCTTGTATTTCATTGTCTCACCGTGTGGTCTTGTGTTTCATTGTCTCACCGTGTGGTCTTGTTTCATTGTCTCATCGTGTGGTCCTGCGTTTCATTGTCTCATCGTGTGGTCCTGTGTTTCATTGTCTCACCGTGTGGTCTTGTGTTTCATTGTCTCACCGTGTGGTCTTGTGTTTCATTGTCTCACCGTGTGGTCTTGTGTTTCATTGTCTCACCGTGTGATCCTGTGTTTCATTGTCTCACCGTGTGGTCTTGTGTTTCATTGTCTCATCGTGTGGTCCTGTGTTTCATTGTCTCACCGTGTGGTCTTGTGTTTCATTGTCTCACCGTGTGGTCTTGTGTTTCATTGTCTCACCGTGTGGTCTTGTGTTTCATTGTCTCACCGTGTGGTCTTGTGTTTCATTGTCTCACCGTGTGGTATTGTGTTTCATTGTCTCACCGTGTGGTCCTGTGTTTCATTGTCTCATCGTGTGGTCTTGTGTTTCATTGTCTCATCGTGTGGTCTTGTGTTTCATTGTCTCACCGTGTGGTCTTGTGTTTCATTGTCTCACCGTGTGGTCTTGTGTTTCATTGTCTCACCGTGTGGTCTTGTGTTTCATTGTCTCACCGTGTGGTCTTGTGTTTCATTGTCTCAACGTGTGGTCTTGTGTTTCATTGTCTCACCGTGTGGTCCTGTTTTTCATTGTCTCACCGTGTGGTCTTGTGTTTCATTGTCTCATCGTGTGGTCCTGTGTTTCATTGTCTCACCGTGTGGTCCTGTGTTTTATTGTCTCACCGTGTGGTCATGTGTTTCATTGTCTCACCGTGTGGTCTTGTGTTTCATTGTCTCACCGTGTGGTCTTGTGTTTCATTGTCTCATCGTGTGGTCCTGTGTTTCATTGTCTCACCGTGTGGTCCTGTGTTTCATTGTCTCACCGTGTGGTCTTGTGTTTCATTGTCTCATCGTGTGGTCTTGTGTTTCATTGTCTCACCGTGTGGTCTTGTGTTTCATTGTCTCATCGTGTGGTCCTGTGTTTCATTGTCTCATCGTGTGGTCCTGTGTTTCATTGTCTCACCGTGTGGTCTTGTGTTTCATTGTCTCACCGTGTGGTCTTGTGTTTCATTGTCTCACCGTGTGGTCTTGTGTTTCATTGTCTCACCGTGTGATCCTGTGTTTCATTGTCTCACCGTGTGGTCTTGTGTTTCATTGTCTCATCGTGTGGTCCTGTGTTTCATTGTCTCACCGTGTGGTCTTGTGTTTCATTGTCTCACCGTGTGGTCTTGTGTTTCATTGTCTCACCGTGTGGTCTTGTGTTTCATTGTCTCACCGTGTGGTCTTGTGTTTCATTGTCTCACCGTGTGGTATTGTGTTTCATTGTCTCACCGTGTGGTCCTGTGTTTCATTGTCTCATCGTGTGGTCTTGTGTTTCATTGTCTCATCGTGTGGTCTTGTGTTTCATTGTCTCACCGTGTGGTCCTGTGTTTCATTGTCTCACCGTGTGGTCCTGTGTTTTATTGTCTCACCGTGTGGTCATGTGTTTCATTGTCTCACCGTGTGGTCTTGTGTTTCATTGTCTCACCGTGTGGTCTTGTGTTTCATTGTCTCATCGTGTGGTCCTGTGTTTCATTGTCTCACCGTGTGGTCCTGTGTTTCATTGTCTCACCGTGTGGTCTTGTGTTTCATTGTCTCATCGTGTGGTCTTGTGTTTCATTGTCTCACCGTGTGGTCTTGTGTTTCATTGTCTCATCGTGTGGTCCTGTGTTTCATTGTCTCATCGTGTGGTCCTGTGTTTCATTGTCTCACCGTGTGGTCTTGTGTTTCATTGTCTCACCGTGTGGTCTTGTGTTTCATTGTCTCACCGTGTGGTCTTGTGTTTCATTGTCTCACCGTGTGATCCTGTGTTTCATTGTCTCACCGTGTGGTCTTGTGTTTCATTGTCTCATCGTGTGGTCCTGTGTTTCATTGTCTCACCGTGTGGTCTTGTGTTTCATTGTCTCACCGTGTGGTCTTGTGTTTCATTGTCTCACCGTGTGGTCTTGTGTTTCATTGTCTCACCGTGTGGTCTTGTGTTTCATTGTCTCACCGTGTGGTATTGTGTTTCATTGTCTCACCGTGTGGTCCTGTGTTTCATTGTCTCATCGTGTGGTCTTGTGTTTCATTGTCTCATCGTGTGGTCTTGTGTTTCATTGTCTCACCGTGTGGTCTTGTGTTTCATTGTCTCACCGTGTGGTCTTGTGTTTCATTGTCTCACCGTGTGGTCTTGTGTTTCATTGTCTCAACGTGTGGTCTTGTGTTTCATTGTCTCATCGTGTGGTCCTGTTTTCATTGTCTCACCGTGTGGTCTTGTGTTTCATTGTCTCATCGTGTGGTCCTGTGTTTCATTGTCTCACCGTGTGGTCCTGTGTTTTATTGTCTCACCGTGTGGTCATGTGTTTCATTGTCTCACCGTGTGGTCTTGTGTTTCATTGTCTCACCGTGTGGTCTTGTGTTTCATTGTCTCATCGTGTGGTCCTGTGTTTCATTGTCTCATCGTGTGGTCCTGTGTTTCATTGTCTCACCGTGTGGTCTTGTGTTTCATTGTCTCACCGTGTGGTCTTGTGTTTCATTGTCTCACCGTGTGGTCTTGTGTTTCATTGTCTCACCGTGTGGTCTTGTGTTTCATTGTCTCACCGTGTGGTATTGTGTTTCATTGTCTCACCGTGTGGTCCTGTGTTTCATTGTCTCATCGTGTGGTCTTGTGTTTCATTGTCTCATCGTGTGGTCTTGTGTTTCATTGTCTCACCGTGTGGTCTTGTGTTTCATTGTCTCACCGTGTGGTCTTGTGTTTCATTGTCTCACCGTGTGGTCTTGTGTTTCATTGTCTCACCGTGTGGTCTTGTGTTTCATTGTCTCAACGTGTGGTCTTGTGTTTCATTGTCTCATCGTGTGGTCCTGTTTTTCATTGTCTCACCGTGTGGTCTTGTGTTTCATTGTCTCATCGTGTGGTCTTGTGTTTCATTGTCTCATCGTGTGGTCCTGTTTTTCATTGTCTCACCGTGTGGTCTTGTGTTTCATTGTCTCACCGTGTGGTCTTGTGTTTCATTGTCTCACCGTGTGGTCTTGTGTTTCATTGTCTCACCGTGTGGTCTTGTGTTTCATTGTCTCAACGTGTGGTCTTGTGTTTCATTGTCTCACCGTGTGGTCCTGTTTTTCATTGTCTCACCGTTGGTCTTGTGTTTCATTGTCTCATCGTGTGGTCCTGTGTTTCATTGTCTCACCGTGTGGTCCTGTGTTTTATTGTCTCACCGTGTGGTCATGTGTTTCATTGTCTCACCGTGTGGTCTTGTGTTTCATTGTCTCACCGTGTGGTCTTGTGTTTCATTGTCTCATCGTGTGGTCCTGTGTTTCATTGTCTCACCGTGTGGTCCTGTGTTTCATTGTCTCACCGTGTGGTCTTGTGTTTCATTGTCTCATCGTGTGGTCTTGTGTTTCATTGTCTCACCGTGTGGTCTTGTGTTTCATTGTCTCATCGTGTGGTCCTGTGTTTCATTGTCTCATCGTGTGGTCCTGTGTTTCATTGTCTCACCGTGTGGTCTTGTGTTTCATTGTCTCACCGTGTGGTCTTGTGTTTCATTGTCTCACCGTGTGGTCTTGTGTTTCATTGTCTCACCGTGTGATCCTGTGTTTCATTGTCTCACCGTGTGGTCTTGTGTTTCATTGTCTCATCGTGTGGTCCTGTGTTTCATTGTCTCACCGTGTGGTCTTGTGTTTCATTGTCTCACCGTGTGGTCTTGTGTTTCATTGTCTCACCGTGTGGTCTTGTGTTTCATTGTCTCACCGTGTGGTCTTGTGTTTCATTGTCTCACCGTGTGGTATTGTGTTTCATTGTCTCACCGTGTGGTCCTGTGTTTCATTGTCTCATCGTGTGGTCTTGTGTTTCATTGTCTCATCGTGTGGTCTTGTGTTTCATTGTCTCACCGTGTGGTCTTGTGTTTCATTGTCTCACCGTGTGGTCTTGTGTTTCATTGTCTCACCGTGTGGTCTTGTGTTTCATTGTCTCAACGTGTGGTCTTGTGTTTCATTGTCTCATCGTGTGGTCCTGTTTTTCATTGTCTCACCGTGTGGTCTTGTGTTTCATTGTCTCATCGTGTGGTCCTGTGTTTCATTGTCTCACCGTGTGGTCCTGTGTTTTATTGTCTCACCGTGTGGTCATGTGTTTCATTGTCTCACCGTGTGGTCTTGTGTTTCATTGTCTCACCGTGTGGTCTTGTGTTTCATTGTCTCATCGTGTGGTCCTGTGTTTCATTGTCTCATCGTGTGGTCCTGTGTTTCATTGTCTCACCGTGTGGTCTTGTGTTTCATTGTCTCACCGTGTGGTCTTGTGTTTCATTGTCTCACCGTGTGGTCTTGTGTTTCATTGTCTCACCGTGTGGTCTTGTGTTTCATTGTCTCACCGTGTGGTATTGTGTTTCATTGTCTCACCGTGTGGTCCTGTGTTTCATTGTCTCATCGTGTGGTCTTGTGTTTCATTGTCTCATCGTGTGGTCTTGTGTTTCATTGTCTCACCGTGTGGTCTTGTGTTTCATTGTCTCACCGTGTGGTCTTGTGTTTCATTGTCTCACCGTGTGGTCTTGTGTTTCATTGTCTCACCGTGTGGTCTTGTGTTTCATTGTCTCAA
The DNA here is from genome assembly GCF_034236695.1 of Oncorhynchus nerka. NCBI lineage: Eukaryota > Metazoa > Chordata > Actinopteri > Salmoniformes > Salmonidae > Oncorhynchus > Oncorhynchus nerka. Next base: position 28,442,488 of record NC_088411.1, read on the forward strand.
CGTGTGGTCTTGTGTTTCATTGTCTCATCGTGTGGTCCTGTTTTTCATTGTCTCACCGTGTGGTCTTGTGTTTCATTGTCTCATCGTGTGGTCCTGTGTTTCATTGTCTCACCGTGTGGTCCTGTGTTTTATTGTCTCACCGTGTGGTCATGTGTTTCATTGTCTCACCGTGTGGTCTTGTGTTTCATTGTCTCACCGTGTGGTCTTGTGTTTCATTGTCTCATCGTGTGGTCCTGTGTTTCATTGTCTCACCGTGTGGTCCTGTGTTTCATTGTCTCACCGTGTGGTCTTGTGTTTCATTGTCTCATCGTGTGGTCTTGTGTTTCATTGTCTCACCGTGTGGTCTTGTGTTTCATTGTCTCATCGTGTGGTCCTGTGTTTCATTGTCTCATCGTGTGGTCCTGTGTTTCATTGTCTCACCGTGTGGTCTTGTGTTTCATTGTCTCATCGTGTGGTCTTGTGTTTCATTGTCTCACCGTGTGGTCTTGTGTTTCATTGTCTGATCGTGTGGTCCTGTGTTTCATTGTCTCACTGTGTGGTCTTGTGTTTCATTGTCTCACCGTGTGGTCTTGTGTTTCATTGTCTCATCGTGTGGTCTTGTGTTTCATTGTCTCACCGTGTGGTCTTGTGTTTCATTGTCTCATCGTGTGGTCTTGTGTTTCATTGTCTCACCGTGTGGTCTTGTTTCATTGTCTCATCGTGTGGTCCTGTGTTTCATTGTCTCATCGTGTGGTCCTGTGTTTCATTGTCTCACCGTGTGGTCTTGTGTTTCATTGTCTCACCGTGTGGTCCTGTGTTTCATTGTCTCACCGTGTGGTCTTGTGTTTCATTGTCTCACCGTGTGGTCTTGTGTTTCATTGTCTCACCGTGTGGTCTTGTGTTTCATTGTCTCATCGTGTGGTCTTGTGTTTCATTGTCTCATCGTGTGGTCTTGTGTTTCATTGTCTCACCGTGTGGTCTTGTGTTTCATTGTCTCAACGTGTGGTCTTGTGTTTCATTGTCTCATCGTGTGGTCTTGTGTTTCATTGTCTCAACGTGTGGTCTTGTGTTTCATTGTCTCATCGTGTGGTCTTGTGTTTCATTGTCTCATCGTGTGGTCTTGTGTTTCATTGTCTCACCGTGTGGTCCTGTTTTTTCATTGTCTCACCGTGTGGTCTTGTGTTTCATTGTCTCATCGTGTGGTCTTGTGTTTCATTGTCTCACCGTGTGGTCTTGTGTGTTTCATTGTCTCACCGTGTGGTCTTGTGTTTCATTGTCTCACCGTGTGGTCTTGTGTTTCATTGTCTGATCGTGTGGTCCTGTGTTTCATTGTCTCACCGTGTGGTCTTTTGTTTCATTGTCTCACCGTGTGGTCTTGTGTTTCATTGTCTCATCGTGTGGTCTTGTGTTTCATTGTCTCACCGTGTGGTCTTGTGTTTCATTGTCTCATCGTGTGGTCTTTTGTTTCATTGTCTCATCGTGTGGTCCTGTGTTTCATTGTCTCACCGTGTGGTCTTGTGTTTCATTGTCTCACCGTGTGGTCTTGTGTTTCATTGTCTCACCGTGTGGTCTTGTGTTTCATTGTCTCACCGTGTGGTCTTGTGTTTCATTGTCTCACCGTGTGGTCTTGTGTTTCATTGTCTCACCGTGTGGTCTTGTGTTTCATTGTCTCATCGTGTGGTCTTGTGTTTCATTGTCTCACCGTGTGGTCTTGTGTTTCATTGTCTCACCGTGTGGTCTTGTGTTTCATTGTCTCACCGTGTGGTCTTGTGTTTCATTGTCTCACCGTGTGGTCTTGTGTTTCATTGTCTCACCGTGTGGTCTTGTGTTTCATTGTCTCATCGTGTGGTCCTGTTTTTCATTGTCTCACCGTGTGGTCTTGTGTTTCATTGTCTCATCGTGTGGTCCTGTGTTTCATTGTCTCACCGTGTGGTCCTGTGTTTCATTGTCTCACCGTGTGGTCTTGTGTTTCATTGTCTCACCGTGTGGTCTTGTGTTTCATTGTCTCACCGTGTGGTATTGTGTTTCATTGTCTCATCGTGTGGTCCTGTGTTTCATTGTCTCATCGTGTGGTCCTGTGTTTCATTGTCTCACCGTGTGGTCTTGTGTTTCATTGTCTCATCGTGTGGTCCTGTGTTTCATTGTCTCACCATGTGGTCTTGTGTTTCATTGTCTCACCGTGTGGTCTTGTGTTTCATTGTGTCACCGTGTGGTCTTGTGTTTCATTGTCTCACCGTGTGGTCTTGTGTTTCATTGTCTCACCGTGTGGTCTTGTGTTTCATTGTCTCACCGTGTGGTCTTGTGTTTCATTGTCTCACCGTGTGGTCTTGTGTTTCATTGTCTCACCGTGTGGTCTTGTGTTTCATTGTCTCACCGTGTGGTATTGTGTTTCATTGTCTCACCGTGTGGTCCTGTGTTTCATTGTCTCATCGTGTGGTCCTGTGTTTCATTGTCTCACCGTGTGGTCTTGTGTTTCATTGTCTCATCGTGTGGTCCAGTGTTTCATTGTCTCACCGTGTGGTCTTGTGTTTCATTGTCTCATCGTGTGGTCCTGTGTTTCATTGTCTCACCGTGTGGTCTTGTGTTTCATTGTCTCACCGTGCGGTCCTGTGTTTCATTGTCTCAACGTGTGGGCTTGTGTTTCATTGTCTCACCGTGTGGTCTTGTGTTTCATTGTCTCATCGTGTGGTCCTGTGTTTCATTGTCTCACCGTGTGGTCTTGTGTTTCATTGTCTCACCGTGTGGTCTTGTGTTTCATTGTCTCACCGTGTGGTCTTGTGTTTCATTGTCTCACCGTGTGGTCTTGTGTTTCATTGTCTCACCGTGTGGTCTTGTGTTTCATTGTCTCACCGTGTGGTCTTGTGTTTCATTGTCTGATCGTGTGGTCCTGTGTTTCATTGTCTCACCGTGTGGTCTTGTGTTTCATTGTCTCACCGTGTGGTCTTGTGTTTCATTGTCTCATCGTGTGGTCTTGTGTTTCATTGTCTCACCGTGTGGTCTTGTGTTTCATTGTCTCATCGTGTGGTCTTTTGTTTCATTGTCTCATCGTGTGGTCCTGTGTTTCATTGTCTCACCGTGTGGTCTTGTGTTTCATTGTCTCACCGTGTGGTCTTGTGTTTCATTGTCTCACCGTGTGGTCTTGTGTTTCATTGTCTCACCGTGTGGTCTTGTGTTTCATTGTCTCACCGTGTGGTCTTGTGTTTCATTGTCTCACCGTGTGGTCTTGTGTTTCATTGTCTCATCGTGTGGTCTTGTGTTTCATTGTCTCACCGTGTGGTCTTGTGTTTCATTGTCTCACCGTGTGGTCTTGTGTTTCATTGTCTCACCGTGTGGTCTTGTGTTTCATTGTCTCACCGTGTGGTCTTGTGTTTCATTGTCTCATCGTGTGGTCCTGTGTTTCATTGTCTCACCGTGTGGTCTTGTGTTTCATTGTCTCACCGTGTGGTCTTGTGTTTCATTGTCTCACCGTGTGGTCTTGTGTTTCATTGTCTCATCGTGTGGTCTTGTGTTTCATTTTCTCACCGTGTGGTCTTGTGTTTCATTGTCTCACCGTGTGGTCTTGTGTTTCATTGTCTCACCGTGTGGTCTTGTGTTTCATTGTCTCACCGTGTGGTCTTGTGTTTCATTGTCTCACCGTGTGGTCTTGTGTTTCATTGTCTCACCGTGTGGTCCTGTGTTTCATTGTCTCATCGTGTGGTCCTGTGTTTCATTGTCTCACCGTGTGGTCTTGTGTTTCATTGTCTCATCGTGTGGTCCTGTGTTTCATTGTCTCACCGTGTGGTCTTGTGTTTCATTGTCTCATCGTGTGGTCCTGTGTTTCATTGTCTCACCGTGTGGTCTTGTGTTTCATTGTCTCATCGTGTGGTCCTGTGTTTCATTGTCTTATCGCGTGGTCCTGTGTTTCATTATCTCACCGTGTGGTCTTGTGTTTCATTGTCTGATCGTGTGGTCTTGTGTTTCATTGTCTCACCGTGTGGTCTTGTGTTTCATTGTCTCACCGTGTGGTCTTGTTTCATTGTCTCATCGTGTGGTCCTGCGTTTCATTGTCTCATCGTGTGGTCCTGTGTTTCATTGTCTCACCGTGTGGTCTTGTGTTTCATTGTCTCACCGTGTGGTCTTGTGTTTCATTGTCTCACCGTGTGGTCTTGTGTTTCATTGTCTCACCGTGTGGTCTTGTGTTTCATTGTCTCACCGTTTGGTCCTGTGTTTCATTGTCTCACCGTGTGGTCTTGTGTTTCATTGTCTCACCGTGTGGTCTTGTGATTCATTGTCTCACCGTGTGGTCTTGTGTTTCATTGTCTCATCGTGTGGTCCTGTGTTTCATTGTCTCACCGTGTGGTCTTGTGTTTCATTGTCTGATCGTGTGGTCCTGTGTTTCATTGTCTCACCGTGTGGTCCTGTGTTTCATTATCTCACCGTGTGGTCTTGTGTTTCATTGTCTCATCGTGTGGTCTTGTGTTTCATTGTCTCACCGTGTGGTCTTGTGTTTCATTGTCTCATCGTGTGGTCTTGTGTTTCATTGTCTCACCGTGTGGTCTTGTTTCATTGTCTCATCGTGTGGTCCTGTGTTTCATTGTCTCATCGTGTGGTCCTGTGTTTCATTGTCTCACCGTGTGGTCTTGTGTTTCATTGTCTCACCGTGTCGTCTTGTGTTTCATTGTCTCACTGTGTGGTCTTGTGTTTCATTGTCTCACCGTGTGGTCTTGTGTTTCATTGTCTCACCGTGTGGTCCTGTGTTTCATTGTCTCACCGTGTGGTCTTGTGTTTCATTGTCTCATCGTGTGGTCTTGTGTTTCATTGTCTCACCGTGTGGTCTTGTGTTTCATTGTCTCACCGTGTGGTCTTGTGTTTCATTGTCTCACCGTGTGGTCTTGTGTTTCATTGTCTCACCGTGTGGTCTTGTGTTTCATTGTCTCACCGTGTGGTCCTGTGTTTCATTGTCTCATCGTGTGGTCCTGTGTTTCATTGTCTCACCGTGTGGTCTTGTGTTTCATTGTCTCATCGTGTGGTCCTGTGTTTCATTGTCTCACCGTGTGGTCTTGTGTTTCATTGTCTCATCGTGTGGTCCTGTGTTTCATTGTCTCACCGTGTGGTCTTGTGTTTCATTGTCTCATCGTGTGGTCCTGTGTTTCATTGTCTTATCGCGTGGTCCTGTGTTTCATTATCTCACCGTGTGGTCTTGTGTTTCATTGTCTGATCGTGTGGTCTTGTGTTTCATTGTCTCACCGTGTGGTCTTGTGTTTCATTGTCTCACCGTGTGGTCTTGTTTCATTGTCTCATCGTGTGGTCCTGTGTTTCATTGTCTCATCGTGTGGTCCTGTGTTTCATTGTCTCATCGTGTGGTCCTGTGTTTCATTGTCTCACCGTGTTGTCTTGTGTTTCATTGTCTCACCGTGTGGTCTTGTGTTTCATTGTCTCACCGTGTGGTCTTGTGTTTCATTGTCTCACCGTGTGGTCTTGTGTTTCATTGTCTCACCATTTGGTCCTGTGTTTCATTGTCTCACCGTGTGGTCTTGTGTTTCATTGTCTCACCGTGTGGTCTTGTGTTTCATTGTCTCACCGTGTGGTCTTGTGTTTCATTGTCTCATCGTGTGGTCTTGTGTTTCATTGTCTCACCGTGTGGTCTTGTGTTTCATTGTCTCATCATGTGGTCCTGTGTTTCATTGTCTCACCGTGTGGTCTTGTGTTTCATTGTCTCATCGTGTGGTCCTGTGTTTCATTGTCTCACCGTGTGGTCTTGTGTTTCATTGTCTCATCGTGTGGTCCTGTGTTTCATTGTCTTATCGCGTGGTCCTGTGTTTCATTATCTCACCGTTTGGTCTTGTGTTTCATTGTCTGATCGTGTGGTCTTGTGTTTCATTGTCTCACCGTGTGGTCTTGTGTTTCATTGTCTCACCGTGTGGTCTTGTTTCATTGTCTCATCGTGTGGTCCTGTGTTTCATTGTCTCATCGTGTGGTCCTGTGTTTCATTGTCTCATCGTGTGGTCTTGTGTTTCATTGTCTCACCGTGTGGTCTTGTGTTTCATTGTCTCACCGTGTGGTCTTGTGTTTCATTGTCTCACCGTGTGGTCTTGTGTTTCATTGTCTCACCGTTTGGTCCTGTGTTTCATTGTCTCACCGTGTGGTCTTGTGTTTCATTGTCTCACCGTGTGGTCTTGTGTTTCATTGTCTCACCGTGTGGTCTTGTGTTTCATTGTCTCATCGTGTGGACTTGTGTTTCATTGTCTCACCGTGTGGTCTTGTGTTTCATTGTCTCACCGTGTGGTCTTGTGTTTCATTGTCTCACCGTGTGGTCTTGTGTTTCATTGTCTCACCGTGTGGTCTTGTGTTTCATTGTCTCACCGTGTGGTATTGTGTTTCATTGTCTCACCGTGTGGTCCTGTGTTTCATTGTCTCATCGTGTGGTCCTGTGTTTCATTGTCTCACCGTGTGGTCTTGTGTTTCATTGTCTCATCGTGTGGTCCTGTGTTTCATTGTCTCACCGTGTGGTCTTGTGTTTCATTGTCTCATCGTGTGGTCCTGTGTTTCATTGTCTCACCGTGTGGTCTTGTGTTTCATTGTCTCACCGTGTGGTCCTGTGTTTCATTGTCTCACCGTGTGGTCTTGTGTTTCATTGTCTCACCGTGTGGTCTTGTGTTTCATTGTCTCATCGTGTGGTCCTGTGTTTCATTGTCTCACCGTGTGGTCTTGTGTTTCATTGTCTCATCGTGTGGTCTTGTGTTTCATTGTCTCACCGTGTGGTCTTGTGTTTCATTGTCTCATCTTGTGTTTCATTGTGGTCCTGTGTTTCATTGTCTCACCGTGTGGTCTTGTGTTTCATTGTCTCATCGTGTGGTCCTGTGTTTCATTGTCTTATCGCGTGTGGTCCTGTGTTTCATTATCTCACCGTGTGGTCTTGTGTTTCATTGTCTGATCGTGTGGTCTTGTGTTTCATTGTCTCACCGTGTGGTCTTGTGTTTCATTGTCTCACCGTGTGGTCTTTGTTTCATTGTCTTGTGTTTCATTGTCTCACCGTGTGGTCCTGTGTTTCATTGTCTCATCGTGTGGTCCTGTGTTTCATTGTCTCACCGTGTGGTCTTGTGTTTCATTGTCTCACCGTGTGGTCTTGTGTTTCATTGTCTCACCGTGTGGTCTTGTGTTTCATTGTCTCACCGTGTGGTCTTGTGTTTCATTGTCTCACCGTGTGGTCTTGTGTTTCATTGTCTCACCGTGTGGTCTTGTGTTTCATTGTCTCACCGTGTGGTCTTGTGTTTCATTGTCTCACCGTGTGGTCCTGTGTTTCATTGTCTCATCGTGTGGTCCTGTGTTTCATTGTCTCACCGTGTGGTCTTGTGTTTCATTGTCTCACCGTGTGGTCTTGTTTCATTGTCTCATCGTGTGGTCCTGTGTTTCATTGTCTCATCGTGTGGTCCTGTGTTTCATTGTCTCATCGTGTGGTCCTGTGTTTCATTGTCTCACCGTGTTGTCTTGTGTTTCATTGTCTCACCGTGTGGTCTTGTGTTTCATTGTCTCACCGTGTGGTCTTGTGTTTCATTGTCTCACCGTGTGGTCTTGTGTTTCATTGTCTCACCATTTGGTCCTGTGTTTCATTGTCTCACCGTGTGGTCTTGTGTTTCATTGTCTCACCGTGTGGTCTTGTGTTTCATTGTCTCACCGTGTGGTCTTGTGTTTCATTGTCTCATCGTGTGGTCTTGTGTTTCATTGTCTCACCGTGTGGTCTTGTGTTTCATTGTCTCATCATGTGGTCCTGTGTTTCATTGTCTCACCGTGTGGTCTTGTGTTTCATTGTCTCATCGTGTGGTCCTGTGTTTCATTGTCTTATCGCGTGGTCCTGTGTTTCATTATCTCACCGTGTGGTCTTGTGTTTCATTGTCTGATCGTGTGGTCTTGTGTTTCATTGTCTCACCGTGTGGTCTTGTGTTTCATTGTCTCACCGTGTGGTCTTGTGTTTCATTGTCTCACCGTTTGGTCCTGTGTTTCATTGTCTCACCGTGTGGTCTTGTGTTTCATTGTCTCACCGTGTGGTCTTGTGTTTCATTGTCTCACCGTGTGGTCTTGTGTTTCATTGTCTCATCGTGTGGACTTGTGTTTCATTGTCTCACCGTGTGGTCTTGTGTTTCATTGTCTCACCGTGTGGTCTTGTGTTTCATTGTCTCACCGTGTGGTCTTGTGTTTCATTGTCTCACCGTGTGGTCTTGTGTTTCATTGTCTCACCGTGTGGTATTGTGTTTCATTGTCTCACCGTGTGGTCCTGTGTTTCATTGTCTCATCGTGTGGTCCTGTGTTTCATTGTCTCACCGTGTGGTCTTGTGTTTCATTGTCTCATCGTGTGGTCCTGTGTTTCATTGTCTCACCGTGTGGTCTTGTGTTTCATTGTCTCATCGTGTGGTCCTGTGTTTCATTGTCTCACCGTGTGGTCCTGTGTTTCATTGTCTCACCGTGTGGTCTTGTGTTTCATTGTCTCACCGTGTGGTCTTGTGTTTCATTGTCTCATCGTGTGGTCCTGTGTTTCATTGTCTCACCGTGTGGTCTTGTGTTTCATTGTCTCATCGTGTGGTCCTGTGTTTCATTGTCTCACCGTGTGGTCTTGTGTTTCATTGTCTCATCGTGTGGTCCTGTGTTTCATTGTCTCACCGTGTGGTCTTGTGTTTCATTGTCTCATCGTGTGGTCCTGTGTTTCATTGTCTTATCGCGTGGTCCTGTGTTTCATTATCTCACCGTGTGGTCTTGTGTTTCATTGTCTGATCGTGTGGTCTTGTGTTTCATTGTCTCACCGTGTGGTCTTGTGTTTCATTGTCTCACCGTGTGGTCTTGTTTCATTGTCTCATCGTGTGGTCCTGTGTTTCATTGTCTCATCGTGTGGTCCTGTGTTTCATTGTCTCACCGTGTGGTCTTGTGTTTCATTGTCTCACCGTGTGGTCTTGTGTTTCATTGTCTCACCGTGTGGTCTTGTGTTTCATTGTCTCACCGTGTGGTCTTGTGTTTCATTGTCTCACCGTGTGGTCCTGTGTTTCATTGTCTCACCGTGTGGTCTTGTGTTTCATTGTCTCACCGTGTGGTCTTGTGTTTCATTGTCTCACCGTGTGGTCTTGTGTTTCATTGTCTCACCGTGTGGTCTTGTGTTTCATTGTCTCACCGTGTGGTCTTGTGTTTCATTGTCTCACCGTGTGGTCTTGTGTTTCATTGTCTCACCGTGTGGTCTTGTGTTTCATTGTCTCACCGTGTGGTCCTGTGTTTCATTGTCTCATCGTGTGGTCCTGTGTTTCATTGTCTCACCGTGTGGTCTTGTGTTTCATTGTCTCATCGTGTGGTCCTGTGTTTCATTGACTCACCGTGTGGTCTTGTGTTTCATTGTCTCATCGTGTGGTCCTGTGTTTCATTGTCTCACCGTGTGGTCTTGTGTTTCATTGTCTCACCGTGTGGTCTTGTGTTTCATTGTCTCACCGTGTGGTCTTGTGTTTCATTGTCTCACCGTGTGGTCTTGTGTTTCATTGTCTCACCGTGTGGTCCTGTGTTTCATTGTCTCACCGTGTGGTCCTGTGTTTCATTGTCTCATCGTGTGGTCCTGTGTTTCATTGTCTCATCGTGTGGTCCTGTGTTTCATTGTCTCACCGTGTGGTCTTGTGTTTCATTGTCTCACCGTGTGGTCTTGTGTTTCATTGTCTCACCGTGTGGTCTTGTGTTTCATTGTCTCACCGTGTGGTCTTGTGTTTCATTGTCTCACCGTGTGGTCCTGTGTTTCATTGTCTCACCGTGTGGTCTTGTGTTTCATTGTCTCACCGTGTGGTCTTGTGTTTCATTGTCTCACCGTGTGGTCTTGTGTTTCATTGTCTCATCGTGTGGTCTTGTGTTTCATTGTCTCATCCTGTGGTCTTGTGTTTCATTGTCTCATCCTGTGGTCTTGTGTTTCATTGTCTCATCCTGTGGTCTTGTGTTTCATTGTCTCACCGTGTGGTCTTGTGTTTCATTGTCTCATCCTGTGGTCTTGTGTTTCATTGTCTCATCCTGTGGTCTTGTGTTTCATTGTCTCATCCTGTGGTCTTGTGTTTCATTGTCTCATCCTGTGGTCTTGTGTTTCATTGTCTCACCGTGTGGTCTTGTGTTTCATTGTCTCATCCTGTGGTCTTGTGTTTCATTGTCTCATCCTGTGGTCTTGTGTTTCATTGTCTCACCGTGTGGTCTTGTGTTTCATTGTCTCATCCTGTGGTCTTGTGTTTCATTGTCTCATCCTGTGGTCTTGTGTTTCATTGTCTCATCCTGTGGTCTTGTGTTTCATTGTCTCACCGTGTGGTCTTGTGTTTCATTGTCTCACCGTGTGGTCCTGTGTTTCATTGTCTCACCGTGTGGTCCTGTGTTTCATTGTCTCATCGTGTGGTCCTGTGTTTCATTGTCTCATCGTGTGGTCCACCGTGGTCTTGTGTTTCATTGTCTCACCTTGTGTTTCATTGTCCATCCTGTGTTTCATTGTCTCACCGTGTGGTCTTGTGTTTCATTGTCTCACCGTGTGGTCTTGTGTTTCATTGTCTCACCGTGTGGTCTTGTGTTTCATTGTCTCACCGTGTGGTCTTGTGTTTCATTGTCTCACCGTGTGGTCCTGTGTTTCATTGTCTCACCGTGTGGTCTTGTGTTTCATTGTCTCACCGTGTGGTCTTGTGTTTCATTGTCTCACCGTGTGGTCTTGTGTTTCATTGTCTCATCGTGTGGTCTTGTGTTTCATTGTCTCATCCTGTGGTCTTGTGTTTCATTGTCTCATCCTGTGGTCTTGTGTTTCATTGTCTCATCCTGTGGTCTTGTGTTTCATTGTCTCACCGTGTGGTCTTGTGTTTCATTGTCTCATCCTGTGGTCTTGTGTTTCATTGTCTCATCCTGTGGTCTTGTGTTTCATTGTCTCATCCTGTGGTCTTGTGTTTCATTGTCTCATCCTGTGGTCTTGTGTTTCATTGTCTCACCGTGTGGTCTTGTGTTTCATTGTCTCATCCTGTGGTCTTGTGTTTCATTGTCTCATCCTGTGGTCTTGTGTTTCATTGTCTCACCGTGTGGTCTTGTGTTTCATTGTCTCATCCTGTGGTCTTGTGTTTCATTGTCTCATCCTGTGGTCTTGTGTTTCATTGTCTCACCGTGTGGTCTTGTGTTTCATTGTCTCATCCTGTGGTCTTGTGTTTCATTGTCTCATCCTGTGGTCTTGTGTTTCATTGTCTCACCGTGTGGTCTTGTGTTTCATTGTCTCATCCTGTGGTCTTGTGTTTCATTGTCTCATCCTGTGGTCTTGTGTTTCATTGTCTCATCCTGTGGTCTTGTGTTTCATTGTCTCACCGTGTGGTCTTGTGTTTCATTGTCTCATCCTGTGGTCTTGTGTTTCATTGTCTCATCCTGTGCTCTTGTGTTTCATTCTGTGCACTTGAAGAATATAAACATACAGTGCATTCAAAAAGTATTCAGACCCCTTGACTTTTTTCACCTTTTTGTTACGTTACAGCCTTTTTCTAAAATGGATGAAATAAAAACAAATCCTCAGAAATCTACACACAATACCCAATGAATGTCACGCCTGCTCCCGCTCCCGCTCCCTGGTGCTCCAGGCTCCAGGCTACCCGTCTTTACCCGCACCTGTCACCATCATTATGCACAGCTGCGCTCATTGGACTCACCTGGACTCCTCCACGTGGTTGATTACCCCCCGTATATCTGTCTGTTCCTCTGTAGTGTTCCATGTGTCCGCATGAATGGTTATGCGTTCCTGTCCAGACGATGTTCCTGTTCTGTTTCATGTCCGTCAGTTATTAAACCTTCACTTCCTGTGCCTGCTTCTCATCTCCTGCATTGATCCTTTAAGAATGTGGACACCATTACAAGAAACATCAGGGAGTTTTTTAGGGTTTTGTTTTGTTGGTGATGTCGGGCTTGGAAGGACACAGTCTTGGAAATTTGTGTTTGTGTGTGCCATTAAGACAGGACGCACCTGCTAAAATCGGTTTCCTATCGAACATACTTCTTTCCGTAAGAAGTATTATAGTTTGATTACATTTTAGGGTATCTGAGGAGTAAATGGAAACTTATTTTGACTTGTTGAAACAAAGTTTAGGGGTAGATTTTCAGATTCCTTTCTCTGCAAGTTGAACGAGTGGATTACTCAAATCGATGGCGCCAACTAAACTGACTTTTTGGGATATAAAAAATGATTTTATCTAACTTAGCAACCATGCATGTTATAGCTGGAACCCCTTGTATGACAAATCAGAGGAAGATTTTCAAAAAGTAAGTGAATATTTAATTGTTATATGTGAATTTATGAAAACTGTGCCAGTGGAAAAATATTTTGATGTGGGGCGCAGTCCTCAAACAATCGCATGGCATGTTTTCACTGTAATAGCTACTGTAAATCAGACAGTGCAGTTAGATTAACAAGAATTGAAGCTTTCAGCCGATATAAGACACTTATGTGTACCTAAATGTTTAAAATCTATAATATTTACGATTATTTATTTGAATTGTGCGCCCTCCAGTTTCACCGGAAGTTGTCCTGCTAGCGGGATTCCTATAACCTGCACCTGCTTCTCATCTCCTGCGTCGAACCTTTCAATGATGACAAAGCCAAAACGTTTTTATACACTACTGGTCAAAAGTTTTAGAATACCTACTCATTCAAGGATATTTTTTTTCTTCTATTTTCTACATTGTAAAATAACAGTGAAGACATCAAAATTATGAAATAACACATGGAATCATGTAGTAAAAAAAAGTGTTTTTGAAGTAGCTACCCTCTGCCTTGATGACAGCTTTGCACACGCTAGGCATTCTATCAGCCAGCTTCACCAGGAATGCTTTTCCAACAGTCTTAAAGGAGTTCCCACATATGCTGAGCACCTGTTGGCTGCTTTAGCTTCTCAATATGTTTGAAGTCGGGGGATTGTGGAGGCCAGGTCATCTGATGCAGCACTCCGTCACTCTCCTTCTTGGTAAAATAGCCCTTACACAGCCTGGAGGTGTGTTGGGTCATTGTCCTGTTGAAAAACAAATGAGATGGGATGGCGTATTGCTGCAGAATGCTGTGGTAGCCATGCTGGTTAAGTGTGCCTTGAATTCTAACTGAATCACAGACAGTGTCACTATAAAAGCACCCCCACACCACAACACCTCCTCCTCCATGCTTTACGGTGGGAACCACACATGCGGAGCTCATCCGTTCACCCACACCGCATCTCGCAAAGACACGGCGATTGGAACCAAAAATCTCAAATTTGGACTCCAGACCAAAGGACACATTTCCACTGGTCTAATGTAAATTGCTCATGTTTCTTGACCCAAGCAAGTTTCTTCTTATTATTGGTGTCCTTTAGTAGTGGTTTCTTTGCAGCAATTCGACCATGAAGGCCTGATTCACTCAGTCTCCTCTGAACAGTTGATGTTGAGATGTGTCTGTTACTTGAACTCTGTGAAGCATTTACTTGGGCTGCAATTTCTAAGGCTGCTAACTCTAATTAACTTATTCTCTGCAGCAGAGGTAACTCTGGGTCTTCCATTCCTGTGGAGGTCCTCATGAGAGCCGGTTTCATCATAGCACTTGATGGTTTTTGCGACTGCACTTGAAGAAACGTTCAAAGTTCTTAATTTTCTGTATTGTGTGACCTTCGTGTCTTAAAGTAATGATGGACTGTCGTTTCTATTTCCTTATTTGAGCTGTTCTTGCCATAATACGGACTCTGTCTTTTACCAAATAGGGCTATCTTCTGTATACCCACCCTACTTTGTCACAGAACAACTGATTAGCTCAAATGCATTAAGACGGAAAGAAATTCCACAAATGAACTTTTAAGAAGGCACACCTGTTAATTAAAATGCATAAAAATTGTAATATTAAAATAGTAAAAATAAAGAAAAACCCTTGAATGAGTAGGTGTATATTTTTGAAAACGTATTTAAAAGGAAAAACAGAAATATCTTATTTACATAAGCATTCAGACAATTTGCTATGATACTCGAAATTGAACTCAGGTGCATCCTGTTTCCATTGATTATCCTTGAGATTCTTCTACAACTTGATTGGAGTCTACCTGTGGTAAATTCAATTGATTGGACATGATTTGGAAAGGCACACACCTGTCTATATAAGGTCCCACAGTTGACAGTGTAAGTCAGAGCAAAAACCAAGCCATGTCGAAGGAATTGTCAGTAGAGATCCAAGACAACATTTTGTTGAGGCCCAGATCTGGGGAAGAGTAAAAAAGGTCCTCAAGAACACAGTGGCCTCCATCATTCTTAAATGGAAGAAGTTTGGAACCACCAAGACTCTTCCTAGAGCTGGCCGCCCAGCCAAACTGAGCAATCAGGGGAGAAGGGCCTTGGTCAGGGAGGCGCCCAAGAACCCAGTGGTCACTCTTACAGAGCTCTAGAGTTCCTCTGTGAAGATGGGAGAGCCTCTGAGGCATCTCTGCAGAACTCCACCAATCAGGCCTTTATGATAGAGTGGGAAGACGGAAACCACTCTTCAGCAAAAAGGCACATGACAGCCCGCTTGGAGTTTGCCAAAAGGTTATAGACTCTCAGACCATGACAAATAAGATTCTCTGGTCTGATCAAACCAAGATTCAACTCTTTGGCCTGAATGCCAAGTGTCACGTCTGGAGGAAACCTGTCACCATCCCTACACTGAAGCATGGTGGAGGGATGTTTTTCAGCGGCAGAGACTGGGAGACTAGTTAGGATTGAGGGAAAGATGAACAGAGCCTATTTATTGCCTTACGTCCCTAATCTTACCTCATTTGCAGACACTGTATATAGACTTTTCTATTGTGTTAATGACTGTTCGTTTGTTTATTCCATGTCTGTGTTGTTGTTTGTGTCGCGCTGCTTTGCTTTATCTTGGCCATGTCGCAGTTGTAAATGAGAACTTGTTCTCAACTGGCCTACCTGGTTAGATAAAGGTGAAATAAAAACATTTATAAAAAAAGATCATAAACAGTCCGCATGCACAGATGGATGGATGAACACACACACACGAAAAGACATTCGGAGGCATGTACATGCATGCATTGAGTGTGTGTGTGAATGCGTTCATGCATGCACGTGTGATAGCACAGGTGAAGTACTGATTGAAATACTATTGATCTATGTGTCCAAAACCGCATGTCATTATAAATGCAAAGGTCCACCATTACAGCCTAGTAAACTATAGAAAGCATCATCATAATCAATGCTTAAGATTGACTTCTGAAAACAATTATTTATAATCCCCTCATTATTTGTAAAGGTAAAGATTTGGAAAGTGTTACTACAGGTAAGAGGAGATCCCTATTTGTTACAAACTCTGGGTTTCCTGCAAGATTGTGTAATCCCTCTGAACTAAAGCCTACCCACTGGTTGACTGAATGCTGTTTCTACGTCATTTCAATGAAATGACGTTGAACCAACGTGAAATAGACGTGGAATTGACGTCTGTGTCGATTAGGTATGGCATTACTTTCAGGAGACAACACAAGTCTTCAGGTCTCAGGGAAGATGTGTCATCACGTCAGCGACGAGGGTGGTTAATGGTGTGTGTGTGTATTTGTGTGGTGTTGGTAATGTAAGCTCTTTGTTAAGTCAGTAAACAAGCTGTGAGCCTGCTGGATTTCATGCTTATTGCCTTTGGTAATCCCTCTGGCTTCTTCCTATGCTGAAACGAAGTGTGTGTGTGTGTGTGTGTGTGTGTGTGAGAGAGAGACTCCGCAGTATCAGGAGCCTTCTCTCTAGCACACACACACACTTTGTCTCAAGTACACCAGCAGCACGCTTCCTGTTTCCCCCCTGAGGTAGTGACACTGTGTGTTTAAGGAAGATCTAGAATGCAATCCTCTGGGTGATATTAGGAATGTAAGGCCCACACACACACATTCACATATGCTCGCATAATCATGCACACCAGTGGAGGGTGCTGAGGGGAGGACGGCTCATAACAATGGTTGGAAGGGAGTAAATGGAATGGTATCAAACATACATGGTTTTTATGAGTTTAATACCATTCCATTCACTCCATTCCAGCCATTATTATGAGCCGTCCTCCCCTCAGCAGCATCCACTGATGCACACATGCATGTGTAACAGGGTAGAACCGTCAACCTATATTGAACGCACTCTTTATTCTGCCTGTGCCAGGTGTATGTGATTGTTAATTAAGGGTGTAGCCTTTTGTATAAAAGCCGTCCTGTTTGTTTCATTTGGGGGATCCCCTTACTATGTGCTGGTCAGTGGGCCTTGGGAGGATGGGCGTGATGATGGTGGTTTTTGAAACAAAGTAAGTATGAGAAATAGGAATGCTTGTATATGTGGTGTTTTTAGGCATTGGTGCCCATATTCCACCTAGACCTGCTCTCATTCTCCCTGGGCACGCTGTCTGAGTGTTGCAACACATTACTGCCTGTTTGACTATGTGAATAAACCTGGTGATATTTGTTTGAGCTCTCATGTTGCTATCTGTTGAAGTCTCTTGTAGGACAGTTGTACGACGCTCCTGGAGCTGGAGAGCACGTATGGACATGATGTAGGCCTATGGGATAGCCTTTCTTTTGACTCTGATAATAAATGGTTGCACCCTGACTGTGTGATTCCCATGCTCCAGTCCTTGACACAAAGAACGTTATGTTTAGCTTAGTCCTGAGGACTTCACCTCGCGTATAAAAGATGGTATATTACGGCTATAAGAGTAGGCTATTTAAGTAATAAGGCCAGAGGTGGTGTGGTATATGGCTGTTCTTAGAAATGATGCTAAGTGGAGTGCCTGGATACAGCCCTTAGCTGTGGTATACTGGCCATATACATCACACCCCTGAGGTGCCTTATTGCTATTATACACTAGATATAATGTAATTTAAAGCAGTAAAAATAAATGTTTCGTCATACCTGTGGTATACGCTCTGATATACCACGGCTTTCAGCCAATCAGCATTCAGGGCTCGAACCACCCAGTTTATAATTATTGTTAAATCCGCCACTTTAGGGTAGGTAACAACACATCCGCCACACTGATCCTCAACACAGGGGCTCCTCAGGGGTGCGTGCTCAGTCCCCTCCTGTTTGCCGATGACACAACAGTGGTAGGCCTGATCACCAACAAAGAGATCGCCTATAGGGAGGAGGTCAGAGACCTGGCTGTGTGGTGCCAGGACAACAACCTCTCCCTCAATGTGAACCTAGACAAAGGAAATTATTGTGGACTACAGGAAAAGGATGACCGAGCACATCCCCATTCTCATCGACGGGGCTGTAGTTTAGCAGGTTGAGAGCTTCAAGTTCCTTGGTGTCCACATCACCAACAACAGAATCCTGATTGGTTGCATCACTGCCTGTTATGGCAACTGCTCGGGCCCTCCGACCGCAAGGCACTACAGAGGGTAGTGCATACAGCCCAGTACATAACTGGGGCCAAGCTTCCTGCCATCCAGGACCTCTATACCAGGCGGTGTAAGAGGAAAGCCCTAAAAATGGTCAAAGACTCCAGCCACCCTAGTCATAGACCGTTTTCTCTGCTACTGCACTGCAAGCAGTACCGGAGTGCCAAGTCTAGGTCCAAGAGGCTTCTTAACAGCTTCTACCCCCAAGCCATAAGACACCTGAACATCTAATCAAATGGCTAACCAGACTATTTGCATTGCCCCTCCCCCTTCTCTTCCCCTCTTTTACACTGCTGCTACTCTGTTATTTATGCACAATCACTTTAATAACTCTACCTACAGGTACATATTACCTCAACTAACCGGTGCCCTCGCGCATTGACTGGTACCCCCCTGTATATAGTCTTGCTATTGTTATTTTACTGCTGCTCTTTAATTACTTGTTACTTTTATTTCATATTCTTATCCGTATTTTTTAAATCTGCATTGTTGGTTAGGGGCTCGTAAGTAAGTATTTCACCGTAAGGTCTACTACACCTGTTGTATTCGGCGCATGCAACTAATACAATTTGATTTGATTACATATGCCGTCTTAATCTTGTCTGTCAAACTCGGCACATGTCACGACTGTAGTACATAGTGTACAAAACATTAAGAAGACCTTCCAGATGAGTTGCACCACTGTTTGGCCTCAGAACAGCCTCAATTCGTCTGGGCATTGATTCCAATGCTTCCCACAGTTGTCATGTTGGCTGGATGTTCTTTGGGTGGTGGATCATTCTTGATACACACAGGAAACTGTTGTGCGTGAAGCCAGAACTGTTGCAGTTCAGACAAACCGGTGCGCCTGTCATCTACTATACCCCGTTCAAAGGAACTTATCTTTTGTCTTGAACATTCACCCTCTGAATGGCACATACAGTGGGGAGAACAAGTATTTGATACACTGCCGATTTTGCAGGTTTTCCTACTTACAAAACATGTAGAGGTCTGTAATGTTTATCATAGGTACACTTCAACTGTGAGAGACGGAATCTAAAACAAAAATCCAGAAAATCACATTCACATCACGATTTGTAAGTAATGATTTGCATTTTATTGCATGACATAAGTATTTGATCACCTACCAACCAGTAAGAATTCCGTCTCTCACAGACCTGTTCGTTTTTCTTTAAGAAGCCCTGCTGTTCTCCACTCATTACCTGTATTAACTGCACCTGTTTGAACTTGTTACCTGTACAAAAGACACCTGTCCACACACTCAATCAAACAGAATCCAACCTCTCCACAATGGTCAAGACCAGAGAGCTGTGTAAGGACATCAGGAATAAAATTGTAGACCTGCACAAGGCTGGGATGGGCTACAGGACAATAGGCAAGCAGCTTGGTGAGAAGGCAACAACTGTTGGCGCAATTAATAGAAAATGGAAGAAGTTCAAGATGTCGGTCAATCACCCTCGGTCTGGGGTTCCATGCAAGATCTCACCTCGTAGGGCATCAATGATCATGAGGAAGGTGAGGGATCAGCCCAGAACTACACGGCAGGACCTGGTCAATGACCTGAAGAGAGCTGGGACCACAGTGGGGACAGGATGACTGCACCGTATTGAGGGGAGGATGGATGGGGCCATGTATCGCGAGATCTTGGCCAACAACCTCCTTCCCTCAGTAAGAGCATTGAAGATGGGTCGTGGCTGGGTCTTCCAGCATTACAACGACCCTAAACACACAGCCAGGGCAACTAAGGAGTGGCCCCGTAAGAAGCATCTCAAGGTCCTGGAGTGGCCTAGCCAGTCTCCCGACCTGAACCCAATAGAAAATCTTTGGAGGGAGCTGAAAGTCCGTATTGCCCAGCGACAGCCCCGAAACCTGAAGGATCTGGAGAAGGTCTGTATGGAGGAGTGGGCCAAAATCCTTGCTGCAGTGTGTGCAAACCTGGTCAAGAACTACAGGAAACGTATGATCTCTGTAATTGCAAACAAAGGTTTCTGTACCAAATATTAAGCTCTGCTTTTCTGATGTATCAAATACTTATGTCATGCAATAAAATGCAAATTAATTACTTAAAAATCATACAATGTGATTTTCTGGATTTTTGTTTTAGATTCTGTCTCTCACAGTTGAAGTGTACCTATGATATAAAATTACAGACCTCTACATGCTTTGTAAGTAGGAAACACTGCCGATTTGGCAGGTTATCAAATACTACTTGTTCTCCCCACTGTACATATGGCACATACTGTACACAATCCATGTCTCAAGGCTTAAAAATCCTTAACCAGCACTTCACCTACACTGAAGTGTATTTAGCAAGTGACAATAAGGGATCATAGCTTTCACCTGGTCAGTCTGTCATGGAAAGAGGTAATTATGAACAGTGTTTTGTACAATGTGTACAAACCTAGCTAAAATGGGAATCTGATCATGGGGATCCGATCATGTACATTGTGAGACTGCAGAGAGAACGATGTGTGTGTGTGTGTGTGTGTGTGGGGGGGGGGGGGTGGTAGTGTGTGCATGCATTGTTATTGATTGAGGATGCTGTAGCTGTACAATAATTCAGCTGCTCTTAATGCCCTGTGTGTGATGAGCGTGTCTGTGGTAATTGCACTTCTGTAATCATTTCTCCCTGTCTCGCCCTGATGTGTGTGTTGGACATTGTGTAAGTGTGGATTGAGGATGCTGTATCAGTGCAGGTAGATGGAAGGAGATTCAGCTGCTGACCAAACTCTATGTAGTACAACTCTGCTGTCTACATCATCTCCTGATTCTCTTCCACAATAGCAATGTGTCTCTGGCATATGGAGATGTGACTCAGTTTAAGGAGAAAGACCACAGGCCTATAATTGGATCTCAATTGAAGTCTGAGACAGACAAGCTGATGTACTGTGTCATGTTCTCCCCCCACTACAATAACAATCCCTGTAGAGATGGTGACACTTGAGTACCCAAATTTCCTCCCTCTTCTCTTCAAGGAATGTCTGTCTCACGGTTAAACACTTTAAGATGAAGTGTCACCGTGCTAAACTAACTTTCCATAATTTTTATGATGACTTTGGATGACAAATGTATTCCTGGAGTTGAAAGAAGTGACACTGTCAGGGATGACCTAGCAGGCAACGAGAGACAACGGAGTAGGTTGCACACCATGTAAGGGTTTTATTCCTCAACATAGAAAATGCAAATAATGATAAGGAAATAAACCAGTGCTTTAAAATATACTAAATGGGCCTCCCGGGTGGCGCAGTGGTTAAGGGCCACCAGAGACTCTGGGTTCACGCCCAGGCTCTGTCCTAACCGGCCGCGACCGGGAGGTCCGTGGGGCGACGCTCAATTGGACTAGCGTTGTCCGGGTTAGGGAGGGTTTGGCCGGTAGGGATATCCTTGTCTCATCGCGCACCAGCGACTCCTGTGGCGGGCCGGGCGCAGTGCGCGCTAATCAAGGTTGCCAGGTGCACAGTGTTTCCTCCGACACATTGGTGCGGCTGGCTTCCGGGTTGGATGCGCGCTGTGTTAAGAAGCAGTGTGGCTTGGTTGGGTTGTGTATCGGAGGACGCACAACCTTCGTCTCTCCCGAGCCCGTACGGGAGTTGTAGCGATGAGACTAGATGGATACCACGAAAAAGGGGTAAAAATTCAAAATACAATAAAATATACTAAATGAATTGAAATGAGAAATCGGACCATCCTATAAAATCTTAACTTAAAAAATAACTAAGATTAAACGTGCAGGAAGACAACGTACATAAACCATAAACCAACCAACTGAAATGGTCTTTCACAGAGACTAAGGGGAGTGGCCAGTTCCATTCCATACTCCAAGGGGAGTGGCCAGTTCCATTCCATGCTCCAAGGGGAGTGGCCAGTTCCATTCCATGCTCCAAGGGGAGTGGCCAGTTCCATTCCATGCTCCAAGGGGAGTGGCCAGTTCCATTCCATGCTCCAAGGGGAGTGGCCAGTTCCATTCCATGCTCCAAGGGGAGTGGCCAGTTCCATTCCATGCTCCAAGGGGAGTCTGCAAACCATCAAGTTTTACATTTAGACAATGTTATAATGTTTAGATATACGGATCATGTTCTTAAAGACAAGCATTATTTTCGCAATAACCATACACAATATCAATGTACTTCGCTATTTTAAATTCATGGGAAAAAAGTTTGAGTTAAATTATACCAATGACTGTTACCACGTAAACTATGAAGCGTTCACTCGACAGAAAACAATAATAGCAAATGTCAAACTGCATTTCTGCAATAAAGTTATGTATGGGATATAAAAAACACAGCTCATTTCTATCTAGTAATTGCCATGTGTATAGTGCAAAGTGAGCGTTAACGTGAATAGAATGGAATATTGTTACGCAGGGGGTTTTGCGGTGCGGGCGTCAGACACACAGGGATAAAAGAAACACTTCAGGGTATTCTGTCCCTGCTTAAATTGATTTGAAACACTAATTAATCAGCAGGGATGGTGACCGAGCTGGCAGAGATATTGTCTTGATAATATTGAGCATCCAAGTTGCGCAGTGAGAATAAAACAATTTCATTGTCTTCAATTTTAGGCTTAGTCAACCCCATAATTTGTAAGATGTGATATATTTTGGACCAAGCTATTACATACAGTACCATCCCTACCTCTTACTGACACAACACAATTGATAAATAGGTTGATAATGAGCAGTGAGACGGCCCGATAAAGTTGTTGAGACTGAGGACAGTCAGTATACAGTATGCTTTGCAATTAACAACGCTAAATTAACACAGATGTCCCATTGTGTACATGACAGTGTAGATTCTGCTTTAGCCAGTCAACAGAGAGATTGGTACTTCGTAAAGGAGTTGATGATTGATGTCATCTCTTCAGTGGTTATCTACGGAAGTAGACTTATCAGCACTGTTACATGTAGATTAGAGCTGGTATTAACAAACATCTCTCTTTATCGCTTAATTCTCACTATTTCTCAACCCCCCGTCAGTGTGAATTCACTTTGCCTACAATTACCCAGTCTGATCTTAATCATATTGCCATACTATAGAACAGGCATTGCTTTAATCTATCAAAAATAGTCATTCATTGTTCTATGTAGCAGAATATATGCATTTTTAGATCAATGTGACATGCATCTAAACAGCAAACAGAAGAGTCTGCAGTCAAGCCCTTGAGTTGGCTGCAGTGACTAAAATATAGTTTGAAACCTCTTTCTTGCTCACTCACACACAGCCAGCTCCAAAAGTACTGCATTTTTAGTCTGAGTTACTCTAGTGCAATTATTCAACACTAAGTTGATTCTTTTATATTCTCTCTCCACAATCCCAGCAACATTACCCTCGGATTGCATCAATCATCTATGGTAGATGATTTATTAAAGAAACAATAAAAAACAAAGGCAATTTCAATCGTGAAAAATATTGTCAGCAACAATTTATCGTTATGCTCCCCTCCAATAGCTGGTCCCTAGCAGCTGCCTAGCTCCCCTCCAATAGCTGCTGTCTATAGAAGCAGCTGCCTAGCTCCCCTCCAATAGCTGCTGTCTATAGAAGCAGCTGCCTAGCTCCCCTCCAATAGCTGCTGTCTATAGAAGCAGCTGCCTAGCTCCCCTCCAATAGCTGCTGTCTATAGAAGCAGCTCCCTAGCTCCCCTCCAATAGCTACAAGATGGCGTAGCAGTAAGTGTCCTGTCGTATCGTCTCTCTGTAAATATCGTCTCTTTTTCGTTTTAGATATTTTAGATATTTTAGATATTTTTAGATATTTTTTTCTTCGCATATCTTTAAAAACATTTTGCTAAACCTAAGCTTCCAAATACTCTTCTGCAACCCGCCAATGTAGCTACTTTTCCTAAAGTAGTTATATTTACCTCGGAACCGGACCCCCTCAACGGACCCCCTCAACTGAAGCTAGCCAGCTAACTACCAGCTATGCTAGCGGTCTTCAGCTAACTGGTCATCAACTAACCTTTAGCTCGGAAAGCTCTCGCCAGTTCAAACAACGCGACGCTAACCAGAGCATAACGGACCTATTTAAAAAAAGATTTACCCCCGGATTCCCACCACAAACGGAACATTCTTCAGCTGGATCTTCGCAACTAGCTATCGAGCTAAACAGCAACCCTGGTTGATTACTCCTGGCTAGCGTTTCCACCCACGTAGCTTGAAGCTAGCCCGGCCAGAGCTCCTAGCATACTCCTGGGCTACAATACCCTGACTACGACCGGTCTATCGATATCACCGCATGAAGAGGAATAAACAGACTCACCCCATCGCGACGTCCTCCAAAGGCTAACTCTCTAGCCCTCGCTATCTCCTTGCTTGCTAGTTCGGCATGCTAACTGCTAGCTTGTTTAGCCCAGGTCCGCTAACTACTACCTTGTTTACCCCGGCCTGCTAATCTGTTAGCTTGTTAGCACAGGCCAAAACGCAGTGGCCCATATGTACTCTATCTCTTCCTGATTTACATTTTTTTTTGTTTATACCTTCCGGAAACCTGCCTCACCCAATGTGATACGGAATCGCTATTATCTTTATTTTTAGAACACACTCAAGAACCTCCAGAAGCTAACCAGCTAGCTAGCTACAAGCTATTTAGTCATTGTTAGTTTTCTTAACCTGGATAACACTCGCCAGCCCAGCCCCCCTGCCCCATCCACCGCTGCCCCCTGGACTCTGAACACTTGGCTACATAGCTGATGCACGCTGGACTGTCCATTAATCACGGTACTCCATTCTGCTTGTTTGTTTTATCTGTCGGCCGAGTTGCCTAGTCAATGCCATCTCACCTGCTGTTGTTATGCTAGCTGATTAGCTGTTGTCTCACCCACTGTTTTAGCTAGCTTTCCCAATTCAACACCTGTGTTTACTGTATGCCTCGCTGTATGTCTCTCTCAAATGTCAATATGCCTTGTATACTGTTGCTCAGGTTAGTTATCATTGTTTTAGTTCACAATGGAGCCCCTAGTCCCATTCCTCAGACCCCTGATACCTCCTTTGTCCCACCTCCCACATATGCGGTGACCTCACCCATTACAACCAGCATGTCCAGAGATAAAACCTCTCTCATCATCACCCAGTGCCTGGGCTTACCTCCGCTGTACCCGCACCCCACCATACCCCTGTCTGTGCATTATGCCCTGAATATATTCTACCATGCCCAGAAACCTGCTCCTCTTATTCTCTGTCCCCAACGCTCTAGGCGACCAGTTTTGATAGCCCTTAGCCGCACCCTCATACTACACCTTCTCTGTTCCGCGGGTGATGTGGAGGTAAACCCAGGCCCAGCATGTCCCCAGGCACCCTCATTTGTTGACTTCTGTGATCGAAAAAGCCTTGGTTTCATGCATGTCAACATTAGAAGCCTCCTCCCTAAGTTTGTTTTACTCACTGCTTTAGCACACTCTGCTAACCCTGATCTCCTTGCCGTGTCTGAATCCTGGCTCAGGAAGGCCACCAAAAATTCAGAGATTTCCATACCCAACTATAACATCTTCCGTCAAGACAGAACTGCCAAAGGGGGAGGAGTCGCAGTCTACTGCAGAGATAGCCTGCAAAGTAATGTCACTTTCCAGGTCCATACCCAAACAGTTCGAACTACTAATTCTGAAAATTACTCTCTCCAGAAATAAGTCTCTCACTGTTGACGCCTGCTACCAACCCCCCTCAGCTCCCAGCTGTGCCCTGGACACCATTTGTGAATTGATTGCCCCCCATCTAGCTTCTGAGTTTGTTCTGTTAGGTGACCTAAACTGGGATATGCTTAACACCCCGGCAGTCCTACAATCTAAGCTAGATGCCCTCAATCTCACACAAATCATCAAGGAACCCACCAGGTACAACCCTAACTCTGTAAGCAAGGGCACCCTCATAGACGTCATCCTGACCAACTGGCCCTCCAAATACACCTCCGCTGTCTTCAACCAGGATCTCAGCGACCACTGCCTCATTGCCTGTATCCGCTACGGTGCCGCAGTCAAACGACCACCCCTCATCACTGTCAAACGCTCCCTAAAACACTTCTGTGAGCAGGCCTTTCTAATCGACCTGGCCCGGGTATCCTGGAAGGACATTGACCTCATCCCGTCAGTTGAGGATGCCTGGTCATTCTTTAAGAGTAACTTCCTCACCATATTAGATAAGCATGCTCCGTTCAAAAATGCAGAACTAAGAACAGATACAGCCCTTGGTTCACTCCAGACCTGACTGCCCTCGACCAGCACAAAAACATCCTGTGGCGGACTGCAATAGCATCGAACAGTCCCCGCGATATGCAACTGTTCAGGGAAGTCAGGAACCAATACACGCAGTCAGTCAGGAAAGCTAAGGCCAGCTTCTTCAGGCAGAAGTTTGCATCCTGTAGCTCCAACTCCAAAAAGTTCTGGGACACTGTGAAGTCCATGGAGAACAAGAGCACCTCCTCCCAGCTGCCCACTGCACTGAGGCTAGGGAACACGGTCACCACCGACAAATCCATGATTATCGAAAACTTCAACAAGCATTTCTCAACGGCTGGCCATGCCTTCCGCCTGGCTACTCCTACCTCGGCCAACAGCTCCGGCCCCCCGCAGCTCCTCGCCCAAGCCTCTCCAGGTTCTCCTTTACCCAAATCCAGATAGCAGATGTTCTGAAAGAGCTGCAAAACCTGGACCCGTATAAATCAGCTGGGCTTGACAATCTGGACCCTCTATTTCTGAAACTATCCGCTGCCATTGTCGCAACCCCTATTACCAGCCTGTTCAACCTCTCTTTCATATCGTCTGAGATTCCCAAGGATTGAAAGCTGCCACAGTCATCCCCTCTTCAAAGGGGAGACACCCTGACCCAAACTGTTACAGACCTATATCCATTCTGCCCTGCCTATCTAAGGTCTTCGAAAGCCAAGTCAACAAACAGGTCACTGACCATCTCGAATCCCACCGTACCTTCTCCGCTATGCAATCTGGTTTCCGAGCCGGTCACGGGTGCACCTCAGCCACACTCAAGGTACTAAACGACATCATAACCGCCATCGATAAAAGACAGTACTGTGCAGCCGTCTTCATCGACCTTGCCCAGGCTTTCGACTCTGTCAATCACCATATTCTTATCGGCAGACTCAGTAGCCTCGGTTTTTCGGATGACTGCCTTGCCTGGTTCACCAATTACTTTGCAGACAGAGTTCAGTGTGTCAAATCGGAGGGCATGTTGTCCGGTCCTCTGGCAGTCTCTATGGGGGTGCCACAGGGTTCAATTCTCGGGCCGACTCTTTTCTCTGTGTATATCAATGATGTTGCTCTTGCTACGGGCGATTCCCTGACCCACCTCTACGCAGACGACACCATTCTATACACTTTCGGCCCGTCATTGGACACTGTGCTATCTAACCTCCATTCGAGCTTCAATGCCATACAACACTCCTTCCGTGGCCTCCAACTGCTCTTAAACGCTAGTAAAACCAAATGCATGCTTTTCAACCGATCGCTGCCTGCACCCGCTTGCCCGACTAGCATCACCACACTGGATGGTTCCAACCTTGAATATGTGGACACCTATAAGTACCTAGGTGTCTGGCTAGACTGCAAACTCTCCTTCCAGACCCATATCAAACATCTCCAATCGAAAATCAAATCAAGAGTCGGCTTTCTATTCCGCAACAAAGCCTCCTTCACTCACGCTGCCAAGCTTACCCTAGTAAAACTGACTATCCTACCGATCCTCGACTTCGGCGATGTCATCTACAAAATTGCTTCCAACACTCTTCTCAGCAAACTGGATGCAGTTTATCACAGTGCCATCCGTTTTGTCACTAAAGCACCTTATACTACCCACCACTGCGACTTGTATGCTCTAGTCGGCTGGCCCTCGCTACTTATTCGTCGCTAGATCCACTGGCTCCAGGTCATCTACAAGGCCATGCTAGGCAAAGCTCCGCCTTATCTCAGCTCACTGGTCACGATGGCAACACCCATCCGTAGCACGCGCTCCAGCAGGTGTATCTCATTGATCATCCCTAAAGCCAACACCTCATTCGGCCGCCTTTCGTTCCAGTACTCTGCTGCCTGTGACTGGAACGAATTGCAAAAAATGCTGAAGTTGGAGACTTTTATCTCCCTCACCAACTTCAAACATCAGCTATCTGAGCAGCTAAACCGATCGCTGCAACTGTACATAATCTATTGGTAAATAGCCCACCCATTTTCACCTACCTCATCCCCACAGTTTTTATTTATTTACTTTTCTGCTCTTTTGCACACCAATATCTCTACCTGTACATGATCATCTGATCATTTATCACTCCAGTGTTAATCTGCAATATTGTAATTATTCACCTACCTCCTCATGCCTTTTGCACACATTGTATATAGACTCCCCTTTTTTCTCTACTGTGTTATTGACTTGTTAATTGTTTACTCCATGTGTAACTCTGTGTTGTCTGTTCACACTGCTATGCTTTATCTTGGCCAGGTCGCAGTTGCAAATGAGAACCTGTTCTCAACTAGCCTACCTGGTTAAATAAAGGTGAAAAAAAAACTGTCTATAGAAGCTGCTCCCTAGCTCCCCTCCAATAGCTACTGTCTATAGAAGCAGCTGCCTAGCTCCCCTCCAATAGCTACTGTCTATAGAAGCAGCTCCCTAGATCCCCTCCAATAGCTACTGTCAATAGAAGCTGCTCCCTAGCTCCCCTCCAATAGCTGCTGTCTATAGAAGCTGCTCCCTAGCTCCCCTCCAATAGCTACTGTCTATAGAAGCTGCTCCCTAGCTCCCCTCCAATAGCTACTGTCTATAGAAGCAGCTGCCTAGCTCCCCTCCAATAGCTACTGTCTATAGAAGCAGCTCCCTAGCTCCCCTCCAATAGCTACTGTC
The DNA here is from genome assembly GCF_034236695.1 of Oncorhynchus nerka. NCBI lineage: Eukaryota > Metazoa > Chordata > Actinopteri > Salmoniformes > Salmonidae > Oncorhynchus > Oncorhynchus nerka. The sequence goes on from NC_088411.1 coordinate 28,470,664, forward strand.
TATAGAAGCAGCTCCCTAGCTCCCCTACAATAGCTACTGTCTATAGAAGCAGCTGCCTAGCTCCCCTCCAATAGCTGCTGTCTATAGAAGCAGCTCCCTAGATCCCCTCCAATAGCTACTGTCTATAGAAGCAGCTCCCTAGATCCCCTACAATAGCTACTGTCTATAGAAGCAGCTCCCTAGATCCCCTCCAATAGCTGCTGTCTATAGAAGCAGCTCCCTAGCTCCCCTCCAATAGCTGCTGTCTATAGAAGCAGCTCCCTAGATCCCCTCCAATAGCTGCTGTCTATAGAATCAGCTCCCTAGATCCCCTCCAATAGTTGCTGTCTATAGAAGCAGCTCCCTAGATCCCCTCCAATAGCTGCTGTCTATAAAAGCAGCTCCCTAGATCCCCTCCAATAGCTGCTGTCTATAGAAGCATCTCCCTAGCTCCCCTCCAATAGCTGCTGTCTATAGAGCCTCCACTGTGGGTCTCTATTGAAGCAGTTAGTAGCAACTCAATAGTTGACCATGGAATAGCTAATGAGGACAAGCTTTAAACACAATCCAATCAATATAGCCTATCCAATTGCGATCCAATTATGATCTTGTCTCATTCGCTGCAACTCCCCAACTGGGTCTGGAGAGGCAAAGGTCAAATCATGTGTCCTCTAAAACATGACCCGCCAAACCGCGCTTCTTAACACCCGCCCGCTTAACCCTGAAGCCAGCCGCACCAATGTGTTGGAGGAACCCCATTCAACAGACAACCAAAGTCAGCCTGCAGGAGCCCAAGATCCCCTCGGCTAAACCCTTCCCTAACCCGGAAAACGATGGGCCAATTGTGTGCCGCCCTATGGGACTCCCGTTCACGGCCGGTTGTGACACAGCCTGGGATCGAACCCGGTTATGTAGTGACACCTCAAGCACTGCGATAGACTGCTGAGCCACTTGGGTAGCCTCCAGCAATGTTTATTATCCGTGCACCAGTGTCAGTAACTGGGATGTTGCTGATCGGTCCTGTAGATATTTAGCTGGCACTGATTGAAAGTCAGTTCTCAAGTATTGGTTTTAGATAAAGCTGACCTCACAGGAGCAAGGACCATAACTTGCTGTTCCCTGGAACTTCTCCAGGACCCAGAGGATCCTTTTTCCAGCCAGAGGGCCAATGAGTCCAATGAGTCTTGTGCAACTACAATTACACAGTTGCTCTGTCTCAAAACGAAAATCATTGATTTACTTGCATGTGATAGAACGCTACAATGTAGCTGAGATAACCTGGCACACGTAAGCCCTACACTCTTCAAAGAACCTAAAAATAATAGTTTCAGGTAGAAGCCCTTTGGTTCCAGGTAGAACCCTTTATATGGAAGGTTGTACTTGGAATCCAAACGAGATCTACCTGGAAGCAAAAAGGGTTCTCCTATGGGGACAGCTGAAGAACCCGTTTGGAACCTTTTTTTCTAAGAGTGTATGCTGACCTCACCAGATGACAGTGATTATTTCCTCGAACAAGTTCTGCATCAATCAATTACACATGTTGACGTAGATGGATATGAACAAACAGTTTTCAATAAGACCGTCCTTAACAAAATCAAGCACTCTCGTTATCATCCTACAGATGGCAGTATTGCAGTAACAGTGTTAGTTATTTTAAAGCAGTTTATCGTGAGTCCGGACTGGAACCCACATTGTCTACGATCCACACTAGAGGAAAGAGTATCATTCTACAGTATGCCTGTCAATCAACCCATCCTACTGCACACTGCAAGCCTATTAAGTCGCTCTGGATAAGAGCGTCTGCTAAATGACTTAAATGTAAATGTTAAATGTTAAGTTGATAACACAGACCATTCAGGGCGTTCAGGGTGTGTGCATTGTCATAGTAACAACTGCAAATAACACTCAATGTAGGCTACATACAATGAAAAAGAATATACAACAAATATTTAACTGTAGCAATTCAACAGCAAACAAAGTTTAGCCTGCACATCATTTACAAAATGTCCTTGCCTCATTGCTCAAGTGGTTTCCAAGTGATTACTATTTCTCTAATAGTTGCAAATTCCTTTGTGTCTTCTTGTTCACTGTGCTCATCTCTGTCTGTCCTGTGCAACTATGTGCAATGCATCAGTGCAACAATGTTATCATAACCGGCCAAAGTAATCACACCAACTCACTTTCTCGCAACTTTCCCCTACAGTTAATTTGGCTTATGCTGTAGGCCTGTTTTACATAGAGAAATTAATAAGAGCAAGCCTGCTTTCTCAAATAGTCTATAACAAACACAGTAATAGCCTATGCAAAACCATATTTGCGAAACTGTCACGCCCTGATCTGCTTCACCTGTCGTGGTGCTTATCTCCACCCCCTCCATGTGTCGCCCATCTTCCCCACTTATCCTCTGGGTATTTATACCTGTGTTTTCTGTCTCTCTGTGTCAGTTTGTCTTGTTTGTTCAAGCCTACCAGTGGTTTGTCTCAGTGTCTGGTTTTCCCTAGTCACTCTTTTCTCGGAATCCTGGTTTTTGACCCATGCCTGTCCTGACCCCGTACTCGCCTGCCTGACCACTCCGCCTGAGTCTGGCTGCCGTCCCATACCTTTGCTCCACCTCTGGATTACCGACTGCCTGACCTGACCCTAAGCTTGCCGGTCGTCCTGTACCTTGGCCTCTACTCTGGATTATTGACTCCTGCCTGCCTTTTTTATTATTTTTATTATTTATTTTACCCCCTTTTCTCCCCAATTTCGTGGTATCCAATTGTTTTTTAGTAGCTACTATCTTGTCTCATCGCTACAACTCCTGTACGGGCTCGGGAGAGACAAAGGTTGAAAGTCATGCGTCCTCCGATACACAACCCAACCAAGCCGCACTGCTTCTTAACACAGCGCCATCCAACCCGGAAGCCAGCCGCACCAATGTGTCGGAGGAAACACCTTGGTTAGTGCGCACTGCGCCCGGCCCGCCAAAGGAGTCGCTGGTGCGCGATGAGACAAGGATTTCCCTACCAGCCAAACCCTCCCTAACCCGGACAACGCTAGGCCAATTGTGCGTCGCCCCACGGACCTCCCGGTCGCAGCCGGTTACGACAGAGCCTGGGCGCGAACCCAGAGTCTCTGGTGGCACAGCTGGCGCTGCAGTACAGCGCCCTTAACCAATGCACCACCCTGGAGGCGACCCCTGCCTGCCTTGACCTGTCGTTTGCCTGCCCCTGTTGTTACAATAAACATTGTTACTTGACACAGTCTGAACTTGGGTCTTACCTGGAACCCTGATAGATACAACTTAAATCACCCACTTCAAATGGCTTGGTGGGGTGGCACACTGTAGGCTTACATATTAGGCCTACACTATTTGTGTTCTATCATATGTAAGTAAATCAACTATTTTAATTGTCTGATGCGCATTTTTAGACGGCTTAACTTTTAATTTAAACTGTTTCTAATGTTCGCAAGTACGGCCCCTGCGTCTCTCTAGTCTTTGTTGGCATGATTGGAAAGCATCAGTGGATTAGACTGACCTCTCCTCCTCTGCTCTCCTCTCTTGCTTCCCCTCTCTCCTTCTCGCAAAGCTATTACTGGGGGCCTGTTTCATGTGTCTCTATGCTCATACAGTGGGCGGTGTAGAACAAGGGATTAAAGAAGGCGTGCGGTGTGTGCTGGTGTCCCTCGGTCCCTTTAGGCAGTCTTTCAGGGATGTCCCTGATTGCTCCTGGAGAACTTTCTTTTTATTTTCCTCCCTTTCCCAACTCTCAATTTCTTTCCACCATCTCTCTATCTTTTCTTCTCCTCTGATGCCCTGCAGATCTCATCCCCCATGGCAATTAGAGACTGTCTCTGTCTCTGATCTCTGGAAATTAAATTTAAATAATGGAGAAATCTTAGCATCTTCATCCTTAACTAGCATTGGAAAAATAATCCATTCTTTTAAAAATCTCTTCCTAATTTTGGAACAATACTTTTTTCATCGTCAGTAGGCTACAGTAACCTATCCTTCAAAGGGGAGGGGCAGGTAGCCTACACACACACACACACACACCCACTGGAAAAGATTTCCAGCTTGCAGGAAGATGCTGGAATAAGTTTCTGAGTGACAGAGTGAGGGCTTTGCATAAATGCTTTGTTGCGATTTTTGTTGAACTGGCAAACAAAGCCCTCCCATGCTTTTAAAAGAACGGTTCTGACCCGGAACTGAATAGATCACTTTCATTTCCAGTTTGAGTTTTGTTCCTCAAATAATGTATTTATTTTCCATTTTTCTCTTCCCTGAACCAGTTCCAACCCTTGATTTGAAGCAGGCAGGAGTACTTAAAAATATTTTTTGGTACTTTGCACCACTGCCAGTTACTAAACTTAGGTCGTCTTGGTAATTTTCAAGGAAAAAGACGTGAGGGAAGACTGGACTGGGCACCAAATGACACAATATTCCATATATAGTTCACTACTTTTGATCAACCAGGGCCCATAGGTGACCAGGGCCCATATAGTGCACTTTAAGGAATAGGGATTCATTCAGGATTTAAGGATACTATAGTCATCACATTTCCCATTAATTTGATTAACTACAAGAAGGTAAGACGTTTTTAATTCTAGTGCTGCTCTTCACAGACAAGCTAACGTTTGATCTGGTCCAACGTCAAACCAACAGATAATGCATGTCATAACAAGATGCTCAGTGCTTCAAGGCAAGCTTCCTCCATCCTCTCTGACTCTCGCTCTCTCCTCACCCACAACATTTCAGTGGCCTCGCGCCGTATACCGTGTGTTTGGGTGTGTATGTTTGTCTTTCATTATGATTAAACCATGCTGTTATGGCAAAATACAATTTGCTCTTAAAGACTTTCCTACACAGATCACATTTCTTACCTGCTACAGCTGCTACAGTATATCCTCACTGATTGGTGAGGTAATTCAATGTCAAGCTAAATGTGTAAAAATATATATTTCAAATGTTTACAAAGGAACAGAAAGGAACAATATAAATGGATATTTTTGGGGGGGTTCGAACCAGTTCAGAACTTTATTTTTCTGGTCAGAACAGTGTAACCGAATGGGGATTTTTTTTAAATGCTGGTTAAAATAAGGAATTTTATGTCTAGTATTTACTTTTTGCTTAAGTATGACAATTGCTAGATGGGTGGCTAGCTAGCTAGCAAATGTAGCAAAAACAATATCATCATGTAAAGTATGTAGTTGTAAAATCGCCTAAAAAATATGCACTATCAATTAAGGAGTCTACAATCTTACCATGTTCAACCTGCAGATTAATGTGCCTCATAGAGTGGAGACTGACATTTGCAACGGCATATATACTTTTGAAGAGATGGGGAAACATTTCCCATGATACGTCAATGGGCCGCTCGGTGCATTCTGGGTGATTGTGGGACAAGGATCGCTCTCCTTCAAGGAGTGAATGGGAGTCTATTGGGCGCTAGCTCAAAAACGCAAATTAGCACGAAATTCTTCAACAAGAAGTACATTATTACAAATCTTTTACAAAATGTGAGATAAGTAACTTGCTATCTGTAAAAATGTATAGCTTTGGAATCGTGATATTACGTACTTTGAGGAAAAACATCACTTTGAGAAGGGATTGCATAAAAATTAACTTAACAACCGCGTGATGCAACATGACTACATCAATCAATCAAATGTATTTATAAAGCCCTTCTTACATCAGCTTATGTCACAAAGTGCTGTATAGAAACCCAGTCTAAAACCCTAAACAGCAAACAATGCAGGTGTAGAAGCACGGTGGCTAGGAAAAACTCCCTAGCAAGGCCAGAACCTAGGAAGAAACCAGGCTATGAGGGGTGGCCAGTCCTCTTCTGGCTGTGCCGGGTGCAGATTATAACAGAACATAGCCAAGATGTTCATAGATGACCAGCAGGGTCAGATAATAATAATCACAGTGGTTGTCGAGGGTGCAACAGGTCAGCACCTCAGGAGTAAATGTCAGTTGGCTTTTCATAGCCAATCATTCAGAGTATCTCTACCGCTCCTGCTGGTCTAGGACAAGTAGCACATCCGTTGAACAGGTCAGGGTTCCATAGCCGCAGGCAGAACAGTTGAAACTGGAGCAGCAGCACGGCCAGGTGGACTGGGGACAGCAAGGAGTCATCAGGCCAGGTAGTCCTAAGGCATGGTCCTAGGGCTCATGTCCTCTGAGAGAAAGAGAGATAGAGAGAGCATACTTAAATTCACACAGGACCGGATAAGACAGGAGAAATACTCCAGATATAATAGACTCACCCTAGCCCTCCGACACATAAACTACTGAAGTATAAATACTGGAGGCTGAGACAGGAGAGATCAGGAGACACTGTGGCCCCATCCGACGATACCCCCGGACAGGGCCAAACAGGCAGGATATAACCCCATCCACTTTGCCAAAGCACAGCCCCCACATCACTAGAGGGAAATCTTCAACCACGAAGATTTCTGTCACGGCACAACCCAAGGGGGGGGGCCAACCCAGACAGGAAGATCACGTCAGTGACTCAACCCACTCAAGTGACGCACCCCTCGTAGGGACGGCATGGAAGAGCACCAGTAAGCCAGTGATTCAGCCCCTGTAATAGGTTAGAGGCAGGGAATCCCAGTGGAAAGAGGGGAACCGGCCAGGCAGAGACAGCAAGGGCAGTTCGTTGCTCCAGTGCCTTTCCGTTCACCTTCACACTCCTGGGCCAGAATACACTCAATCATAGGAACCTACTGAAGATATGAGTCTTCAATAAAGATTTAAAGGTTGAGACAGAGTCTGAGTCTCTCACATGGATAGGCAGACCATTCCATAAAAATGGAGCTCTATAGGAGAAAGCCCTGCCTTCAGCTGTTTGCTTAGAAATTCTAGGGACAGTAAGGAGGCCTGCGTCTTGTGACCGTAGCGTACGTGTAGGTATGTAAGGCAGGACCAAATCGGAAAGATAGGTAGGAGCAAGCCCATGTAATGCTTTGTAGGTTAGCAGTAAAACCTTGACATCAGCCCTTGCCTTAGCAGGAAGCCAATGTATAGAGGCTAGCACTGGAGTAATATGATCAAATTGTTTGGTTCTAGTCAAGATTCTAGCAGCCGTGTTTAGCACTAACTGAAGTTTATTTAGTGCTTTATCCGGGTATCCGGAAAGTAGAGCATTGCAGTAGTCTAACCTAGAAGTGACAAAGCATGGATACATTTTTCTGCATCATTTTTGCAATGTTACGTAGATGGAGAAAAGCTGTCCTTGAAACAGTCTTGATATGTTTGTCAAAAGAGAGATCAGGGTCCAGAGTAACGCCGAGGTCCTTCACAGCTTTATTTGAGACGACTGTACAACCATTAAGAATAATTGTCAACATGAACACGATCGGTCAACAGTCTACTGGTTTGGGGCGTTACACGTTCTTCATTCATTGGATTCCTATCTCCTTTCTCGAATATCTCTGGCAATGGCACCATGCAATGCACCCTGGACTAAAGACGCAGACAAATAGGAGAAATGTGCTTATATTGTTGTGTGTTGAAGAGAGGGAAAGATTGTGTACGGTCATTGAAGTTGGACGGGGTTGGATGGGATTTTGGGGATGGGGAGGATCTATTAGAAGTTAGTAGGGCCCTTTATTTTCTCAAAAGTACTGCTTTAGGTAGGAAGATTTAGAAATGTGGAGCTAATGTTGTAAACTGTGATTGACAATACACACTCCAGCACAGTAGGTGGCAGCGTGCACCTTGAATGTTTGTTTGCAGACTGCCATTATATCATAGAAGAAGGAGAAAAATGTGCTTGACCCTTTGTTAAATTGCAAATTTCTTGAGGAAGGAATATCGCAAAAATATGATCAAAGGCTTATTCGAGAGAAGACATCCTCCGAAGTTATGATATCAGCCAGAATTGAAATGTGATGTCTGATAGACGTTTTAGCGATCTAAAAGTCATATTCCTATTAACTTCCAGTGTAATGAGAACGACTTTTTCACAGTGCTACGTCATACCTGCCAGATTTCTGCCTGTTTGAACGCCAACAACTCAGATACACATGGGAATGTGTGACCCAGGGAATCAATAGATTGCTCAGAGATGTACAAAAAGAATGTAACATTCCAAATGGGTGAACCTTTCCTTTTTAAGTAGTTTTTTGGGGTATCTGTACTTCACTATTTAGATTTTGTCAACTTTTACTTCCCTAAATTCCTAAAGAAAATCATGTACTTTTTACACCATACATTTTCCCTGACACCCAAAAGTACTGGAAAATTATCCAATTCACACTTACACTATATATACAAAGTATGTGGACACCCCTTCAAATTAGTGGATTAGTATATTTCAGCCACACCCGTTGCTGGCAGGGGTATAACATTGAGCGCACAGCCATGCAGTCTCCATAGAAAAACATTGGCAGTAGAATGGCTTTACTGAAGAGCTCATTGACTTTCAACGTTGCACCGTCATAGGATGCCACCTTTCCAACAAGTCAGTTCGTGCTGTAGGTGCTGCCATTGTGAAGTGGAAATGTCTAGGAGCAACAACGGCTCAGCTGCGAAGTGGTTGGCCATACAAGCTCACAGAACGTAGTAGTATCAAGAGAACATCCCTGGTCATCCCTACTGCCTCTGATCTGGCGGACTCACTAAACACAAATGCTTAGTTTGTAAAGATGTCTGAGTATCTGAGCATGCCCCTGGCTATCCGTAAATAACAAAAACAAGAAAATGGTGCACTGTGGATTGTTTAATATAAGGAATTTGAAATATAAGGAACATGATACTTGAGTATATTTTTTGCAATTACATTTACTTTTGAAACTGAAGTATATTTAAAACCAAATACTTTTAGACTTTTACTCAAGGAGTATTTTACTGGGTGACTTTTACTTGAGTCATTTTCTATTAAGGTATCGTTACTTTTACTCAAGTATGACAATTGGGTACTTTTTCCACCACTGAGGGTATACTGGGAAACTTCCATAAGGTCTGAATGCTTTCTATGGAATACAGTATGACTAAAGGAGTCTGTATTGAAAACATGCCCTCGTCAAGGGAGATGCCTGTTTCGGCAACCCCTAGCTGCTGGGCTGCTCAGTCCTGGCCCTGGGGGTCTGCCGTCCTGTGGGTTGTCACTCTGGCCTTGGCCTAACACACCCAAAACAAATATTGAATGTTTCACTAAGATCCTAAAGCTGAGTGGGGCGTGTTGGGTTGGGGCTCTGCAGGGTGGTGGACCCCTAGGGACAGGTCGGGGCAACCCAGCTACATTGTGTGCAAGTAAAAAGAGCTCTACAGTACTATTAGTCCTTTGAGATTAATTATATGGAGGATTTGCTGTTTCTGTGTGTTAATGTATAAGTTTTGTTTTATGTTCCAAACCTTTCCCTTGGGAATTTAAAAAAATGAATGTGTGAACTGGGAAGGAAATTGTTGGGAGAGAGTTAAGTTGTTGACTAGACTGCTGGGGATCGGGCATGAAGGCGGCTCAGTCTGATTGGTCGGTCTTGCTGAAATGTTATATAGAGGATGTCTTAATAAAGACAAAAGCCTTTGTATTTTGTTGTTCATTTAGGCTATGGGTTAAGGGAGCAATACACTATTTATTATTGAATTACCTTTGATTTCGTTCAGCCTTATTAACCACTTAAACACATTTAATAATGATTTCTTACCTAGCTTGATGACTGTGGGCATTTCTGCTTACTTTTTGTTCTAAATGAAGACTGTTGTGTAAAAATACAGGAAATGAGCTTTAGATGCCTAACCCCCCCAACACAATGTTATGAATGTATGGTATTTTGTCAGGATGTCTCGGCTAACAGAAACATTCTAATGCAGGGTTTTCTAGTGGAACGCATATGAATTATGATAATGCGCAGAGGAAGTTTCCCAATTTTGTCTTTCGTGTTTTAAAAGCGTTCGAAAATGAGGTGGATATTTTAGAGAAAAAGTAATAACTCCATTCACAGAAAGCCAAATCTACTATGTCACTCCCCATAACTCATTCAGTATAGACAGAACAAGTGCTGTTTTATTGTCACCACACCGGTCTTATTTGCTACTCGCATGAGCACGCACACATACACACACACACACACACACACACACACACACACACACACACACACACACACACACACCTAGATGAACGTACACTCGTAGATGCATACTTAATCACATTTTAAACTCAAACTCTCAGGCACAACAGCAAATATGTTATTCCTTATCTGAAATCCTTCATCATAGAAGCTTACCTCATTCCCAATCTCTGCCAGGTTCAGTGTCAGTCTATCCAGCTCTTTGCAGTTGGCATGGGCCACCATCAATCATTGTGACACGAGAGTGAGAAATGATCTTCCTGGCATTAGTAATAGTAAATCCCTGCCTACTCTAGATATGGCATATTTATGTATACAATATGTACTATATATACAGTACATGGTTCTGGCCCACCCTGTGGAGCACAAAGTCATTTGTTTATTATCTGTCAGGGGGCCTGCTTGTTATACAGTGTAGTGTTCACCCTCACAGATACGGCTTGTGTGTGTGTGTGTGTGTGTGTGTGTGTGTGTGTGTGTGTGTGTGTGTGTGTGTGTGTGTGTGTGTGTGTGTATCAGGTCTTTTAGCAAGATGTTCACTTCACCGTCCACCAACACAAATAAAGCATTATGTACTGTAGATTACATTCCACTTTTGACTTCAGTCTATTATCACCACTCTAATTATAGACCATCACTGGGGCTGTCAAAATTAGTACACTACTGTATGTAGAGAATAGGGTGCCATTTGTGATGTACACAAAGATTAGTCACATAAACAGAAAGGCAATAGGATTTATAATTACACATGTATTGTAAACCACGGCTTCACTTGCATTATAACTTGACATCCTGCTTGCTTTGATTTAAATGCGCTGTGATGTCTTAAGCATGTCTTAGGCATGTTTCTGATACAATTTGTTGCATTGTATGAAAAAATAGCTGTGTGCTCAGTACAATTTTCCTCTCCCCTTAGTGCTAACAAAGCCCAGTGGAGACCAAGATCTCTCCTCTCCCCTTAGTGCTAACAAAGCCCAATGGAGACCAAGATCTCTCCTCTCCCCTTAGTGCTAACAAAGCCCAGTGGAGACCAAGACCTCTCCTCTCCCCTTAGTGCTAACAAAGCCCAGTGGAGACCAAGATCTCTCCTCTCCCCTTAGTACTAACAAAGCCCAGTGGAGACCAAGACCTCTCCTCTCCCCTTAGTGCTAACAAAGCCCAGTGGAGACCAATATCTCTCCTCTCCCATTAGTGCTAACAAAGCCCAGTGAAGACCAAGACCTCTCCTCTCCCCTTAGTGCTAACAAAGCCCAGTGGAGACCAAGACCTCTCCTCTCCCCTTAGTGCTAACAAAGCCCAGTGGAGACCAATATCTCTCCTCTCCCATTAGTGCTAACAAAGCCCAGTGGAGACCAAGACCTCTCCTCTCCCCTTAGTGCTAACAAAGCCCAGTGGGGCTTTGACTAGGACAGGAGCAATGCCTAATTAGTGATGGCCCAGCCGTCACTCTGTTAGTTCCAGAAACACTTTCAGGCTGACAGAGCTGCTGGTCCTGTCTATGTATTGTAAGGGGTACTGTGTTGAAATACTGTAAAACTAGGTTGCATTTTAAATGCATCCCAATTGCATTCCCTATGTAGCTCACCACTTTTGCCCAGGGTTCTGGTCAAAAGTAATATACTGTAGGGAGCCGTATGCCATTTGTCATACAGTTTTATATCTGCAGGAATTAGCAGTTCATATATGAGAAGGGAAATGGTGGTTGTTGTTGTTGCAACAACTTTTCAGAATTATAAGTATGTTGGGCCTCTATTTTGACTCTTTTTAATGAAGCCTTCGTTGTTATGATATTTTCCAGTACTTTGTAGCATAAGGGGACTCTTATCCCTGCAGTGCCACTAGTAGCCTACTACAGTCTGTTCAAACTATGTATATAAATGTATGTATGTGTGTGTATTTATTTTGTTGCTAGATGTTTCCACTTCACAATAACAACACTTTCAGTTGACCGGGGCAGCTCTAGCAGGGCAGAAATTTAACAAACTGACTTGTTGGAAAGGTGGCATCCTATGACGGTGTCACGTTGAAAGTCACTGAGCTCTTCAGTAAGGCCATTCCAATGTTTGTCTGTGGAGATTGCATGGCTTATTTGATGCATAAACAGCATTAAAACATAATCTTGTCATTTTCGACCATACAGGCCTTACTCTAAAACGGATTGAATTAAACATTTTCAATATACACACAACACCCCATAATGACAAAGAGATAACAAGTTAAAAATTAAAAAATGTTTAATACATTTGTCATTATGGGGTATTGTGTGTAGCTTGATGAGGGGGGAACCCCATTATAATCCATTCTAGAATAAGTAACAAATGTGGAAAAAGTCAAGGGGTCTGAATACTTTCTGAATAGACTGTAGTGTATCTGTAGTCAGTTGGGATCTTATGCTTTTTAAATGCTGTGCTTCTCAGTATGCTCAGGTTAGGTTACACAGTGGGTAGGCCCATTGTAATTCACAATGGTGCCCTACTTATTTAGGTCACACGCACAGTGTGTATGAAATACCACAGTAGGCTACATGCAGATTGTAGGGCTGCACTGAATCCAAAGCTATTTTTCTTCCACTGAGATAATTTTTCCTTTAAAATTTGTGTTCAAAATAATGCAATGAAGGCTACATTATTTCTGTCCTCGTGTAGCATCCTCCGAATGAATATACACACTATTAATAAGAGAGAGAAAGCGCATCTCATTTGAAAACAAAACTCTAGAGTCAGTGTGTAGAGTGGGGAACGGAGAGGACCAATGAAGCAGGGCCTTCGTCCCAAATGGCCCCCTATTCCCTACAGTAGTGCACTACTTTTGACCAGGACCCATAGGAGGCACATCCAGTGTCTCAGCTGCTCAGTGAGAGATGATGGCCTGACTTCTGGTAGACTGCTACTAGTTCAACATAATCTCAGGAGATTCGGTTGATATTAGAAGTTTATTCAACTGCAACAAACATCGCTGTATATCTATCATTGGACAAATGTCAAAAAACGCATTTGGAGGCGATCGACCTGCCTGTGCTAGTTAGTGTCCCTGGCCTCAATGGCCTGCTTTCTATGGCTCTTTTCTAGGTCGTATGAGGCCAGCTGAAGCACTGGACGGAGGGAAAGAGTAATAGAGAGCAAGAAAGTGAGAGAGAAACAAGAAAACGAGATTGAGTGGGTCATGTGGGACCATGAGCCTTTAATGTACCTCTTGATTATGTACAGTTACTGTATGTGGGTGAGTGTTAAATCAATGGGGTGTACATTTATGTTTGTGTTTAGGGGTGTGCTTATGTAACAGTATAACTTTATACCGTCCCCTCGCCCATACCCGGGCACGAACCAGGGACCCTCTGCACACATCAACAACAGGCACCCACGAAGCATTGTTACCCATCGCTCCACAAAAGCCGCGGCCCTTGCAGAGCAAGGGGAACCACTACTTCAAGGTCTCAGAACAAGTGACGTCACCGATTGAATCGCTATTTAGCGCGCACCACCGCTAACTAGCTAGCTATTTCACATCGGTTACACTTACAGCTTTGTGAGAGGGAGAGTAGGGCCGCCGAGCAGTGTGTTTTTAGCTTTGCTTTTCCTTGGGATGCTTTTTAGTTGTTCAGTTATTGTTATTGTATCCTCTTATATTTGTTGTGTAGTAAATATTTCCGTTTTTATGTTCATTGTTTTTATGATCTGTTTGTGTGTGTGTGTTCGCTTTGCTGTGTCATTGCCTGCCTGAATAATTTGTCATGCTTGTGCTAAGTGAAGTAATTGAGTTTGAGAATTTCCTAAGGACATTTGTCAGGACTCCCTTTTTCCTCTCCTGACAGCAGGTATCGATCGAGGACCGGGCCGAGGCAGCATTCTGTTGCACGGCTGGATTCAACTCTGTGTGTGTCGCAAATGGCACCCTATTCCCTATCTAGCGCTGCTTTTGGCCCTGGTCAAAGGTAGTGCACTAAATAACAAATAAGGCGCTACCTCTGTTTCTCCAGAGACGGCAGACATGGTTGACTAGCGAACAAACTGGGACAAACAGGTAAACTGTCACTGGGTGATATGGAGTGGCACTGATTGGTTGTCTGCAGTGATGTAGTAAAATAAATTGGTGGGTAAACTCCGATAGCCAGTTGAGGTGAAAAAAGTTAGGCTCCGTTACTGATGTTACAGGCTTGGCACACCTGTATTTGGGAGTTTCTCACATTCTTCTCTGCAGATCCTCAAACTCTGTCAGGTTGGAGTGGGAGCTTTGTTGCAAAGCTATTTTCAGCTCTTTCCAGAGATGTTAGATCGGGATCAAGTCCAGGCTCTGTCTGGACCACTCAAGGTCATGACGAGACTTGTCCCAAAGCCACTCCTGCTTTGTCTTGGCTGTGTGCGTTGGGTCGGTGTCCTGTTGGAAAGTGAACCTTCACCCCAGTCTGAGCTCTTGAGAGCTCTGGAGCAGGTTTTCATCAAGGATCTCTTTGTACTTTTCTCCGTTCATCGATCCTGACTAGTCTCCCAGTCCCTGCCTCTGATAAACACCCCCACAGCAAGATGCTACCACCATGCTTCAGTGTAGGGATGGTGCCAGGTTCTGTCCAGACGTGACACTTGGCATTCAGGCCAAAGCCATCTTGGTTTCATCAGACCAGAGAATCTTGTTTCTCATGGTCTGAGAGTCCTTAAGGTTCCTTTTGGCAAACTCCAAGCGGGCTGTCATGTGCCTTTTACTGAGGATTGGCATCCGTCTGGCCACTCTACCATAAAGGCCTGATTGGTGGAGTGCTGCAGAGTTGGTTGTCCTTCTGGAAGGTTCTCCCATCTCCACAGAGGAACTCTGGAGCTCTGTCAGAGTGAAAATCGGGTTCTTGGTCACCTCCCTGACCAAGGCCCTTCTCCTCTGCTAGTTTTTTTTGGCCGGGCAAAAAGGGTGGTTACTTTGAAGAATCTCAAACATAACATATTTTTTGAACACTTTTTTGGTTACTACATGATTCAATATGTGTTATTTCGTAGTTTTGATGTCTTCACTATCATTCTACAATGTAGAAAAAAATACAAAAATAAAGAAAAACCCTTGAATGAGTTGGTGTGTTCAAACTTTTAACTGGTACATTATATGTACGGTCACCGTGGAGACTATGTCGACGATGCACTTATTAACGAAGCCGGTGATTGATGTGGTAAACTCAATGTTATCAGACAGATTCATTCTAACTGATTACTTCCCCATAACAACTAGGCCACTTCCTCATAGCGACAGGGCCATCCCTTCCACTATAACTCAATGATCTGTGACAGACAGAGTGTCCATGGGTCTATGAAAGATGCTGTCTGTTTGTCACTCCCATGGCTCACATGCACACACACACACACACTGCTGCTGCTGTCGGTCACTCCCATGGCTGTAATACCTAGTTCTCAGGCAAGGTTAAAGTGATTTTTGATGTGACACAACATTTACCTCCGATTGAGTGGATGGGTATTGGGGGCTGAAGATAGAGGGTATTAATTGGCACCCTATTACCTGCATATTGCCCATAGGGCCCTTAGGACTCTGGTCTAATGTAGTCCACTATGTAGGGAATAAGGTGCCATTTGGGACAAAACAAGAGAACCAGACGTATGGATTACCTGCCTCTCATTTATACTGCAACCCAATAAGGTAAGCAATAAATCCAGGCAGATCGCTTGAGTGACTTCGATTGGACATCTAGCCATGTGCCAAGGAAGTCAGGAAATGCCTTCAAAACCGGCCACTAGGGGCAACAGTGAGCGCTATTACTATTGGGCCGGGACGATGACACCAGTATCGCGATACTCGTATGTATTGTGGCAAGGAAACAAAACACAATACGGATTTAACTTCTTTAGGAAAGCAGCCATAATGTTGGAAACAAACATCATTATGTTGTCATCCAGAGTCACATTTATATTTTTTCCAAGCTATAGCACACAATATTTAACATACACCAGGTTTTTAAAGGACCAAAAGTTTGGTCTGCTTTGTGTTTTCTTTTTTGCCATGTTGGTATATAATTACCATCAAGTATGATTGGCTTTGCTTGGGCACTGTGGATGGGGTTGGCTGATGGGCATAATCCCATGACTCTGTATCAGAAGGTTGGTCCCAGTGGTGGACTGTATTTTTAAAAATGTTAACCCTATCCCAAACCCCTTATCTTAAAACCATTCGGAATGAGTGCCTAAACTTAATGTTTTGACTCTATCGAAAACCTTAACCATAGAGTGCAAACTATACTGTGACATTCGGGGGAGCCTCTATTGGGGTCACCCCAAGAAATTAATGGGTCTAATAGTGGAGATATTTAATGGTAAAAATGTATTCCATTTTAATGTGACATGAATATAACCAGTCATGATGTTTTCATCATTGTCAAACAAATCACAAAAAGTAGACTACCTGCGGGTGTGCAAGTTGGTCCACTCCAAAATAATTCCAGCATCCAAACTGTGCACGTGCCATTTGATGACTGGAAAGAGACATTAGTTATAAACATAAGTGTAATGACATTTGGGGATTGTCATGAAGCCAACTACAGTGGTGCGTATCCATGAATGCCAAGGGAAGCAATGCTTCCATAAAAATGTGAACAAGAAAAGAAAAGAAAAAAACAAATAAAATCATGTCTTAAAATGTACCTTTAATTCACAAGTGGCTGAATCTGTCTCACCTGAGATTGCTTCCAAGCGCGAGAAACAGCACCCCTCTGTCTCAGTATGTCCAGACAGCATCAGATACATGGGCTACACATACAGAGGCAGAGGGGGGGGGGGGGTTATTTTGCTCGCTCTGATGCTTTCTCTGGTGAGATTGATGCATCTTGCTATTGGCGTCGGTCAAATTATCAATATTTAGAACCCCAGCCCAAAGTTTGACTTTTGTTGCCTTTAGAGGAGCTCATGTCTCATCCTGGCTCCCCGGTAATGTGCACTTAACCTTTTAAATTTGACGTTTGGAGAAACGTGGATAAATGTCTAATTCTGCAGTGAGACTGTGAGGGCTTGTTGATAAATCCATGGCCCTCTCATCATAAATAATAACTTTTTGGGATTATGTAGATTACATTTTCGATTATATTTAGGTACATTTAACTGGTCAAAGAATAATGTTTAAGCCTTGAGATAATTGAGACATGGATTGTGTGTTTATTTTATTTATTTCACATTTATTTAACCAGGTAATCTAGTTGAGAACAAGTTCTCATTTACAACTGCGACCTGGCCAAGATAAAGCAAAGCAGTTCGACACAAACAACAACACAGAGTTACACACAGAATAAACAAGCGTACAGTCAATAACACAATAGAAGAAAAAAAAGAAAGTCTATATACAGTGTGTGCAAATGGCATGAGAAGGTAAGGCAATAAATAGGCCATAGTAGCGAAGTAATTACAATGTTGTGATAGAGTGATAGATGAGTGATAGAGTGATAGATAAGCAGATGGTGATGTGCATGTAGAAATACTGGTGTGAAAAAGAACAGAAATGTAAATAAAAAAACAATATGGGGATGGGGTAGGTAGATTGGGTGGGCTATTTACAGATGGGCTATGTACAGCTGTAGTGATGTTTGCAATTCGTTCCAGTCATTGGCAGCAGAGAACTGAAAGGGATGGCGGCCAAAGGAGGTGTTGGCTTTGGGGATGACCAGTGAGATATACCTGCTGGAGTGTGTGCTATGGGTGGGTGTTGTTATCGTGATCAGTGAGCTGAGATAAGGCGGAGCTTTACCTATTATAGACTTATAGATGACCTGGAGCCAGTGGGTCTGGCGACAATTTTTTACATTTATTTGATTTATTTCACCTTTATTTAACCAGGTAAGCTAGTTGAGAACAAGTTCTCATATGTAGCAAGGGCGAGCCAATGAGAGCATACAGGTCGCAGTGGTGGGTGTTATATGGGGCTTTGGTGACAAAACGGATGGCACTGTGATAGACTTCATCCAGTTTGCTGAGTAAAGTATTGGAAGCTATTTTGTAAATGACATCGCCGACGTCAAGGATCGGTAGGATAGTCAGTTTTACGAGGGTATGTTTGGCGACGTGAGTGGAGGAGGCTTTGCTGCGAAATAGGAAGCCGTTTTTAGGTTTAAGGGATGTTTAATGTGAGTCTGGAAGGAGAGTTTACAGTTTAACCAGACACCTAGGTATTTGTAGTTGTCCACATATTCTAAATCAGAACCATCCAGAGTGATGCTAGACGGGCGGGCAGGTGCGGAAAGCGATCGGTTGAAGAGCATGCATTTAGTTTTACTTGCATTTAAGAGCAGTTGGAGGCCACAGAAGTTGTATGGCATTGAAACTCATCTGGAGGTTACTTAACACAGTGTCCAACGAAGGGCCAGAAATATACAGAATGGTGTTGTCTGCGTAGAGGTGGATTAAAGAATCACCAGCAATGAGAGCAACATCATTGATGTATACAGAGAAGAGAGTTAGCCCGAGAATTGAACCCTGTGGCACCCCCATTTAGACTGCCAGAGGTCTGGACAACAGGCCCTCCGATTTGACATACTGAACTCTATCGGAAAAGTAGTTGGTGAACCAAGCGAGGCAATCATTTGAGGAACCAAGGCTGTTGTGTCTGCCAATAAGAATGTTGTGATTGACAGTGTCGAAAGCCTTAGCCAGGTCGATGAATATGGCTGCACAGTAATGTCTCTTATCGATGGCGGTTATGATATCATTTAGGACCTTGAGCGTGGCTGAGGTGCACCCATGACTCCGGCAGCTTTCCAATCTATGGGAATCTCAGACGATTCGAAAGAGAGGTTGAACAGGCTAGGATTAGGGGTAGCAATAATTTCGGCAGATAATTTTAGAAAGAGAGGGTCCAGATTGTCTAGCCCGGCTGATTTGTAGGGGTCCAGATTTTGCAGCTCTTTCAGAACATCAGCTATCTGGATCGGATCAAATCAAATGTATTTATATAGCCCTTCTTACATCAGCTGATATCTCAAGTTCTGTACAGAAACTCAGCCTAAAACCCCAAACAGCAAGCATGCAGGTGTTGAAGCACGGTGGCCAGGAAAAACTCCCTAGAAAGGCCAAAACCTAGGAAGAAACCTAGAGAGGAACCAGGCTATGAGGGGTGGCCAGTCCTCTTCTGGCTGTGCCAGGTGCAGATTATAACAGAACATGGCCAAGATGTTCAAATGTTCATAAATGACCAGCATGGTCAAATAATAATAATCACAGTAGTTGTCGAGGGTGCAACAAGTCAGCACCTCAGGAGTAAATGTCAGTTGGCTTTTCATAGCCAATCATTAAGAGTATCTCTACCGCTCCTGCTGTCTCTAGAGAGTTGAAAACAGCAGGTCTGGGACAGGTAGCACATCCAGTGAACAGGTCAGGGTTCCATAGCCGCAGGCAGAACAGTTGAAACTGGAGCAGCAGCACGGCCAGGTGGACTGGGGACAGCAAGGAGTCATCATGCCAGGTAGTCCTGAGGCATGGTCCTGGGGCTCAGGAGAAGTACTCCAGATATAACAGACTGACCCCAGCCCCCCAACACATAAACTACTGCAGCATAAATACTGGAGGTTGAGACAGGAGGGTTCAGGAGGCACTGTGGCTCCATCCGATGATACCCCCGGACAGGGCCAAACAGGCAGGATATAACCCCACCCACTTTGGATTTGGGTGAAGGAGAAGCACAGGAGGTTTGGGCGAGTTGCTGTGGGGAGCGCAGGGCTGTTTACCTGGGTAGGGGTAGCCAGGTGGAAAGCATGGCCAGCCGTAGAAAAATGCTTATTGAAATTCTCAATTATTGTGGATTTATCGGTAGTGACAGTGTTTCCAAGCCTCAGTGCAGTGTGCAGCTTGGAGGAGGTGCTCTTATTCTCCATAGACTTTACAGTGTCGCAGAACATTTTTGAGTTTCTACTACAGGATGCAAATTTCTGTTTGAAAAGCTAGCCTTAGCTTTCCTAACTGCCTGTGTATATTGGTTCCTAACTTCCCTAAAAAGTTGCCTATCATGGGGGCTATTTGATGCTAAACACAGGATGCTTTTGTGCTGGTCAAGGGCAGACAGGTCTGGAGTGAACCAAGGGCTATATCTATTCCTAGTTCTACATTTTTTGAATGGAGCATGCTTATTTAAGATGGTGAGGACGGCACTTTTAAAGAATAAACAGGCATCCTCTGCTGAGGTCAATGTCATTCCAGGATACCCCGGCCAGGTCAATTAGAAAGGCCTGTTCGCAGAAGTGTTTTAGGGAGCGTTTGACAGTGATGAGGGGTGGTCGTTTGACCACAGACCCATTATGGATGCAGGCAATGAGGCAGTGATGAGGCTGAGATCTTTGAAAACAGCAGAGCTGTATTTGGAGGGCGAGTTAGTTAGGATGATATCTATGAGGGATATCTTTGGGGTTGTACCTGGTAGGTTCATTGATAATTTGTGTGAGATTGAGGGCATCTAGCTTAGATTGTAGGATGGCCGGGGTGTTAAGCATGTCCCAGTTTAGGTCACCTAGCAGCATGAGCTAGATAGATGGGGGGCAATCAACTCACATATGGTGTCCAGGGCACAGCTGGGGGCAGATGGTGGTCTATAGCAAGCGGCAATGGTGAGAAACTTGTTTCTGGAAAGGTGAATTTCTTGAGTAGAAGCTTGAATTGTTTTGGTACAGACCTGGATAGTACGATAGAACTCTGCAGGCAATCTCTGTAGTAGATTGCAACACCGCCCACTTTAGCAAGTTCTATCTTGGCGGAAAATGTTGTAGTTAGGGATGGAAATTTCAGGGTTTTTGGTGGTTTTCCTAAGCCAGGATTCAGACACGGCTAAGACATCCGGCTTGGAAGAATGTGCTAAAGCAGTGAATAAATCAAATTAGGGTGTAGGCTTCTAATGTTAACATGCATGAAACCAAGGCTTTTACGGTTACAGAAGTCAACAAATGAGAGCACCTGGGGAGAAGGAGTGGAGCTAGGCACTGCAGGTCCTGGATTAACCTCTACATCACCAGAGGAATAGAGGAGAAGTAGGATAAGGGTACTGCTAAAGGCTATAAGAACTGTCCGTCTAGCACATTCGGAACAGAGAGTAAAGGGAGCAGGTTTCTGGGCACGATAGCATAGATTCAAGGCATAATGTGCAGACAAAGGTATGGTAGGAAGAGAGTACATTGGAGGTAAACCTAGGCATTAAGTAATGAAGAGAGAGATGTAGTCTCTAGAGACGTTTAAACCAGGTGATGTCATCGCATATGTGGGAGGTGGAACAATATGGTTGGTTAAGGCATATTGAGCAGGGCTATAGGCTCTACAGTGAAATAAGACAGTAATCACTAACCAGGACAGTAATGGACAAGGCATATTGATATTAGGGAGAGGCATGCGTAACCAAGTGATCGTATGGGTCCAGTTAGTGGTTGGGCTGGCTGGGGATACGCCGATTCAGACAGTTAGCAGGCCGGGGCTAGCAAGCTAGCATTTAGCAGGCCGGGGTTAGCAAGCTAGCATAAGGGCCTTAGGGGACGTCGCGATGGGGGAAAAGTCTGTTTTTGCCTCCTCGTGCGGTGACGTCGATAGACCAGTCGTGGAGTTTGTAGGGTTCCAAGTAGCAGAGGGGTCCAAGTCCAATTGGCAAAATGGGTATAGTGGTCCAAGAAACTGGCCGGTGGATCAGCGAAGAGTCCAATATGCTATAGATAGCTAGCAGGCTGCGGTTAGCAGAATGGGCCTTCAGAGGACATTGCGCCATGATGTGCCTGTTGGGATCCTCAGGCAGATTATGTCGGTATTCCAGTCATGAAGGATCGGCGGGGTTCCATGCCCCGTACCTGCAGTAGAAGGGGTCCGGATATTGTAGCCGAGGAGTGGGCTTCAGCAGTAGCCCAGGAGCCCTAGCCGGGAGATGGGTCTTCAAAGTGTATCAAATGGTACCCAGAATATGCATATCCTTGCCTAAGGGCCTGAGTTACGGGCAGTTAGATTTGGGTATGTCATTTTAGGTGAAAAGCGGCAGATCCTTAATTAACTGGCAGCGGTAGGCTAAATCTGTGCCTGTGTGTGTGTGTGTGTATCTTTCTCTGTTTTCACCCCGACTGCACCGTCTTCTGCAGCAGCAGCTGATCTGTCGGTGCTAAGCCTAGCATCATTTCACAGCACTCGGACCAGCAGAATCCGTTTTTTTACAATCCATGATCTGGGCTGACTGATGACAAAGAGTCAGAGCAGGTCTCTTTGCTGACGCACGTTTGACTTTGAATGTGAATTTTTGCCCGACCTCAGCTCAGCCAATCAGAAAACCTGGCCGGCGGCCATTGCCCACTGATCAGGCAAATGCTGAAATATATTATTATGAAAACAGAGAAATTGGGCAAAAATCATAAAATGATTAGGCTCTTGGGCCGCAGGCTGTGTCCCTTTTTTGTGTCTTTAACTTTTTGGGGTAGATTTCAACCAGCCCACCCAACAAAAGATGGTCCGGCCCATCTGGCATTTGCCAGAATTGCCAGATGGCCAATAAGCCCATGGCGAGTGGTGAATTCTAATCTCGATTTACAGTGTGAAGTTATAAGACAACCTTCTGTAACAATATTAAAACCTTTAACGCAGAGGTCTCATTGTGTGACCCCAAATCATAAGCCTACAGCCATGAGTTTGGTGCTGTGGTAATCACCTCAGTTTGCCGTGGCAGTGGCACCCCTTGTGTGGCACACTTCCGGTCTAATCACCTTAGAAAGAAGTCTGATTGGTTGATTAAGGGCGTTTTCACATATTAAATTCAGTACCCTGGTTCAGTTTCCTGGAGCGTTTGTGAGAATTCTCCAAAATAGCTTTTGGTTTCACAAGACCTGTAAATACCCATTTCAGGGTGTGATTAGCGAGACACACATTCTACATGACTTTACCGAGCCATCTTGTCAGGCAAAAGTTCCCCTTTTCAGCGTTTGTTTGCTTTTGACACATGCTTTATAACGCTGATCAGGGTAACAAACTCCGGAATTTATACTGAACAAAAATATAAATGCAACATGTAAAGTGTTGGTCCCATGTTTCATGAGCTGAAACAAAATATCACAGAAATGTTCCATACACACAAAAAGCTTATTCTCTAAAATGTGGCATATCAAGAAGCTGATTTAAACAGCATGAACATTATCCAGGTGCACCTTGCAGTTTTGTCATACGACACGCCACAGATGCCGAAGGTTTTGAGGGAGCATGCAATTGGCATGCTGACTGCAGGAATGTCCACCAGAGTTGTTGCCAGATAATTTAATGTTAATTCCTGTACGATAACCCACCTCCAACATTGTTTTAGAGAATTTGGCAGTACGTCCAACCGGCCTCACAACTACAGACCATTTATAACCACGCCAGCCCAGGACCTCCACATCCGGCTTCCTCACCTGTGGGATCATCTGAGACCAGCCACCCGGACAGCTGATGAAAGAGGAGTATTTCTGTATGTAATAAAGACATTTTGTGAGGGAAAACTCTGATTGGCTGCACCCCTGCCCAGTCATGTGAAATACATAGGTCTGGGCCTAATGAATTTATTTCAATTGACTGATTTCCTTATATGAACTCTAACTCAGTAAAATCAATGAAATTGTTGCATGTTACATTTATATTTTTAGATCATACACTCTTAGAAAAATAAGTGCTGTCTTCTACCTGGAACCAAAATGGGTTCTCCTATGGAGACAGCCAAAGAACCCTTTAGGTACAGGCGATATGTCAAAGTGCCCTAAGCATTGAATGGGCACTCTGTGGCCTCCTGCCAAACTGCTGGGTTTGATAATTACTAAGTGTATTCTGGTCCGTTGTGTCAGTAAACAGTACTGTAATTGCAACCTGTTCCAATGAGCGCCTGTTCTCCATTCGACCCTCGGTCATAATCTACTGTTCTTCTCCAATGTGCATGTGTCAAAAACACTATTAGCACAGGCGCACCAACTTCATTTGACACAGAAGATGTAGAACCCGACACGCTCGTAACGGAAATGCAGAAACAGTCATAATTGTCTTCTATTCAGCCCCACTGTCAGAACCAAAGGTGATTTTCTGGGGAAGAATATGAAAGCTATTAGTGTCTCCAAATAAAATGGCATAATACTGATGCTGTATCCTGGTGGGTGCTTTGATGAGCATCATTAAAGAGACATAATTGCTTACCTCAGTAACTCACAATGAAGTGAAACCTGAATGTGGAACAGGACTACATTTAGTTGAAAGTAAGATATCTCCCTCAAGGATCACAAGGTTCTAAGAGCTTGTACTGTATTATTTAGTCATATAATAATATACTAGAGTATATTCTATTCATTAGAATTAACTTTATTGAATTCACTTTATAATATAGTATATATATATTTTTGGGGATTAGCAGAAATTACATTTGGTTTCAAAACAATGAAATATGTTGAAATCAATAAGAAAACAGCTTAGAACTATGATATGAACCCGAAGAGGTTCACAGCCCCCCTTCCCTAAGAAGCTCCTATCTTTGGTAGCAGATGAAGTTGATTCTCTCCTGGCCGTCCCGGGCCTCTTACACTCCTTCCATTGCCATGGCCCCACAGCGGAGGTTCCAGGTGGTGCACTAGGGCTGTCTACCATGGGGACAGTTCTCGTACACCCGCAGGCAGTGGTCAGCTAGGTCGTGTAGGTCAGTCCACATGTGTGCTGTGGTGGGCTGGGGCCTCCCTGCTCTCCCTCTGGGCCAGAAGCATCTCTGTCTTAGACACCAGGCTGGTAAGATCCGTGTGCTGCTCCCTGCAGTACTCCAGACAGAGCCTTCTCCCACATCTTGTTCTGCTCCCTCCCTTATTCCCACCCTCCAATTGACATTGATTAACAACCATGGAAGTGAGTGTTGTTCCTTACCCTTTGCCCATCTCCCATGGCTCTGTCATCTGCCTGTTCTGTGCCCCGTGCCTCCTGTCACAGCGAGGGTTGTGCCAGTCTTAGATAGGGTGCCAGTCTTAGATAGGGTGCCAGTCTTGAAGAGGAGTGCATGTAGCATATCTCTATGACCCTTTTCACGCTATTCAGACAACTGTTTCAGATGTTATATATTATATTATTTTTTATTATTATACATGTTTTATTTGCACGTGCTTTCCAGCATTATTCTATGGTGGTTGAGTAACCAGGTCAGCACAATTCAGAAGTGTGAAAGGTGTCACAGTGAGATCATGCCAGGACTGGAGATGAGAGCATGTCTATGGCAGATGTCCTCCTGCTTTTGGCCAGGTTGGCTTGGTGTGGCATGGGCAGAAGAAGGGCAATAGACCCCAGGCCAATACAAGGTTTCAATAATAATAGACAGATTTTTGAAGCAAACTTCGATTGTCCTACCAACAGTTTCTGAAGATTTTCAGTTTGCTTCAATGTCCATGCACCTTAGCTTAAAAGTAAGGTAGTGCAGCATTTATTTTCCTCAACATACCATCTCAGTCAGACATGGTGGTATAGACACGTACAGTATGTATTCCATAACTTACATATTCAGGCCAAAGTCAGCCCAAGGGTACAAACCAGTGTAGCAGCTGTAGTGAAGGCATGTTGAGGGGAAAAATGGCTAGCTCAGCAGAGATGAGTCCAAGGTAGCAATAGGAAGTGCCACACAGTTGGAGATTGTGGAAGTTGGAAGGACCACTCAATTGGTCCTTTGTGGCTCAGTTGCATGGTGGAGAGATTAATCAAAACAGTGTGTGTGTGTCCCAAATAGCACCCTATTCCCATATAGTGCACTTCTTAACAAACTATAGTTTTGGCAAGTCGGTTAGGACATCTACTTTGTGCATGACCCAAGTAATTTTTCCAACAATTGTTTACAGACAGATTATTTCACTTATAAATCACTGTATCACAATTCCAGTGGGTCAGAGGTTTACATACACTAAGATGACTGTGCATTTAAACAGCTTGGAAAATTCCAGAAAATGATGTCATGGCTTTAGAAGCATCTGATAGGCTAATTGACATCAATTGGATGTGGATATATTTCATTCTTCAAGTGTACTTTTTTACAACGGGTGGATCTAATCCTGAATGCTGATTGGTTAAAAGCACATTCCAGACGGTTTCTATTCCACAAGTTACCACCGGCTAAATCTATGACGTTAAAATGCATATTTACTCTGTTTCATCTGACTGCGCAATCCGCTGTCTCCTCAGCCCAGCCAGACAATTAATAAACTTGATCTCCACTATAAAATGCATCATTTAGTTTTTAACAGCAGAGGTTTATATAAACCTTGCTGTCTGTCTTTCCAACATTTGCAACATTGTTTGAATATTCAAATTCGATCTCCAGCTGACCCATAGTAATGAAGGTGTCAGGAGTCGTGATGAAACAGACAGGCAGTGTTTCTCAGCCAGTCGAAATCATGAATTAGCTGTTGGCATGACAACTGCTCGGCAACCGACCATAAGGCGTTACAGAGGGTAGTGCGTACAGCCCAGTATATCACAGGACCTATATACTAGGCGGTGTCAGAGGAAGGCCCAAAAAATTGTCAAAGTCTCAAGTCACCCAAGTCATAGATTGTTCTCTCTGCTACCGCATGGCAAGTGTTACCGGAGTGTCAAGTCTAGGCCCAAAAGGCTCCTTAACAGCTTCTACCCCCAAGCCGTAAGACTGCTGAACAATTAATCAAATGTCCACCTGTACTATTTGCATTTACAGCCTCCCCCCTTTGTTTTTACACTGCTGCTACTCTCTGTCTAAGCATAGTCACTTTACCCTTACCTACATGTACGAATTACTTCGACTAACCTGTACACATTGACTCGGTACCGGTACCCTCTGTATATAGCCTCATTATTGCTATTTTATTGTGTTACTTACTTATTGTGTTACTTTTTTACTGTTGCTCCTCTGAGCAACAGTGTCCTAATGAGTGAGCTGTATCGACGTGACTGTAAGTTAGCTGTAGTTGGCTAGCTAACAATAAAGGGATAAGAACGTTGCCAGTGAGTATGGCAATGGAACATTTAGAAACAACGACTGGGCCGCTTTGTATCCATCGATACAGAACAAAAAGACTGAACGACTGGGTTGCGTCTTTAGCAACCGAACCGATAGAACGAATGACCAGCCGGCTTGGGTAGCAACCCTAGATTTGTGTCAGGACTATATCTTGTGGAAGGATGAAATAATATGAATAAATTAATGAAATTAATGAAAAATAAAGTTTTAAATGAAAATATGTAAATCATTATTTTAATATGTTGGTAAACCGTTGTATAAAAGTGATAATGCCCTAGAAGACTGTGGATATATTGGAACGGTTTTCCGGCCTTCGACTTCGTCTCCGGGCTAACAACACCTGTGCCAATATATCCTCCAAACACTGGCTTCTCTGGCATTATCACTGAATGAGAATTTAGACTTGAGCTAACAACTTCTGACAGACTGGTTTCATCTCTGGACAAACAAAAAATGGTTGCTTAGCAACCAGATACCAATGCTGTTCTGTGCTGAAAAAAGTTTTATTGTTCCAATATTTGCATAATTGTGATTGCTGTGAGGGCGATCGAATCAGGATACAATCCTCTCTTCTCCTCGAGCTCATTAATGATAAAAGGTTCATATTTGAAGATGGCAGAAAGGTCAGTCTCTTTAGCACATAACATGGAGCACAGGGAGATGATTAGCTAAAGGGACTGGTACCCATGCTAATGGAAGATGTCAGTTGAGCCTCATTTACTAGTACCACTCAAGACTGGTGAGGATTGCTGGTTTGAACAAATGACTAATCAGAGGCCATTATACTGCATTCACCCCCAGGCTGAGTGTCAATTACAAGGCATTGCCTTCAGATAATGATTCACTTAACTCAAGGCTGCAGAAATGATCACCCTGAGGAGGTCCATGGATGTTTAAAAGTCCTTCCTGTTTTTTCATCTATATGAATACACACACGTGCACACACAGACACACAAACACAAATTACAATGATGGGAAGCTTCGGAGAGATGATGAATCTGTTTTTTTAGAGGAATTGACTTTAGCACAGCAATTTGTTTGCCTCCCCATAGCAAATATATACAGTGCATTCGGAAAGTATTGTAGCGACCCGCACAGATAGCTGTGTGTTATGTGTTAGGCTAGGAGGTGGTTGTGTTGTACTGACCAGTACCCGGTGTTCGCGGGGTCCGACATGTCAATCAACCTGCTATCTGCCAATCACGGGAATGCCTGGAATGTTCTGATGCCGGGCATCCTGGTGGTTGGCAGAGTGGCGTGGAGGGGGGTTGGGCAGGGGGGTGGAGCATTGGAAGTTAAGACCAGGTTCAGCTTTTGTTCTCTCTCTTCCGTCTGGGCTTCACAAGAGAAGGTCACGATTGGCTTGTGGGTTATCTGTCATCTTTTTGGCGTGTGCTACGGCCCAAACAGTAGCCTGTGTAAAGTCGGTTTAATAAACCGTCAATTCGCAAACTCAAGCCTCTGTCTGGACAATTGTTCATTTATGATCTAGTCAGGTCATTACAGTATTCAGACCGCTTCACTGCACTTACACCACTTCAAACAAGTGGATTAGGCTATTTCAGCCACACCCATTGCTGACAGGTGTGTAAAATCGACCACACAGCCATGCAATCTCCATAGACAAACATTGGCAGTAGATTGGCCTCACTGAAGAGCTCAGTGACTTTCAATGTGGCAACGTCCTAGGATGCCTCCTTTCCAACAAGTCAGTTCGTAAAATGCCTGCCCTGCTAGAGCTGCCCCAAGTTAACTGTAAGTGCTGTTATTGTGAAGGAGCAACAATGGCTCAGTTGTGGAGTGGTAGGCCACACAAGCTCACAGAACGGGACTGCCGAGTGCTAAAGTGCGTAGCGCATAAAAATCAACTGTTCTCGGTTGCAACACTCACTATCGAGTTCCAAACTGCATCTTGAAGCAACATCAGCACAATAACTGTTTGTTGGGAGCTTCATGAAATGGGTTTCCATGGCCAAGCAGCCGCACACAAGTCTAAGATCATCATGCACACTCCAAGCATCAGCTGGAGTGGTGTAAAGCTTAACGCCATTGGACTCTGGAGCAGTGGAAACGCGTTCTCTGGAGTGATGAATTAAGCTTCACCATCTTGCAGTCCAGATGGACAAATCTGGCTTTGGCGGATGCCAGGAGAATGCTACCTGCCCGGATGCATAGTGCCAACTGTAAAGTTTGGTGGAGGAGTAATAATGGTCTGGAGCTGTTTTTCATGGTTTGGGGTAGGCCGCTTAGTTCCAGTGAAGGTAAATCTTTAATGCTACAGCACACAATGACACTGTAGATTATTCAGTGCTTCCAACTTTTTGTCAACAGTTTGGGGAAGGCCCTTTCCTGATTCAGCATGACAACGCCCCTTTGCACAAAGTGAGGTCCATACAGAAATGGTTTGTCGAGATTGGTTTAGAAGAACTTGACTGGCCTGCACAGAGCCCTGACCTCAACCCCATCGAACACCTTTGGGATGAATTGTATGTAACACCGACTGCAAGCCAGGCCTAATCTCCCAAGATCAGTTCCCGACCTCAGTAATGCTTTTGTGGCTGAATGGAAGCCGCAGAGTGAAGGAAAAGTAGCCAACAAGTGCTCAGCATATGTGGGAACTCCTTCAAGACCGTTGAAAAAGCATTCCAGGTGAAGCTGGTTGAGAGAATGCCAAGAGTGTGCAAAGCTGTCATCAAGGCAAAGGGCTGCTGCTTTGGAGAATCTCAAATATAAAATATATTTTAATTTGTTTAGCACTTTTTTGGTTACGACATGATTCCATATGTGTTATTTCAGAGTTGTCATGTCTTCAATATTATTCTACAATGTAGAAAATAGTACAAATAAAGAAAAACCCTTGAATGAGTAGGTGTGTCCAAACTTTTAACTGGTTCTGTATATATGTATAAAAGACAGGGAGATTTATTTTGGTAGCAGTGGTTGAAAGGATGAGCTTTACAAAATATTGTGTAATGGTGATCATTTATGTGCGTTCTTTTCCACATGGGTTTTAGTTTTGGGTGTGTGTCTTGTGTGCGTGTACGTTTGTTTGTGTGTGTTTGATAGGCTAGTTGGAATTTAGTATCCAATGCTTCATCTTAAAGAGTAAGCTCCAGAGGCGATACCAGTTGTACGATGGTGGAATAAAAGTGCCCTGAGCGATGTCGTGGAAATTGCAAGATTATGTTATAATGCTTGTATTGCCTTATAATAGTTGTTTTATTCGACAGAATAGAGTGTTCTGTTAACTATTGTGTGTGTGTTCTACTGAGGATGGGCCTCTATGAGATACCACTGACAGAGGAGATTTACCATGTCTTTGGGTGATAAAACCTAAAGAGCATTCCAGTGAACATGAGGTAACGGTTCTGTGCTATGAAGTACCAGGAACAAGATTAGAACCTCGTCTTAGGGACCAAACTGAACGATAATTTATAGCGAATACTATCTGGCAACGGGATACTCCTTTCCATTTATAAAGTCTTCCTTTGTGAATTGTTCCTAATATCTGTGGTTTGTTATGTCGAATAGGAGGTGTATCTTTGCTATAAAAGATCTCAGTAGCCATTGTGCTGTCACGTTCAATGGTTCATTAGAAATGGCGCATCATTGAAAATCATTGCTCTTGCAAAGCTCTTATTATTAAAGATGTAGTTTAAGTATAACTCTGACTCGTGTGTGAAGTTTGTCTCTCTCCTCATTTGGTAATTAACCACCACATGGTTATTTCTCCCCAGCTAGGGGTTTTTCATGAAAGGAAATCTCTATAAACGGTATGTGTAGCTAGCTAGTCCCAAACCTTTATTTGTGAAGGTAGCTCACTGAGCTTCCAGCCTCTGGGCTCCTTATGTTAATATAGCAGATGTCACTAATTAGACACTTCTACCCAAAGCTACTTATAGTGGGCCTACAGTGAGTACATAGGCAACATTCTTCCAGTGGAGGCTGCTGAGGGGAGGACGGCTCATAATAATGGCTGGAAAGGAACAAATGGAATGGCATCAACCTCATTGAAACCATGTGTTTGGTGTATTTGATACCATTCTACTGATTCCGCTCCAGCCATTACCAGGAGCCCGTCCTCGCCAATTGAGGTGTCACCAACCACCTGTGCATTCTTCATATGTTTACAATGAGATCCCAACGGCAACTGAACCTCAGATCTTGGCATTGCCACACAATTGACCCAGCACCCTGGTCTCCATCTGTCTACGGCTGCTGTTGCTGCTGTTTCAGGCCTATGTGACTATAATGTTATGAAATGCGGGGAAAGGTTAGTATTAAGACATGGACAAACACACTATCCAGTATACACTTCCACACTCCATCCCCCAGGTGGCAGCAACCGGGTCTAAGTGCTGAGCCAATGCTTGATAAGCACAACAAGTGCTGCCAATTTAGATTGTCAGTCAGATTGCCAGCTTGCAGAGCCGTGAGACTGCGGACTTTGGTGGCCATGAGGCCTTTCGTGTTTTTTTGAATCTTTAGTTTGGGCATGCCTGTTTGTCGTTTCCGTTTTGTATGTTTATTTTCGTCACCATCTGAATCAACAATAATCTGCTTGGACTGGCCAACCAGGAGGCCAAGAGAGACAGAGCTTTCCCTGGACCAAGGCAATGTTGCTGTCTCCCTGGGCCCATGTGGGGCGGCAGGTAGCCTAGTGGTTAGAGCGTTGGGCCAGTAACCAAAAGGTTGCTGGATCAAATCCCTGAGCTGACACAGAAAATACATGTTGTTCTCCCCCTGAACAAGGCAGTTAACCCACTGTTTCCTGGTAGGATGTCATTGTAAATAAGAATTTGTTCTTAACTGACTTGCCTGGCAAAATAAAAAAAATATGCATCCAACACAGTTCTCCAATGCTGCACATTAGTGCACACATTCATTCAGGTTACAGACTAGGCCTAGGACATAATGAGTGCAACAATATTAGCAGGCTAGTTTATTGGTTTTGTAACAATAGTATATGCAAGACACAGGAACATACAACTACATGAGAACAGAGATGCTGAAAGCTTGTCGCTTAACTCGGTTGAATCTCAACAAGAGGTTTTCCAATTAGTTCTATCACTGATATGGATAGAAGTTTCTGGGTGGTTTAGGCACACTTCTTTAATGTGTCCAGGTGGATCAGACACACTTCCTTTAGTTCTATGCAAATAGGCATCAAGGCATCTGTCACATCTATTAGAGGACTCGGCTGTCTGAGGATGAAGAGCGTGTGTGTGTTTATGTTTCTTTTGGATAACTAACTAGCATGGCAACGCAACTGAGATGGGGGATGTCTGTCTGTCCCTTAGTTACCATGCCGACGATGATCAAATGAATGCCTTTTGCTTAGGATCGGGTGTGCACACACACACACACACACACACACACACACACTCGTGGCAATAACTTTGATTTGCTCTCAGAGGAATCCCAAGGGTGGGGTTGAGATGGAGGGATGGATGGAGAACCCGTTAGAAGTGAGAGGGGTTGTAATGTGATCATTCCCTACACACACAGCTGGACCATTAGTCATACAACACTGTGACATGACAACAGCTGGGGAGGACATTAAATGTGTGTGTGGCCATTCCAAATTGTGAAATTGGGTTTGGTGAATTAATTCTGAAAAAGAGAACATACACACATACACACACTGTGATGTCCCTACTCCCTAGCTGAGGGACAGTGCAGACACACTCATTAATAATGATTTATTAAAAGGGTAGAAGAGTAGACGGGTGGCACATGGAAAACCGGTGTCTCAAATCAACATTCATTCATCACACTTCATTAACGGCCAGGTTAGAATGTTAGCAAACGCTCAGCCTCTTTGTTTCAGCTAAACACTGCAGATATATTCTCTGTTCATACAGGCAATTAACTTGAATGTTATGTACAATTACAATGTTGCGTGCTGAAGCATGCACGGTGTAAGATAATTCTGTGTGAGCTTGGTAGTTTGCTAAGATTGGTACACCGTAGGCTTGGTGGTAGTTTGCTAAGATTGGTACACTGTAGGCTTGGTGGTAGTTTGCTAAGATTGGTACACTGTAGGCTTGGTGGTAGTTTGCTAAGATTGGTGCACTGTAGGCTTGGTGGTAGTTTGCTAAGATTGGTACACTGTAGGCTTGGTGGTAGTTTGCTAAGATTGGTGCACTGTAGGCTTGGTGGTAGTTTGCTAAGATTGGTGCACTGTAGGCTTGGTGGTAGTTTGCTAAGATTGGTGCACTGTAGGCTTGGTGGTAGTTTGCTAAGATTGGTACACTGTAGGCTTGGTGGTAGTTTGGTAAGATTGGTACACTGTAGGCTTGGTGGTAGTTTGGTAAGATTGGTACACCGTAGGCTTGGTGGTAGTTTGGTAAGATTGGTGCACTGTAGGCTTGGTGGTAGTTTGGTAAGATTGGTGCACTGTAGGTTTGGTGGTAGTTTGGTAAGATTGGTGCACTGTAGGCTTGGTGGTAGTTTGGTAAGATTGGTGCACTGTAGGCTTGGTGGTAGTTTGGTAAGATTGGTGCACTGTAGGCTTGGTGGTAGTTTGGTAAGATTGGTGCACTGTAGGCTTTGTGGTAGTTTGGTAAGATTGGTGCACTGTAGGCTTGGTGGTAGTTTGGTAAGATTGGTGCACTGTAGGCTTGGTGGTAGTTTGGTAAGATTGGTGCACTGTAGGCTTGGTGGTAGTTTGGTTGC
This sequence comes from Oncorhynchus nerka, assembly GCF_034236695.1. NCBI lineage: Eukaryota > Metazoa > Chordata > Actinopteri > Salmoniformes > Salmonidae > Oncorhynchus > Oncorhynchus nerka. Next base: position 28,504,336 of record NC_088411.1, read on the forward strand.
TGCTTTCCTCTTGTTTTATGCACAATCACAATGTCACATGTTAGAGCCAGGTGTAGGTTAAGATTGGTAGTTTGGTTGTGATCTGGAAGTTTACTTGGTTGCTTTATTGACTTATTTGTTAGATTTACAGATAGCTTGATTCCAAACGTTCTCTGTTTCCAGGATTTATCTACAGCATCTATAAATATTGAAGCGAGCAGTAGACTTTCTATTGACAAAGCACTATGTCTCTGTGTCATCCCTTTGTAGTGCACACTGGCTGTGTGGGGCCATACCTTTTCTGCCACTGTGTGTGATTGGCGGGGTAATGAGTTGTGTTGTATACCAGTATATTTGTCTCTGTTCGATCAGGTCATTTTTGTAAAAGACAATGTGTTGTCAATAACTTCTGTAAATACAACACTAGAGGGAATTGTGAGTGAATGGATTGTTTGTATAGAACGGAATGCATCAGAATGTTGAGTGTTCCAATAGTAATCATTATCTCTCTACACTAGAAAACAGTGATGATTGTTGCTAAGCGGACTATCCTGCTGTGATAAAATGTAAGATATGGGACCTGGTGTCTGAGCATTATTTTGGCTAACTAGATTTAATCAGATTGTGTTTCCGTTCTTATTGTCAATTCCATTTCTATAGCCCTCTCTCATTTATAGTGAGAGATATACACTGACTCTACAAAACATTAGGAACACCTTCCTAATATTGAGTTGCACCTACATTTGCTCTCAGAACAGCCTCAATTGGTCAGGGCATGGACTTTACAAGGTGTCGAAAGCATTCCACAGGGATGCTGGCCCATGTTGATTCCAATGCTTCTCACAGTGTCAAGTTGGCTCAATGTCCTTTGGGTTGTGGACCATTCGTGATACACACGGGAAACTGTTGAGCGTGAAAAACCCAGCAGCATTGCAGTTCTTGACACACTCAAACTGGTAAGCCTGAAACCCACTACCATACCCCATTCTAAGGCACTTAAATCTTTTGTCTTGCCCATTCTCCCTCTGAATGGCAGGCATACACAATTCATATCTAAATTGTCTCAAGTCTTAAAAATCCTTCTTTAACCGGTCTCCTCCCCTTCACACAGATTGAAGTGGATTTAACAGGTGACATCAATAAGGGATCATAGGTTTCACCTGGATTCACCTGGTCAGTCTATGTCATGGAAAGAGCAGGTGTTCTTAATGTTTTGTATACTCAGTGTACGTAGCTAATCAACACATCAGTGATCACGATCTCTGCCTTTAGCAGGCTATTTTCATATAGCTTTTGCCTAATGATCAAAACCGATAAAGACATAAACAGACTAAATAGTATTACCACGAGCTGTGTCCCAAGACGCAGCCCATCTCCTATATAGTGCACTACTTTTGAGCAGGGCCCATATGGTTCTGGTCAAAGTAGTGCACTATGTAGGGAACAAGGTGCTATTTGGGACGAAACCTTGCTGTTCTCTGTGGAAGAACGTGCAACATGTTCTACGGAGGGTACAGTAAAAGTAAGAGACACTTGGCTACCTCTCCCATCTCGATTACATGTCCCTGTTTTGTGTGTGTGTTTGTGTGTGTGTGCCTGCCTGCATGTGCTTTTGTGTCTGTGCTTATGCATAATGACCAAAACACATAAGTAGATTGACTAGTAAAATTACACTTCTCTGGAAGAACGCTATACTTTCTGTGGAGAATATGTAAATGTACGTTTATAGCAAATTAAGCTTGGATGCCTCTCCCATCACATACAACATTCTCTTGATTACATGTGTTTGTTCTCAGTATAGATTTATCTCTGACTTGATCATTACCATTCTCCTGTTGAGTTGAGAATGTAGCACACTGTATACAGCCCAGATACATTTACTGCCACTCTCTCTCTGTTTTATCTCTCCTCTATCTCACTCTTCTCTCATTTATGTCCTCTTGTCAAGCGTTCCTCTCTTGTAGTGTATCTCTCGCTCTCTCTCTCTCTCTCTCTCTCGCTCTCTCTATAAATTCAATTCAATTCTAAGGGCTTTATTGGCATGGGAAACTGCTCTGTAGTACTCTCAGCCTCAGTAGTTCTAATGCTTGATGTTCTGTCCTCTGTCATAGCCAACAGAATGTCGTCCAGCTGTTCAACTCAGGAGTATTACGCCTCAGCATCCCACTGGAAGACCAAGGGCTCTGTTTAATCCGTAAAGCGTTTTAAGATTCTGCGATAGAAATGTAACGGTAATTTCAGATTGAGATGACATATACAGTGTTTACCGTGAACGCAGTCTCCACTAAAGCGGGAACATTGCTTTTAAATTTCAATCACACTGTAAAGCTCAACTTCTGCAATGCGGATTGAATAGAGCCCTTAGAATGTTGGAATGCAGCCCTGCGATGTATTTTGTGTCTCTTCATTCTGTCTTGTCTTCTTCCTCCCTTTTTTGTATTGCTTATATAGGGACAGATAAAATGAATACCTTGACATATTGGATGCCCAACAGTCAGATGCATTACCATCATCGTACAGCAATTTACAGTGCTTTCCTCCAAAGCCTTAGCCATTAAAATACACAGCTGCTTCGATAAGATACAGCTCTTTTGGTTGGAGTTCCACTGTTCCAGAGTTATTTATTTGACAAATTCTTTGGAAGGTTTAAATCAAGGGATTAGTGTCCACATTGTCTATTAGTTTTACATAAGGGCAATAACTGGCACGCTGCTTCATAAATGACTTAAATGTAAATGTTCAGACTTGATCCTGTTATTAGTTACTACTGCTATCCCTTATCAGTGGACATACAGTATTTGGTTATAGAAGGCTACTTACTGGTTCTACTCTTTTCTCATTACTGGTCAAATAACACTAAATAAAGTCAAATAAAATCAAATGTAATTAGTCACATGCTCCGATTACAACAGGTGTAGACCTTACAGGGAAATGCTTACTTACAAGCCCCAAACCAACAATGCAGTTTAAAAAAATACAAATAAGAATAAGAAATAAAAGGAACAAGTAATGAAATAGCAGCAGTAAAATAACAATAGCGAGACTATATACAGGGGTCAATGTGAGGGAGCACCGGTTAGTGGAGGTAATTGAGGTAATATGTAGGTAGAGTTATTAAAGTGACTATGCATAGATAATAACAGAGAGTAGCAGCGGTGTAAAAGAGGGTTTGGGTGGGGGGGCAATGCAAATAGTCTGAGTAGCTATTTGATTAGATGTTCAGGAGTCTTACCGTGCAGTAGCAGAAATAGCACTCTATGACTAGGGTGGCTAGAGTCTTTGACAATTTTTAGGGCCTTCCTCTGACACCGCCTGGTATAGAGGTCTTGGATGGCAGGAAGCTTGGCCCCAGTTATGTACTGGGCCGTACGCACTGCCCTCTGTAGTGCCTTGCGGTCGGAGGCCGAGCAGTTGCCATAACAGGCAGTGATGCAACCAGTCATGATGCTCTCGATGGTGCAGCTGTAGAACCTTTTGAGGACCCATGCCAAATATTTTCAGTCTCCTGAGAGGGAATAGGTTTTGTCGTGCCCTCTTCATGACTGTCTTGGTGTGCTTGGACCATGTTAGTTTGTTGGTGATGTGGACAAGGAACTTGAAGCTCACAACCTGCTCCACTACAGCCCCGTCGAAGAAAATGGGGGTGCTCTATCCTCAATTTCCTGTGTCCATAATCACCTCCTTTGTCTTGATTACATTGAGGGAGAGTTGGTTGTCCTGGCACCACATGACCAGGTCTCTGACCTTCTTCCTATAGGCTGTCTCGTCGTTGTCGGTGATCAGGCCTACCACTGTTTTGTCATCGGCAAACTTAATGATGGTGTTGGAGTTGTGCCTGGCTGTGCAGTCATGAGTGAACAGGGAGTACATTTACATTTACATTACATTTAAGTCATTTAGCAGACGCTCTTATCCAGAGCGACTTACAAATTGGTGCATTCACCTTATGACCTCCAGTGGAACAGTAGTGCATCTAAATCTTTTCAGGGGGAGGGGGGGTGAGAGGGATTACTTTATCCTATCCTAGGTATTCCTTAAAGAGGTGGGGTTTCAGGTGTCTCCGGAAGGTGGTGATTGACTCCGCTGTCCTGGCGTCGTGAGGGAGTTTGTTCCACCATTGGGGGGCCAGAGCAGCGAACAGTTTTGACTGGGCTGAGCGGGAACTGTACTTCCTCAGTGGTAGGGAGGCGAGCAGGCCAGAGGTGGATGAACGCAGTGCCCTTGTTTGGGTGTAGGGCCTGATCAGAGCCTGGAGGTACTGAGGTGCCGTTCCCCTCACAGCTCCGTAGGCAAGCACCATGGTCTTGTAGCGGATGCGAGCTTCAACTGGAAGCCAGTGGAGGGAGCGGAGGAGCGGGGTGACGTGAGAGAACTTGGGAAGGTTGAACACCAGACGGGCTGCGGCGTTCTGGATGAGTTGTAGGGGTTTAATGGCACAGGCAGGGAGCCCAGCCAACAGCGAGTTGCAGTAATCCAGACGGGAGATGACAAGTGCCTGGATTAGGACCTGCGCCGCTTCCTGTGTGAGGCAGGGTCGTACTCTGCGGATGTTGTAGAGCATGAACCTACAGGAACGGGCCACCGCCTTGATGTTAGTTGAGAACGACAGGGTGTTGTCCAGGATCACGCCAAGGTTCTTAGCGCTCTGGGAGGAGGACACAATGGAGTTGTCAACCGTGATGGCGAGATCATGGAACGGGCAGTCCTTCCCCGGGAGGAAGAGCAGCTCCGTCTTGCCGAGGTTCAGCTTGAGGTGGTGATCCGTCATCCACACGGATATGTCTGCCAGACATGCAGAGATGCGATTCGCCACCTGGTCATCAGAAGGGGGAAAGGAGAAGATTAATTGTGTGTCGTCTGCATAGCAATGATAGGAGAGACCATGTGAGGTTATGACAGAGCCAAGTGACTTGGTGTATAGCGAGAATAGGAGAGGGCCTAGAACAGAGCCCTGGGGGACACCAGTGGTGAGAGCACGTGGTGTGGAGACGGATTCTCGCCACGCCACCTGGTAGGAGCGACCTGTCAGGTAGGACGCAATCAAGCGTGGGCCGCGCCGGAGATGCCCAACTCGGAGAGGGTGGAGAGGAGGATCTGATGGTTCACAGTATCGAAGGCAGCCGATAGGTCTAGAAGGATGAGAGCAGAGGAGAGAGAGTTAGCTTTAGCAGTGCGGAGCGCCTCCGTGATACAGAGAAGAGCCGTCTCAGTTGAATGACTAGTCTTGAAACCTGACTGATTTGGATCAAGAAGGTCATTCTGAGAGAGATAGCGGGAGAGCTGGCCAAGGACGGCACGTTCAAGAGTTTTGGAGAGAAAAGAAAGAAGGGATACTGGTCTGTAGTTGTTGACATCGGAGGGATCGAGTGTAGGTTTTTTCAGAAGGGGTGCAACTCTCGCTCTCTTGAAGACGGAAGGGACGTAGCCAGCGGTCAGGGATGAGTTGATGAGCGAGGTGAGGTAAGGGAGGAGGTCTCCGGAAATGGTCTGGAGAAGAGAGGAGGGGATAGGGTCAAGCGGGCAGGTTGTAGGGCGGCCGGCCGTCACAAGACGCGAGATTTCATCTGGAGAGAGAGGGGAGAAAGAGGTCAGAGCACAGGGTAGGGCAGTGTGAGCAGAACCAGCGGTGTCGTTTGACTTAGCAAACGAGGATCGGATGTCGTCGACCTTCTTTTCAAAATGGTTGACGAAGTCATCTGCAGAGAGGGGAGGAGGGGGAGGGGGAGGAGGATTCAGGAGGGAGGAGAAGGTTGCAAAGAGCTTCCTAGGGTTAGAGGCAGATGCTTGGAATTTAGAGTGGTAGAAAGTGGCTTTAGCAGCAGAGAGAGAAGAGGAAAATGTAGAGAGGAGGGAGTGAAAGGATGTCAGGTCCGCAGGGAGGAGAGTTTTCCTCCATTTCCGCTCGGCTGCCCGGAGCCCTGTTCTGTGAGCTCGCAATGAGTCGTCGAGCCACGGAGCGGGAGGGGAGGACCGAGCCGGCCTGGAGGATAGGGGACATAGAGAGTCAAAGGATGCAGAAAGGGAGGAGAGGAGGGTTGAGGAGGCAGAATCAGGAGATAGGTTGGAGAAGGTTTGAGCAGAGGGAAGAGATGATAGGATGGAAGAGGAGAGAGTAGCGGGGAGAGAGAGCGAAGGTTGGGACGGCGCGATACCATCCGAGTAGGGGCAGTGTGGGAAGTGTTGGATGAGAGCGAGAGGGAAAAGGATACAAGGTAGTGGTCGGAGACTTGGAGGGGAGTTGCAACGAGGTTAGTGGAAGAACAGCATCTAGTAAAGATGAGGTCGAGCGTATTTCCTGCCTTGTGAGTAGGGGGGAAGGTGAGAGGGTGAGGTCAAAAGAGGAGAGGAGTGGAAAGAAGGAGGCAGAGAGGAATGAGTCAAAGGTAGGCGTGGGGAGGTTAAAGTCGCCCAGAACTGTGAGAGGTGAGCCGTCCTCAGGAAAGGAGCTTATCAAGGCATCAAGCTCATTGATGAACTCTCCGAGGGAACCTGGAGGGCGATAAATGATAAGGATGTTAAGCTTGAAAGGGCTGGTAACTGTGACAGCATGGAATTCAAAGGAGGCGATAGACAGATGGGTAAGGGGAGAAAGAGAGAATGACCACTTGGGAGAGATGAGGATCCCGGTGCCACCACCCCGCTGACCAGAAGCTCTCGGGGTGTGCGAGAACACGTGGGCAGACGAAGAGAGAGCAGTAGGAGTAGCAGTGTTGTCTGTGGTGATCCATGTTTCCGTCAGTGCCAAGAAGTCGAGGGACTGGAGGGAGACATAGGCGGAGATGAACTCTGCCTTGTTGGCCGCAGATCGGCAGTTCCAGAGGCTACCGGAGACCTGGAACTCCACGTGGGTCGTGCGCGCTGGGACCACCAGATTAGGTGGCGCGGCCACGCGGTGTGGAGCGTTTGTATGGTCTGTGCAGAGAGGAGAGAACAGGGATAGACAGACACATAGTTGACAGGCTACACAAGAGGCTACGCTAATGCAAAGGAGATTGGAATGACAAGTGGACTACACGTCACGAGTGTTCAGAGAGTTAAGCTTACGTAGCAAGAATCTTATTGACTAAAATGATTAAAATGATACAGTACTGCTGAAGTAGGCTAGCTGGCAGAGGCTGCGTTGTTGACTAAGTAGGCTAGTTGGCATTGGCTGCGTTGTTGACACTACACTAATCAAGTCGTTCCGTTGAGTGTAATAGTTTCTACTGTGCTGCTATTCGGGGCTAGCTGGCTAGCTAGCAGTGTTGATTACGTTACGTTGCGTTAAAAGAACGACAATAGCTGGCTAACTAACCTAGGAAATCGCTCTAGACTACACAATTATCTTTGATACAAAGACGGCTATGTAGCTAGCTATGTAGCTAGCTACGATCAAACAAATCAAGCCGTTGTACTGTAATGAAATGAAATGAAAAATGTGATACTACCTGTGGAGCGAAGCGAAATGCGACCGGATTGTTGAGTGCAGAAGTTCTGAGTACAGGAAGGGACTGAGCACACACCCCTGAGGGGCCCCTGGGGGCGGCTCGTCAGGAGGTCCAGGATCCAGTTGCAGAGGGAGGTGTTAAGTCCCAGAGTCCTTAGCTTATTGATGAGCTTTGAGGGCACTATGGTGTTGAAGTCAATGAATAGCATTCTCACATACGTAGGTGTTCCTTTTGTCCAGGTGGGAAAAGTCCGTGTGGAGTGCAATAGAGAATGCATCATCGGTGGATCTGTTAGGGCGGTATGCAAATTGGAGTGAGTCTAGAGTTTCTGGGGTAATGATGTTGATGTGAGCCATTACCAGACTTTCAAAGCACTTCATGGCTACAGCTGTGAGTGCTACAGGTCGTGGTCATTTAGGCAGGTTACCTTAGTGTTCTTGGGCACAGGGACTATGGTGGTCTGCTTAAAATCTGTTGGTAATACGGACTCAGACAGGGAGAGGTTGAAAATGTCAGTGAAGACACCTGCCAGTTGGTCAGCGCATGCTCTCAGTACACATCCTGGTAATCCGTTTGGCCTTGCGGCCTTGTGAATGTTGACCTGTTTAAAGTTCTTACTCACATTAGCTGCAGAGAGCGTGATCACATAGTCTTCAGGAACAGCTGGTGCTCTCATGCATGTTTCAGTGTTATTTGCCTCGAAGCGAGCATAGAAGTAGTTTAGCTCGTCTGGTAGGCTCGTGTCACTGGGCAGCTCTCGGCTGTGCTTCCCTTTGTAGTTTGTAATGGTTCGCAAGCCCTGCCACATCCGATGAGCATCGGAGCCGGTGTAATACGATTCAATCTTAGTCCTGTATTAACACTTTGCCTGTTTGTGTCATGCCTGCTCCCGCTCTCCCCTCCCTGGCGCTCGAAGGCACCAGGCTCCCCAGCATTATGCACTCCTGACTCCATCATTACACACACCTGCTTCCCTCGTCACAGGCATCAGTGATTCATTGCACTCACCTGGACTCAATCACCTGTGTTAATTTCCTCCCCTATATCTGTTAATTAAAAAATATATTATTTCATCTTTATTTAACCAGGTAGGCCAGTTGAGAACAACTTCTAATTTACAACTGTGACCTGGCCAAGATAAAGCAAAGCAGTGCGACAAAAACAACAACACAGAGTTACACATAAACAAACGTACAGTCAATAACACAAAAGAAAAGAAAAATAGAAAAATCCATGTACAGTGTGTGCAAATGTAGAAGAGTATGGAGGTAGGCAATAAATAGGCCGTAGAGGCAAAAATAATTACAATATAGCAATAACAGCTAAACTCGGCTGTCTGGATTCGGGTCTTGACGGGTAAAAAAGTTTTCATTTTTCCGACAGTTCTTGAGACTTATTTTGTATTTCTTCACCTTTATTTAACCAGGTAGGCCAGATGAGAACAAGTTCTCATTTACAACTGCGACCTGGCCAAGATAAAGCAAAGTAGTGCGACAAAAACAACAACACAGTGTTACACATAAACAAACGTACAGTCAATAACACAATAGAAAAATCTATGTACAGTGTGTGTAAATGTAGAAGAGTAGGGAGGTAAGGCAATAAATAGGCCATAGAGGTGAAATAATTACAATTTAGCATTAACACTGGAGTGATAGATGTGCAGATGATGACGTGCAAGTAGAGATACTGGGTGAAAAAGAGCAAGAGGGTAAGTAATAATATGGGAATGAGGTAGTTGGGTGTGCTATTTACAGATTGGCTGTGTACAGGTACAGTGATCGGTAAGATGCTCTGACAGCTGGTGCTTAAAGTTAGAGAGGGAGATACAAGACTCCAGCTTCAGAGATTTTTGCAATTCTTTCCAGTCATTGGCAGCAGAGAACTGGAAGGAAAGGCGGCCAAAGGAAGTGTTGGCTTTGGGGATGACCAGTGGGTGTTGCTATGGTGACCAGTGACCTGAGATAAGGTGGGGTTGCATAAATTATGTAATATGCCAGGTAGATATGTATACTGTAGCTAAGAAAGTAATACTATGTGTATGTTGTGTAGCAAGATGTTAGTTACCCATGTGCCTCACCCTAATAATTTGGTCTATTTTCACCTCTTAATTTCGTCTACTGTTCTGACTTGGTGGTGCCCACGTAGCCTATAACCTGTTTTTGAGAAATGTAATCATTGAATATTATAAGAGCTTTCATTGTCTGCTTATATGCCCCCCTTATTTGTCCTACGGTTCTGACTTGGTGTACAGGGAGAACACTGTAAGAACAGCAAAGACTTATAGTCTTTGGGGTTTGGCGACGGATATGTAGTGAGATATGTAGTGAGGGACACCCAACGAGGGGCAGCCAACGAGAGCATACAGGTCGCAGTGGTGAGTAGTATATGGGGCTTTGGTGATAAAATGGATGGCACTGTGATAGACTACATCCAGTTTCCTGAGTAGAGTGTTGGGGGCTATTTTGTAGATGACATCGCCAAAGTCAAGGATCGGTAAGTCAGTTTTATGAGGGTATGTTTGGCGGCTTGAGTGAAAGAGGCTTTGTTGCGAAATAGGAAGCCAATTCCAGATGTAATTTGGGATTGGAGATGTTTAATGTGAGTCTGGAAGGAGAGTTTACAGTCTAACCAGACACCTAGGTATCTGTTCCCTAGCTCTGTTCCCCGCTTCAGGATTAATGTTAGTTTGTCATTTTGTTACCTGGCAGCTTCATTAAATAGTACCCGCAAAACACCAGTCTCAACGTCAACTGGCCTTCTAGGCAGCCTTCAAGCCGCTGGCCTTCTAGGCATAGTTGCAAAGAAAAAGCCATATCTCAGACCGGCCAATAAAAATAAAAGTTGAAGATGGGCAAAAGAACACAGACACTGGACAGAGGAACTCTGCCTAGAAGGCCAGCATCCCGGAAGTCGTCTCTTAACTGTTGGTGTTGAGACTGGTGTTTGCGGGTACTATTTAATGAAGCTGCTAGTTGAGGACTTGTGAGGTGTCTGTTTCTCAAACTAGACACTCTAATGTACTTATCCTCTTGCTCAATTGTGTCCCAGGGCCTCCCACTCCTCTTTCTATTCTGTTTAGAGACAGATTCCGCTGTTCTGTGAAGGGAGTAGTACAGTGTTGTACGAGATCTTCAGTTTCTTGGCAATTTCTCGCATTGAATAGCCTTCATTTCTCAGAACAAGAATAGACTGACTAGTTTCAGAAGCAGGTTCTTTGTTTCTGGCCATTTTGAGCCTGTAATCGAATCCACAAATGCTGATGCTCCAGATACTCAACTAGTCTAAAGAAGGCCAGTATTGTTGCTTCTTTAATCAGGACAACAGTTTCCAGCTGTGCTCACATAATTGCAAAGGATTTTCTAATGATCAATAAGCCTTTTAAAATGATCCATTTGGATTAGCTAACACAACATGCCATTGGAACACAGGAGTGATGGTTCCTGATAATGGGCCTCTGTACGCCTATGTAGATATTCCATAAGAAATCTGCAGTTTCCAGCTACAACAGTCATTTACAACATTAACAATGTCTACACTGTATTTCTGGTCAATTTTATGTTATTTTAATGGACAAACAATTTGCTTTTTGTGACCCAAACATTTGAACTGTAGTGTACATAGTCTGCCACCCCTTGTCTTAGCAGACACCGCTGTTCTATCTTGCCGATACAGAGTATAACCAGCCAGCTGTATGTTGATAATGTCGTCGTTCAGCCACAACTCTGTGAAGCATATGATATTACCGTTTTTAATGTCCTGTTGGTAGTTTAATCTTCCTCGTAGGCTGTCGATTTTATTTCCCAATGATTGCATGTTAGCTAGTAGAACGGAAGGCAGTGGGGGTTTATTCGATCTCTTACGAATTCTCAGAAGGCAGCCTGACCTCTGTCCTTTCTTCACTCAGATGTCGGAATTTGGACCTGTTCCTGGGAAAGCAGTATGTCCTTCACATCGGGCTCGTCGGATTCGTTAAGGGAAAAAAAAAGTGGTGAGTAATCGCTGTTCTGATGTCCAGAAGTTATTTTAAGTCAAAAGTGACGGTAGCAGCAACATTATGTAAAAAATAAGTAACAAAATAAGTTACAAACAATGCAAAAAAACGAACAAAAAAACTGTTGATTAGGAGCAAGTAAAACGCCAGCCATCTTCTCCGGCGCCATGATACAGACTAGCCTCCCTCTGAAAGGCTTTTTACACTACTGAGCCAGACCTGGCTGAGCCAAACCAGTCAGTATTTGTAATGTACTGAGCTGGCCTTGTTACGCCTCCACCCTAGTAGCGGGAACTGTGCTGAAAGGGACGATGTGAAAAGATCTGAGCCAGCAGAGTTTGATAAGGGTCAACATGACTTTGTGAACAGGGTATTAGTATTCAACCATATGGAACACCAAGTAGAGCCTCAACACAAGTCAGGATTGAAACACAAGAGTCAGATGCCCTGTCAGACACTATGCTAGGGTCACATATGCTACCTGTCTCTTTCTGAGACTATTACACTATTTATCGGAGGCCTACTGGTGTGTGTGCGGTGTGCCTGTGTGTGTGTTTATTTCTGAGTGTGCATGTCTGTCCGTCCGTCCGTCCGTCAGTCAGTCCGTCCGTCCGTGGTGTGCTTGATAGAACCCCCCAGTGCAGGCCCTATCCCGATAGCCTTTCCACATACTTAATACTATCTCTGATCACATCTAATTGAAGTAGTCGTGGGAGAGCCTGAAGGCAAGAGGGAATGAGATCGAGACTTAAAAAGGTATGATTAGATTATCATGTGGCCCAAATGGCACCCTATTGGCTCTGGGCAAAATAAGTACACTATATATATATATATTGGGGCAACAGGTAGTCTAGTGGTCAGAGCGTTGGGCCAGTAACCGAAATGTGCTGCTTCCTATTATCCTGGGTTTATAGGAGAGGATGTTAGCATGCACACACACACTAACTACAGGTTAGGAATTACGACTGTTCAGACTTCTCTATGCGGGCCCTACTCAAAAGTAGTGCACTTTATAGGGAACATGTTACCATTTGGGAGGCACCTGTCACGTCTCTCGTCAGAATGAGGATCGGACCAAAGCGCAGCGTGGTAAGTGCTCATGATCATTTATTACTCAAAATACTCTAACAAAATAACAAAGAGGAGAAAAACCGAACAGTTCTGTAAGGCAAATCAACTATACAGAAAACACATACCCACAAAACACAGGTGGGAAAAAGGTTTCCTAAGTATGATTCCCAATCAGAGACAACGATAGACAGCTGCCTCTGATTGGGAACCACACTCTGCCAAAAACAAAGAAATAGAAAACATAGAAAAAATGAAACTAGAATGCCCACCCTAGTCACACCCTGGCCTAACCAAAATAGAGAATAAGAGCCTCTCTATGGCCAGGGCGTGACAGCGCCCAATGTGTCTTGATGTTTGACATTGACTTAGTAGATGCTCCAATTTATAATAACGGTCATTAATATTAAGAAAAAAATCATTGTAATTCTGACAGGCAGGTTGATGTTGCAATTTCAGCCTAGAGAGCAAGCAAGGGTTCGATATCATGTCCAAGTAATTTCAGGCTTTTTCCCAAAGAACCAAATAATGGAATCTTGCCAGATAAGATGAAAGTCTGAAGTGCCTAAACAACAACAAAAGTATTGATCTCATCATGAAAAATGACATAATTACTGAAACCAGTTGGTTATATTCTGGTTAAATTACTTTTTCTGAACCATAAAACCAGTTTAAAGCATCAGCATTGACACAGAGCCCGTTAGGTCTCAGACTAAGTCCAGAGGTCCAGACTAAGACTAAAGAATTCTTCAAGGTTGCTGTTTTGTTGTAGTTAGTTTTGGACAAGCTATAGTCATGCCACACACACACACACACACACACACACACACAGGTGTATAACATATCAGCTAATGTCACGGCTGTTGAAGGAGGAGGACCAAGGCGCAGCGTGGTGAGTGTACATTTTCCTTTTATCCCACTGGCACAATCCGTCCTAGCCCGGCAGATGCGGGGAGCTGGGATGTAGCGCACCGGGCTAAGAACGCGTACTGGAGACACCATGCGCTCCACCGCATAACACGGTGCCTGATCATTACGACGCCCACCACGGTAAGCATGGGGAGTTGGCTCAGGTCTCCAACCTGACTCTGCCACACTCCCCGTGTGAACCCCCCCAAAGGTTTTTGGGGTTGCCTCTCGGGATTCCTTGCCAGCCGTGTTCCCTCATAACGTCGCCTCTCAGCTTTAGCTGCTTTCTGTTCCTTCCGTGGACGGCGATACTCCCCAGCCTGCCTCCAGGGTCCTTTCCCGTCCAGGATCTCTTCCCATGTCCAGGAGTCCTGAACACGCTGCTCCTCCTTACCACGCTGCTTGGTCTCTTGGTGGTGGGAAGTTCTGTCACGGCCGTTAAAAGAAGAGGACCGAGGTGCAACGTTGTGAGCGTACATTTTCTTTTATTAATAAAAATTATGCCGAACAAAACAATAAACACTACAAAAACAAACCGTGAAGCTAAAGGCTATGTGCCCTAAACAAAGTCAACTTCCCACAAAGAAAGGAGGGGAAAGTGCTACCTAAGTATGGTTCCCAATCAGAGACGATAGACAGCTGTCCCTGATTGAGAACCATACCCAGCCAAAACATAGAAACACAGAATGCCCACCCCAAATCACACCCTGAACAAACCAAATAGAGACATTAAAAGACTCTACAGTCAGGGCGTGACAGCTAACCATATTTTACAATATAGCAATCTGATGCTCGACTGTGCAGTCGATGATGTGGCACGCAACCATTAGTTACCAATGTAGTCTAGTTGCAGGCATTTCAGGAGTAGGTTGCTCACTTATTACAGTGAAAGCAATACAGTGACTCCTCTGATTGTCTTGTTACTATCTCTACATAGAGAGAACGGTGCTCAGGCGATAGGGGTTGGATTCGACTTGTTCAGCTAAGAAATCATCATGTTTTATTACCGTGAACAAAGTTACAATACAGTATGTACTTTACCGCCTATTCAGGATCTTTGTGTTACACACTACCCAGTGTCATGATCTAAATGTTCCAGAAATTATGTTTGTTTTACAGCATAGGCCGAATTATAGGCCTACAATATAATAATTAATATATTTTGTTTGATATGCACACCCACTTACGGTGAGTGATGAGGAGGCTAGGGAATAGCAGAATATGCACACTAGGGGACACAGTGGTCATCTTGACACGATAGGACTGATGGAAACCTTCCCTACCTCTTAACTCCAAAATGTTATTAAACCACTTCCAGGATTCCCCCCCTCAACAAGCTTATAAATCTAATTGCATCCTTGGAGGGCAATTTTTTTTTTCTGTGGTAGGAAAATTAACAAAGGGGCTTTTCGCCAACCCCAGTAAATCGGATTATAGTTCAGTATTGGCCCGTCTACAATAACTGATGGGGTTTTTTTCCGGGCGGCAGGGCACCGCTGTCTGACGAAAGTTCGGCGCAGGGATCAGATGGACTGTCAGAGTAAATTTGAAACAAGAACGTTCTTTGTTGGACAAAACGCGCTGATGCAGGCCTAGTTCAAGTAATTGATTTCCTGTCAACACTCCAGTTCTGCCCAAAAAAATCATAAGAATCACCTTGAGTTACTGGGTTAGTTACTTTTTATTAATGTACCCAGTGGCAATTTAGCATGTAAATCTTGGTGGGGCAAAAAAAAGAAAGGTGGATAGCTTGCCAGCAAAGACACTACAAAACACTACACTAAACAATACATTACAATATAACGGTGACAAAGGGTGCCCACAAACTGTTCGGGCCTACAGTAGTCCCAACATCTTACCACTGCTACACGTAGCTGTCAGCGGAGCCTTGTCTGGCAGCCAAACAGTTCATTCAGCCTCATTTACTGCCTTTAAAAGAAAACATAGCTGACCTGCTTAAACAAATGTGGTTTCTAATAACAATTGAGATGTGCAAACTATGGCATGAGGGGACGACAAGCGGATAAGAGGCAATCCGTAATTTAGATTTAAGACAATTAGCAAGCTAGGACGGACTTAAGGTTAGTCAATATAACTATTTGTTTAGCAAAATATGTACACCAACAGAATTCAGAACATGGGCCGTTGTTACACAGTTCTCCCTGTACACCAATTTAGAACCATAGGATAAATAAAGGGGGCATATAAGCAGACAATGAAAGCTCTTACAATATTCAATGACTACATTTCTCTAAAACAGGGTATAGGCTACAGTAGAACAGTCAGAACAGTAGGCAAAATTAAGAGGGGAAATAGACCAAATTATTAGGGTGAGGCACATGGGCTACTAACATCTCACTACACAACATACACTTAGTATTACTTTCTAGCTACAGTACACATATCTCCTTGGAATATTACATAATTTATTAATCAGGATACAATACATTTCTGGACTCATATTCTTGTGCTCGGCTCACTTGAACAGGAAGGTGGCGCGGGGGTCCTCCGAGTTAACAGTTGTTTTGAGCCCGGCACAAATCATGCTTCATTGTCAGCATGGCCAATGTTGAAAATGTATCATTTTAAACTTGGAAAAGAGCCCCATAATCCCACATTTGCGACCACACAGCCACTGTCATAGATTCCTTCCAAACCACTCGTTGAATTTGCGATTTCCAACTTGTTGTGTAATGTTTATGTCCAACAGCCGATAAGCATGTTTGCTCAATAATTTCTCTTCGTTATTTCTCTTCATAAAACAACGATTAAGAAGGATTTACCAGTAGATTGTCGACTTTATTCACGAGGATGACTAGAATTTTCAATGTCTCCTCTTACACTTGGCAGTAACGTATGGTACCCATGAGTGACAAAACACTGAGCCAATTACAAAGCATATTTTCTGCTGGCTTGCCCCACCACCACAGAAAGCGCTGAGCTAGACTGAAAAAACCTCCGTTTTGTAGCTGCTTTACTCTAGAAAACAAAAAAGACACCATGTTTCTATGTGGCTTTATTAACTCAATGATATATATAATTTTTACATTGTTTGCAAACAGCTATGTGACACGTATTAATGCCAAAATAACATGCAATACAGGCAAGCGGCCAGAAAAATGCGGGCCTCAAAACGCCCTGAATGACTGGTCGCTACTGCATGTATCACAAGTACGTATGTAGAGGCAGAGGAAATCCAGCGTTTCTATTTTGACCAGAGAACTGTCTGATATTATCAAAGCCAACATGTATATTCACTTTTTACTGGATTGACATATATTCAAATCAAATCAAATCCAATTTTATTTGTCACTTACACATGGTCAGCAGATGTTAATGCTTGTGCTTCTAGTTCCGACAATGCAGTAATAACCAACGAGTAATCTAACCTAACAATTCCACAACTACTACCTTATACACACAAGTGTTAAGGGGTAAAGAATATGTACATAAAGATATATGAATGAGTGATGGTACAGAACGGCATAGGCAAGATGCAGTAGATGGTATCGAGTACAGTATATACATATGAGAAGAGTAATGTAGGGTATGTAAACAAAGTGGCATAGTTTAAAGTGGCTAGTGATACATGTATTACATAGAGATGCAGTAGATTATATAGAGTACAGTATATACTGTACATATACATATAAGATGAGTAATGTAGGGTATGTAAACATTATATAAAGTGGCATTGTTTAAAGTGGCAAGTGATACATTTTTTACATTAATTTACATAAATTTCCATTATTAAAGTAGCTGGAGTTGAGTCAGTATGTTGGCAGCAGCCACTCAATGTTAATGGTAGCTGTCTAACAGTCTGATGGCCTTGAGATAGAAGCTGTTTTTCAGTCTCTCGGTCCCTGCACTTGTACTGACCTCGCCTTCTAGATGATAGGGGGGTGAACAGGCAGTGGCTCAGGTGATTGTTGTCCTTGATGGTCTTTATGGCCTTCCTGTGACATCGGGTGGTGTAGGTGTCCTGGAGGGCAGGTAGTTTGCCCCAGGTGATGCGTTGTGCAGACCTCGCTACCCTCTGGAGAGCCTTACGGTTGTGGGCGGAGCAGTTGCCGTACCAGGAGGTGATACAGCCCAACAGGATGCTCTATTATCGGTTCACTCCAGTTCAGAGGCATAGGACCACTTTCAGCACCATGGACAACGCGTGTCAAGCGCATGCTTAGCACCATGGACATTGACCACAAATGATCACCTTTCCACGGTCTCTGCACGTAGTGACGCTGACTGGAAATATGTCAGATACTGCAACTAACATAACCTGTAAGAAGGGTAATTTTTCTATAGTAGATGACGCTGAGGCCCATCCATGTGTATTCTGGTCGAGAAATGATCCATGGTTTGCTGTTATGGAATATTTAAAACATTTTGCTTCGTTTCAGAAGAGACTAAATAGATTTTACCTGGTGCGAATTGATAGTACCATGGAAATACAATCTCAAACTAAATGGTATCTAGAAGATATCATTTCTGGCAACAGTTGTAAAACCTTGATCTCACGTGTTCAACAGTATCATTAATTATAGAACGAGAAGAAGGAGAGTGGTGCAAAAGGACCTGATTTCTAATGGCTATACATACAGATAACTATGCACAGGTTTTAGTTTTCACTGTGGCTGAATAAGCTATTATTATCCAGGTTTCCATCCAACCTTGTATGCAAGTAAAGTACATAAGATAAAAAACGCCATGACAGGCCTGATGGAAACAGAACATTTGTAGGTAAACTTTCCAAATGTTGACAAAACAAAATACACTAGACAGGGTGGGATCTTTTTGCGTCGGTAAAATGAATTATGTGAGAAATATCGTTGGAAACTATTTATTGTGCAAGTATTGATTTAATAACCATCATATTGATGTAAACTTGGAGTGATGCGATGGCATGTTGTGTGGTACTCCCACTACAACTCGTCGGGAACGCATGCAGTTTATTGGGTTAACAGATTCAATAAATTATGATTAACTTTACAATGTGGTGAAAGTGCAAGGTGATGAGTTTGATGCTCATTTCCAATAAATATCGAGGGTCCTATTCGAGTGACATGATCATGGATGCTTTGCTGCAATTTGATAACTAAAAATAATTTAGCTATTTTGTTCATAATAATCTCATCATGTAGACTGTATCTGTGCGCTGTTGTCTAGAGCAGGGCTTCACAAACTCGGTCCTTAATCTCAAAATGTATTTTTATGCACACCACCTCATCATGCACAGCTTTTTATCCGCAACACGTCCATTTGATGTGAACACATCTCTGGTGCAGAAGTGTTTTTATGCAGATTTTAAAATATTCTCAAATCCAATTGGATTGAAACCTAGCTAGTGACACACATTTTTCCGAATAGACCCTTGACCCTGATCTTAAGTGTTGCTTCCACTTCATTGGCTCTCCAGCGCCAGAATGAAAAATGAGATTCCATATTCCACAGGATTCCATAGTCTCATCTCTCCGAGGGCTGTTTTCCACGCCATCGGGCTCGTCAAATCAGATCACGATCAATATTCCTATCCTATCCCATGCTCGTTCCACCCTCCCACTCTCACAGGCTTTACCAGCCATTATAACATGGCTGACATACTCCCAGGGTGGGACTTGGGAAAGGCTTTGTATTGTAATTGGAACGTAAAAGCCAAATTAAAGTTTTTTTGAAAGTGACATAACAAGACGATTGATGTCACCATGTGCTCTCACCCTGCATGCCAAACTCAGCAAGAGCAGAAAGACAGTCTCCATCATCATACCTCCGCCTCCCTTTCTCCCCTGTCTTGTAATGTGTGTGCTCCTTTCTCTCCTCTACTCCTCTCTCCTCTCTCCTCTCTCCTCTCCTCCTCTATCCTTTGTCCTCTCCTCCTCTCTCCTCTCCTGCTCTCTCGTCTCCTCTTCTCCTACTCTCTGCTCTCCTCTTCTCTCCTCTCCTCCCCTCCTCTCCTTTCCCCTCATCATATGCATTCATACATAGTAGGCTTCCCCCTCTCCTCTCACCTCTCCTACCTGTGTGCACGTGTCTCCTCTACCCTCCCAGTGTCCCCTGCAGCAAGACAGGCAGAACAGACCTGTGACAGTGAGTCAAGGGGTGTGTCCGAAATATCACCCTATTCCCTAGTGCACTACTTTGGACCAGAGCCCTGAAATTAGTGCACTATTTAGAGAATAGGTTGCCATTAAGGATACAGACAGTGAGTCAGGGTTATGGTCTATGGCACCCTCTCACAGCACTTACAGTAATGACTAAACTGCAGCACATGTGCTCAATGTTTAACACCTCATCATCGTTCTCCTCCTCCTTCTCCCTGTTTCCTCTCCTCCCTTTATCATTGTAATTTTCACCATCCTTCTTGTCCCCTTTCTCCTCTTCATTATGATTGTGTGTGTGTGTGCGTGCATGCATTTGCGTGTGTGTGTGATTATAAAGTCTCTGTTTACTCCCCATTAACTTAGCTAATGGTGCATGACTTAGTAGTAGGGGTCCCCATGGTATAGGTAAGACAAGCCACATATTGAATTTGCGAGAGTGGAAAGAGCTGAGAGACTCCCTCTTTCCCAGTCAGAGTATGTTGCCTGTTGTGTGTTAAACATTGAGGAAACATCTGTAATAACAGACTCAGAGTAATTGGTTAGTTTGCCTAAGGGAAAGGGCAGACCCAAGGCAAGGCGCTGATTTTGACAGACAAGGTCCCTGTAAGGGAGAGTAAAGGCTTTGGTGGTATATCCTGTATCTCTGCCATTATATCAGGCTTACTTTTAATTCCTTCTAAAATACTAAACACTTTCTTTTCTCTCCTCTTTGTGTGTCTTTACTTTTCATCCCTCACCTCCCTACTCCTTTGTTCTTGTATCCCACTGATTCTCCTCCCTCCTATGTCAGAGCCAACATCCTGAGAAGAGCAGCAGAGAACTACCCAGGGGGCCTAGATAATTGGATAATTGGTCTCAACGTTCTTTTGTTCTGTATTCTATCTCAATGGATATTCCCTGATTGGATTAGAAGTCGTATCATTTATACTCTTTACTATTATGCAGCTCTGATCCCCAGTAATAGGCCTTATACTGACTGAGAGAGATACACTATAGTGGCCTAAAGGGGTGAACTGATCTCTTGTCCAAGAGTTAAGTCACTTATGCAGCCTAGATCTCTAAGATCAATAAGTGGTCCATTCTTCAAAATACATATACAGCGGGGCAAAAAAGTATTTAGTCAGCCACCAATTGTGCAAGTTCTCCCACTTAAAAAGATGAGAGAGGCCTGTAATTTTCATCATAGGTACACTTCAACTATGACAGACAAAATGAAAAACAAAATCCAGAAAATCA
Source organism: Oncorhynchus nerka (assembly GCF_034236695.1). Classification (NCBI taxonomy): domain Eukaryota; kingdom Metazoa; phylum Chordata; class Actinopteri; order Salmoniformes; family Salmonidae; genus Oncorhynchus; species Oncorhynchus nerka. The sequence continues at coordinate 28,525,047 of NC_088411.1, forward strand.
CATTGTAGGATTTTTAATGAATTTATTTGCAAATGATGGTGGAAAATAAGTATTTGGTGAATAACAAAAGTTTATCTCAATACTTTGTTATATACCCTTTGTTGGCAATGACAGAGGTCAAACGTTTTCTGTAAGTCTTCACAAGGTTTTCACACACTGTTGCTGGTATTTTGGCCCATTCCTCCATGCAGATCTCCTCTAGAGCAGTGATGTTTTGGGGCTGTTGCTGGGCAACACGGACTTTCAACTCCCTCCAAAGATTGTCTATGGGGTTGAGATCTGGAGACTGGCTAGGCCACTCCAGGACCTTCAAATGCTTCTTACGAAGCCACTCCTTCGTTGCCCGGGCGGTGTGTTTGGGATCCTTGTCATGCTGAAAGACCCATCCACGTTTCATCTTCAATGCCCTTGCTGATGGAAGGAGGTTTTCACTCAAAATCTCACGATACATGGCCCCATTCATTCTTTTCTTTACACGGATCAGTCGTCCTGGTGCCTTTGCAGAAAAACATCCCCAAAGCATCATGTTTCCACCCCCATGCTTCACAGTAGGTATGGTGTTCTTTGGAGGCAACTCAGCATTCTTTGTCCTCCAAACACGACGAGTTGAGTTTTTACCAAAAAGTTATATTTAGGTTTCATCTGACCATATGACATTCTCCCAATCTTCTTCTGGATCATCCAAATGCTCTCTAGCAAACTTCAGACGGGCCTGGATATGTACTGGCTTAAGCAGGGGGACACGTCTGGCACTGCAGGTTTTGAGTCTCTGGCGGCGTAGTGTGTTACTGATGGTAGGCTTTGTTACTTTGGTCCCAGCTCTCTGCAGGTCACCGTTCTTGTGATCATTTTGACCCCACGGGGTGAGATCTTGCGTGGAGCCCCAGATCGAGGGAGATTATCAGTGGTCTTGTATGTCTTCCATTTCCTAATAATTGCTCCCACAGTTGATTTCTTCAAACCAAGCTGCTTACATATTGCAGATTCAGTCTTCCCTTCCTGGTGCAGGTCTACAATTTTGTCTCTGGTGTCCTTTGACAGCTCTTTGGTCTTGGCCATAGTGGAGTTTGGAGTGTGACTGTTTGAGGTTGTGGACAGGTGTCTTTTATACTGATAACAAGGTGCCATTAATACAGGTAACGAGTGGAGGACAGAGGAGCCTCTTAAAGAAGAAGTTACAGGTCTGTGAGAGCCATAAATCTTGCTTGTTTGTAGGTGACCAAATACTTATTTTCCACCATAATTTGCAAATAAATTCATAAAAAATCCTACAATGTGATTTTCTGGATGTTTTTCCCTCATTTTGTCTGTCATAGTTGAAGTGTACCTATGATGAACATTACAGGCCTCTCTCATCTTTTTAAGTGGGAGAACTTGCACAATTGGTGGCTGACTAAATACTTTTTTGCCCCACTGTATATGAGTTATTTAATATGGCAGAATGGGAAGTTCTCATTTAAATGTGCCATTAGCTGTAGATACATTTTCTAAGGTGAATATATAAAGGTAATTCCTGATGGGTAAAATGAAATATTTAATGACCAGGATCCATCTAAGTTCACATGACAGCATCGACACCTATGTATTTGTATTTGTAGTTATTATGGATCTCCATTAGCTGCTACACTTCCTGGGGTCCAGCAAAATGAAGGCAGTTAATATGACAGTATTTTAAAACATGACAATACATTCACAGATTTCACAACACACTGTGTGCCCCCCTCCGGCCCCTACTCCACCACTACCACATATCTACAGTATTACATCCATGTGTATGTCTAGTGCGTGTGTATGTCTAGTGTGTGTGTGTGTGTGTGTGTGTGTGTGTGTGTGTGTGTGTCTGTGCCAATGTTTGTGTTGCTTCACAGTCCCCGCTGTTCCATAAGGTGTTTTTTTCATCTGTTTTTTAAAATCTAATGTTACCCTGGATCTATGTAGTACTGTGTGCCTCCCATACTCTGTTCTGAACTTGGGGACAGTGAAGAGACCTCTTGTGGCATGTCTTGTGGGGTATGCATGGGTGTCCGAGCTGTGTGCCAGTAGTTTAGACAGATAGCTTGGTGCATTCAACATGTCAATACCTCTCATAAATAAAAGTAGTGATGAAGTCAACCTCTCCTCCACTTTTAGCCAGGAGAGATTGACATACATATTATTAGTATTACCTCTCTGTGTACATCCAAGGGCCAACCGTGCTGCCCTGTTCTGAGCCAATTGCAATTTTCCTAAGTCAATTTTTGTGGCACCTGACCACACGACTGAACAGTAGTCAAGGTGCGACAAAACTAGGGCCTGTAGGACCTGCCTTGTTGATAGTGTTGTTAAGAAGGCAGAGCATCACTTTATTATAGACAGACTTCTCCCCATCTTAGCTACTACCACATCAATATGTTTCGACCATGACAGTTTACAATCTAGTGTTACTCCAAGCAGTTTAGTCATCTCAACTTGCTTAATTTCCACATTATTTATTACAAGATTTAGTTGAGGTTTAGGGTTTGGTGAGTGTTTTGTTCTAACTACAATGCGTTTAGTTTTAGAAATATTTAGGGATAACTTATTCCTTGCCACCCACTCTGAAACAACTACAGCTCTTTGTTGAGTGTTTCAGTCATTTCAGTCACTGTAGTAGCTGACATGTGTAGTGTTGAGTTATCCGCATACATAGAAACTCTGGCTTTACTCAAAGTCAGTGGCATGTCGTTAGTATAAATTGAAAAAAGCAAGGGGCCTAAACAGTTACCTTGGGGAATTCCTGATTCTAACTGGATTATATTTTATAGGCTTCCATTAAAGAACACCCTCTGTGTTCTGTTGGACAAGTAACTCTTTATCCACATTATACCAGGGGGTGTAAAGCCATAACACATACATTTTTCCAGCAGCAGACTGATCAATAATGTCAAAAGCTGCACTGAAGTCTAAAATGACAGCCCCCACAATCATTTTATCATCAATTTCTCTCAGCCAATCATTCGTGTAAGTGCTGTGCTTGTTGAGTGTCCTTCCTTATAAGCACGCTGAAATTCTGTTGTCAATTTGTTTACTCTAAAATAGCATTATATCTAGTCAAACACCATTTTTTCCAGAAGTTTACTATGGGTTGGTAACAGGCTGATTGGTCGGCTATTTGAGCCAGTAATAGGGGTTTACTATTCTTGGGTAGCGAAATGACTTTAGCTTTCCTCCAGGCCTGAGGGCACACGCTCTCTAATAGGCTTAAATTGAAGATGTGGCAAATAGGAGTGGCAATATCATCAGCTATTTGTCCTCAGTCATTTTCAACCTGGATTGTCAGACCCTGGTGGCTTGTCATTGTTGATAGACAACAATATTTTTTTCAGCTTGTCCACACGGACTTTTTATTTATTTTATTTTACCTTTATTTTACTAGGCAATGTCAGTTAAGAACGAATTCTTATTTTCAATGACGGCCTAGGAACAGTGGGTTAACTGCCTGTTCAAGGGCAGAACGACAGATTTTGTACCTTATCAGCTCAGGGATTTGAACTTGCAACCTTTCGGTTACTAGTCCAATGCTCTAACCACTAGGCTACCCTGCCGACTTTAGGGACTTTAGGGAATTCAAAAGTACAATTATAGTCTTTCATAATTTGGTCCGATATACTTGGATGTGTAGTGTCTGTCACCCCCTGACCTTAGAGATCCTTATTATTCTCTATGTTAAGTTTGGTCAGGGTGTGACTCGGGTGGGAAATTCTACGTTTTCTGTTTCTTTGGTTTTGGCCGAGTGTGGTTCCCAATCAGAGGCAGCTGTCTATCTTTTTCTCTGATTGGGAATCATACTTAGGCAGCCTGTTTTCCACCTGAGTTTGTGGGATCTTGTTTTCTGTTTAGTTACTGTTGCCTGACAGAACTGTGCGTTTCGTTTTCAATTTTGTTAGTTTGTTTGAGTGTTTTTTAAATAAAAATCATGAACAATTTCCATGCTTTGGTCTACTCTTTCTACCACCAACGAGAGCCGTTACAGTGTCAGCGTTTGTTGCTGGCATGTCATCCATAAGTTTGCTTATCTTGCCAATGAGATAGTCATTCAAGTAGTTGGCAATATCAGTGGGCTTGTTGATGAATGAACCATCTGATTCAATAAATGAAGGAGCCGAGTTGGCTTTTTTTCACAAAATGTCATTTAAGATGCCCCAAAGCTTTTTACTATCGTTCTTTATATAATTTATCTTTGTTTCATAGTGTAGTTTATTTTTATTTAGTTTAGTGACGTTATTTTTAAATTTGCAGTACGTTTGCCAATCAGTTGGGCTGCCAGACTTAATTGCCATACCTTTTGCCCATCCCTCTCAACCATACAATTTTTCAATTCCTCATCAATCCAAGGGGATTTAAACATTTTCACAGTCATTTTCTTAATGGGTGCTGCTTATTAGTAACTGGAATAAGTAGTTTCAGAAATGTGTCAAGTGCAGCGTCTGGTTGCTCCTCATTACACACCACAGACCAGTAAATATTCTTTACATCATCAACATATGAATCACTACAAAACGTATTGTATGATCTCTTATACACTATATTAGGCCCAGCCTTTGGAACTTTGGTTTTCCTAGGTATGGCTATTATATTGTGATCACTACATCAGATGGATTTGGATACTGCTTTAAAGCAAACATCTGCAGCGTTAGTAAAGATGTGGTCAATACATGTTGATGATTTAATTCCTGTGCTGTTTGTAACTACCCTGGTAGGTTGACTGACAACCTGATCCAGGTTGCAGGCACTGGTTACAGTTTGATGTTTTTTCCTGAGTGGGCACCCAGAAAATATAGTTCTCTGTTGATATCACATACATTATCAAGCATTTCACACATATCCAGATACTGACTGTTAGCACTTGCTGTTCTATAGCAGCTTCCCACAAGAATGGGCTTTAGGTGATGTAGATGAACCTGTAGCCATATTACTTCAGTAATAGAATTAACAGTAACAGTATTTAACATTAGATCGTCTCTAAGCTTTACAGGAATGTGGTTCTGAATATAGACCGCAACACCGCCTCCGTTGGCATTTCTGTCTTTTCGGTACATGTTATAACCATGTGACATGGGCTAGGAGAAGTGAAGAGAAGAGAAGAGAAGAGAAAAGGAAAGAGAAGAGAAGAGGAGAGGAGAAAGTAAAGGTGCAAGCAAATAGTGTTTCCAATGAGACAAATGTTTCTGTCTTTCTGTGTCTCCCTTCTGGAGCCCATAATCCAATCAATAGGCTATTCACCGAACACTGTCTTCCAGGGTCAAATCAGCAGGGAAGCCAATCCAGAAGAAAAAGCCATATTACACATTTGTTTCATTACAAAACCGGAGAGCAACATCTGTTCCGGTGAAGTCCACAAAACATATTGCATGTAACAAACAGTTACATGGCCTACAGCATGGTCGAGCAAGTAAATTTTCCCGGCATTTTTGGACTACTAAACAACTATTGATTTAGAACCACAGAGAGTTACCGCAAGTCGCAAAGAAAACAGGAGCTGCCTCCACTATTCCAGCACCATTTCAACTTCAACATTTCAACATCATCAAATCACCTCTGCTTAGTCTAATACTGTGACAACTAAAAGATACCAAAAACAATTTGGTACAATCAACGTAAATTGCATATGATGTGGCTGTCCATGGTACCTTTTTCTATGCTAGTGTGTGTGTGTGGTGTAGAAAAAACGTTTAGTTTTTGTTGTCCTAGGCTACCTGGCTAAAATAGTTGCTCGCTAACCTAACTTCCGCCAGGCCAGCTAGTTAACATTAGCATACTACATCTTGCTACATATTGAACTTCCATCCCCTCAGGCCAGGGGCACAACAATGTATGAATATATGGTTGGATCAGAATTGTCATTATAATCATTGGCCAGTACAGAGAATTAGGTAAACCACAAGTCCAAATCCCTATCTCTATCCTTGGCTAATTTAGGAAAGGGACAATTTGAACTAGCTAGCCACCAGAGGTCAACAACACAACTAGATGCAACAATTCAATTTGCATTCTGTCAATAATGACATTTGGCTTGTGATGTGATTTGTCTGAAGCCAAATCCAAATTGGCTTCCCTTAACTTTTTTTTGGTGTGCCAGGACAGTTCACAGTTGAGCTCGCTCAGTTTGGCTCAATGCTGATTGGCTATTATATATATTTTTAATTATCAAGCGAGGCCAAATGCTCGCTGGCTTCCTTTGCATTCTTGCATTCGATGGTATGCTGCAACAATGTCATACTTTTGTCAGGGGTGTGTACAGGAGGCGAAGTCAGGTGCAGGAGAGCCGAGTGTAATAAACAGGCGCACTTTAATTCCGGTCCAAAAATGACAGCACATAAGAACAATAACGTGCCAAAAACACGGAACATAGCAAAAGTATTGCGCCTGACAAAATCCACAATAACAATAAACAATTACATACAAAGACATGGTGGAGAACAGAGGACTAAATACATGCATTACTTATGGAATGAAAACCAGGTGTGTAATGGAACAAGACAAAACAAATGGATATATCAGAAATGTAGCGGCGATGGCTAGAAAGCCGGTGACGTCGATCGCCGAACGCCGCCGAACAAGGAGAGGAGCCGACTTCGGTGGAAGTCGTGACAACTTTTTCTGACCAGACAGCATTAGATAGATAAGCTATTCATTCGCTTGTATGCTTTCTCCAGTGAGATACATTCAGCCTCTTGTGAATTGAAGGACATTTATGAATCACAGAGAGAAGAAAGATACATTATACACATTTTGTAAATGTTTTGGTGAAGCCTGGCTTCCATTGGCATCCATGAATACACGCTACTGCTGGCTTTTGCGGGTAGACATTGATTTTGGTAGAAAGTTTATTTAAGTGAGCCCCCAAAAAATAGTATTTGATATAGAAGGATTCATGCTGTCAGATATATGAATTATTGGAAAATTAAAACGGTTAGATGGTCTATTGCCGATACTAATTGCCTCATATGCTATGCATTCCAGATATATAACCCAAGACCACACATAATGTCCTAATGTAGCCTCGGCTACATTTGAAAACGTTTAGAAGGGAACGATTGCTGTTCCGCACAAGCTCGGACTACTCTGACGCGCGCAAGGACGGTTGGAGCTCGAACTGATTTGAGTGCAGCTCTCCGCATCCTTTCTTTCTTGCGCATTCGGCAACGGCTGTGGTAAATGATGCGCGCCGCCACCAACTCGCCTCCCCCGTGTGTTGAAAGCTGTGCGGCAGCGACAGCGGCAGAGGCCACTTCGGGGTCAGTGTAGACTATTTGATTTAGTGTTTCATGGAGCCTGTATAATCGGACTTTATTTTCCTTTTTAATTTACGGTCGATATCGGTGTGTCTGTTATTCGACAAGCTGTGTTCTTGTACTCGTGCTGATAATATCTGTGTCAAAGACTTTGAAAGGCACAGTAGCCTACTTTAAAAGTGTGTCGCTCATCGCAGAGTATGGGCTAATTGTTGCTAGTAGGGACTGATGCGTTAAGCACCGGGAACTCTTTGTGGCTCTCCATAGACACTGCCTACTGAAGGCGTATTGAAAATAAATACCACAGGGGGTTACTATGAATCATGTCTCGGGAACATGTGTGTCCATGGGATTTGGTCAAACGATACTCAAGAAAAAAAAGTAAAGCTGGATTGTTGTCAGAGGGCCATAGACTCAAATATAAAATATGTACCCGTTCAACTGCCATCAACTAAACCGTCAACGAATGTATAATAACAGAATATCACTTCAAGTTTGAGTGTTGATGCTTCGTCGTTGAAGATTATTTTTCAACGGTGGTGTCCTCTCCAGACTCTCCCCTCCTCCGCATAGCCTGTGGTGACGGTGGTGGTAGCTATGCTGCATGGGACACAACAGTCTTCGGGAAGTTAGTATAGCATGATCTCAGCAGTGATCCACAGATCCGATGCAATGTGCTGCCAGTGTCTGTTCTCGACTATCACTGTCTCATTAGGACTGCAGCTCCGCGTTATACCCGCATCAGATAGCCTGTCATGGGAAGATAGATTGAGCAGTTGAATAGGCGAAGAGAAAGAGGAAACAAAATGACCGAGATGCGCCCGCAGGAAATCGCAATGACTTCTTTCTATGTGTAGTAATTCGACCGTGTCAAATGGTAGTGACAGAAAGTGATATAATAGCCCACCGGGGATGAGCGATTTGGTGCAGCAACCCAGCGGAGGATACTGACTGCATATCCGGTCCTATAGCTTGCACAGTGGTCAAGGGGAAGAGGAATAGCCGAACATATGATGAGATTCACTTTGTTGCATTACCACTAAAGATAATTCGATTGTTTTTGGATTAGGGGTTGATGGGTAGCCTATTGCACTGATGTGATATGCTCTGGATACCGCCAAAAAAGTAATCGGTCCCAATCTAAGGAATAACGAAAGGTTCTATCTGTTTGGCTGTTTGGCGTATCCATAATTGGGGTTGGTTATTCTCGGTTGTCCAGCTTAGCCTATATAATTGATGAAAAGGGAGACTGGCTTCTGTAAATGTCCTATAACGTTTTTGGAATACGCTCTGAGCCCTTGCAATATCCTTTGATATTTTGTAAGAAGTCTAAAGTGGGGCCATAAAGTTATTGGATGCTCTGTCCAACGCGGGGCGGGTCGCTGTCCGTCGCGCTAGTGGTGCTGAAGTCTGGATAATGCCTGGCCAGCGACTGCAAGGCTGCCGCTCCCTCCACATAAACGAAGACAACGGCCGCTTCTTGCTGCTCGCCGTCTTGATTATTCTGTATCTGCTGTCCGGTGCCGCAGTGTTTTCCGCTATAGAGCGGCCTTCGGAGGTGCAGGCGCATGACAGATGGAACAGGACACTTTTCAACTTCAGCGAGACGTTCAACATCAGCTTGGAGGATCTGAACTCTTTTCTACGGGAGTACGAGACAGCTATTGCCGCGGGGATCCGAGCTGACGCTCTCAGGCCGCGATGGGATTTTACAGGGGCTTTTTACTTTGTTGGGACTGTGGTGTCAACTATTGGTGAGTATAAAAATCGAGCTTATCAGTGATTTAATGCATTAATTTAATTCAGACAGAGTGGTGACTAATATGAGTAAGAAACAAACGCATGCAAAGATAAGCGTCAAGTCTAAATTCATTAATAAAGAATGATCCTGCTTTGCTCACAAGACAGCGTGTACAATATCATGCTCATCTTCTGGGAATTTGCTGCACTTACTATGCCAACATATCCTTCCATTATTTAGACATGACATGTTTTGATGTACATTTCGATTAAGGCTTAACGTAATGCAACGGCTTATCTTTGAGATCAGCTATGCATGGACAGTATCCACAGAAATGATTCAAATCTTTATGTTTATTTACAGTTTAGCTGCTTTGCTTTTTGTTTGTTTAAGTGTGTGTGATATCGCTGACCTTGTAGGACTCATCGTCATATCTCCATAACCAATGTATGTGTTAGCAACAGTGAGACCTGTGAGAGTGCTTCTTTTTCATTGCATATGTTGGTAAACATATGGAGAGATGATGTCTCATAATATGGCAAGGTCAGCAGTCCTGAGCAAGTCAGTGATTAATCATTGGTTGTTTTCCTCACTGAGAAACAGGGTGACATTACATTGGCATATAATTCTCATCGAGTTTTGCAGATGACAGATGTTACTCTACTGTTATCTTGTCCAAAAGACAACAAATCAATATGTGTGGCATTTAGTAGAGGCAGAAGGCCTGCCTGTCCTCATGATGACATATCATAGACCTGTGGGTGTGTTCATGAAGAGTCTCTTATTCATTATGATTTACTGTAAAATGCCAAACTAATCCAAGATCAGCACTCCTACCTACTCTGACATGCCTTCATTAATACGGGCTCTATATAAATTGCATGTATCATCGCTTATACTACAGCGTGTAAAATGCCCAGATCAACAGCCTCAGACTATTTTTCGACAGGCTTTCCTTAGGATATTGTCATACTAGAGCCACTATTATTCATATCATCACTTACTGGACCTACTGTAAGTGTATGTATCATCACTTACTGGACCTACTGTAAGTGTATGTATCATCACTTACTGGACCTACTGTAAGTGTATGTATCATCACTTACTGGACCTACTGTAAGTGTATGTATCATCACTTACTGGACCTACTGTAAGTGTATGTATCATCACTGCTCCTGCACCATGTAAAGGCACCACATCAGTCTCCTATTTTCTTTTGCCACTTGCTTTCACCCAGTAAATGTACCATAAATGCATAAAATCAAATCAAAGGTTATTGTTCACATACACATATTTTGCAGATGTTATCACAGGTGCAGCAAAATGTTTATATTTCTAGCTCCCACAGTGCAGTAATACCGAACATTACAAAACAATACACACAAATCCCCCGAATGAAAATACAGAAATGATGAAATATCAGAACAAGCAATGCCAGAGTATATGTATATGATGGTGTGTATAGACATTATGGACATTATATGAATAGAAGAGGTGTGTACAGCAGTACTTATATAGGATGGTGTGTATAGACATTATAGACAGTATATGAATAGAAGAGGTGTGTACAGCAGTAGTTATATAGGATGAGCCTTGGCTAGAATATATTATATGCATATGAAGTGGGTAAAACAGTATATAAACATTATTAAAGTGATCAGTGTTCAATGACTCTATGTACATAGGGCAGCAGTCTATAAGGTGCAGGGTAGAGTACCGGGTGGTAGCCGGCTAGTAACATGGACTAAGTTCAGGGCAGGGTACTGGGTGAAGGCCAGCTTGTGGTGACTATTTAACGGCCTGGAGATGTGTTTCAGTCTCTCGGTCCCAGCTTTGATGCACCTGTACTGTATCCACCATCATGTAGCCTGTCATCACTAGTCTTTCAGCAGTTACATTACCCAGATCAGCATCCACCTCAGCCTCAGAATGCTGCTTCACCAATGGCTTTCTATAGGATATTATTGGCATGGATACTCAATGATACACCTCCTCCTTATACAGTTAAATGACTGCATCATCAGAGTCCTACTTTCCATTGGCTTGTAGTCAGAACATTGTGATAGGCCTACTAGAACTGTCTGATGCGTCATGGCGGATCCACCAGTGTGTAAATTAACCAAATCATCAGCCTCAGTCTCAGCCATTTTTCATGCCAGACTAAACCTTCTGTACAGGCTGGTAACCTACACACACACACACACACACACACACACACACACACACACACACACACACACACACACACACACACAAACACCTCGTCCATGTTAAATGACTGCGTCATCATCTTCTTTCAGCCTCTCAATTCTATTTTTCCATTGGCTTTCACCCAGAACACCAGATTAGCCATTTTTCCAGTCAGGTGTTACATCTTAGCTGTGGAGGAGTCTTTGGCACGCAGGTGACATCCTATTTCTATGCCATTTGGCTTGGCTCAGCTAGCCCTGCTCTCCATTCTGAGAGGCACTGCACGTAACTCTGTATAGGACAGGACCCATGGGTGCATTTTGGGAACATTTTGAGCAATAGGAAAACAGAATGTCAATGAGAGTCCCCCCTGCTCCCCCTCATTTTAACATTTGCTCCTGCGATATGTCACTAAAGAGCAAGTGTGCCTGCCAGGGCAGCCTGAGGGTTAGTGATGGGCTGTGTGGCATAGTTGATGGTGACTGAGGTCCGATGTGTGTGTGTGTGTGTGTGTGTGTGTGTGTGTGTGTGTGTGTGTGTGTGTGTGTGTGTGTGTGTGTGTGTGTGTACCCTGAAGCCTAGCTGTGTGCCAACCTGATGGGCAAAATGTGGCTTAATGATATCCTTCTCTATGTTTGAAATGTTTTTTCTGGTTTTCTGGTTTTCATACAAACAGTACACAACATCCTCGTTCTGCTCCCCTGCAGAGTCTTGGGTCCATTATTAGTGTTTGAGAGTGTGTGTGTGTGTGTGTTTAAATACTTACTGTCACGCCCTGACCTTTGTTATCTTTGTTTTCTTTATTTTTTTGGTTAGGTCAGGGTGAGACGAGGGTGGTTTGTTTAGATTTTGTATTGTCTAGGGTTTTTTGTATGTCTAGGGTTTTTTGTAAGTCTAGGTGTTTATATGTCTATGGTTGCCTAGATTGGTTCTCAATCAGAGGTAGCTGTTTATCGTTGTCTCTGATTGGGGACCATATTTAGGTAGCCATTTTGTCTAGGGCATTTGAGGGTTCTTATTCTATGTTTAGTTGTCTGTCTGCACTAGCTATATTAGCGTCACGGTTCGTTTTGTTGTTTTGTATAGTTTTTCAGTGTTCGTACTTTCATTAAAGAAGTATGTACGCTTACCACACTGCGTCTTGGTCTCCTCCATATGACGACCGTGACACTTATTTTCTGTGAGTTTTAGTCTTTTTAAATAATGTGGCCCAAATCAACTACTTCTATTGGCAATATTTAAAGTATTTTCAAATAATTTCCTAATACATCACCCGCTGCAACCCTCTCTCTCTCTCGCTCTCTCTCTCTCTCCCTGTCTCCATCACACTGGTAACCCCTGCTGACACACACACACAGTGCTGCTTGAGACACTCATGTAGAAGAGCTCTCTGAGCTTCTACTCTGACACATATAGACAGTGAGATATATACAGTGAGACAGATACACAGTGAGACAGATACACAGTGAGACAGATACACGGTGAGACAGATACACGGTGAGACAGATACACGGTGAGACAGATACACGGTGAGACAGATACACAGCGAGACAGATACACGGCGAGACAGATACACGGCGAGACAGATACACGGCGAGACAGATACACAGTGAGACAGATACACGGCGAGACAGATACACGGTGAGACAGATACACGGTGAGACAGATACACGGCGAGACAGATACACGGTGAGACAGATACACGGTGAGACAGATACACGGCGAGACAGATACACGGTGAGACAGGTACACGGCGAGACAGGTACACGGCGAGACAGGTACACGGTGAGACAGATACACGGTGAGACAGATAGACAGATACACAGTGAGACAGATACACGGCGAGACAGATACACGGTGAGACAGATACACGGCGAGACAGATACACAGTGAGACAGATACACAGTGAGACAGATACACAGTGAGACAGATACACGGTGAGACAGATACACGGTGAGACAGATACACGGTGAGACAAGATACACGGCGAGACAGATACACGGCGAGACAGATACACAGTGAGACAGATACACGGTGAGACAGATACACGGTGAGACAGATACACGGTGAGACAAGATACACGGCGAGACAGATACACGGCGAGACAGATACACAGTGAGACAGATACACGGTGAGACAGATACACGGTGAGACAGATACACAGTGAGACAGATACACGGCGAGACAGATACACGGTGAGACAGATACACGGTGAGACAGATACACGGCGAGACAGATACACGGTGAGACAGATACACGGTGAGACAGATAGACAGATACACAGTGAGACAGATACACGGCGAGACAGATACACGGTGAGACAGATACACGGCGAGACAGATACACAGTGAGACAGATACACAGTGAGACAGATACACGGTGAGACAGATACACGGTGAGACAGATACACGGTGAGACAAGATACACGGCGAGACAGATACACGGCGAGACAGATACACAGTGAGACAGATACACGGTGAGACAGATACACGGTGAGACAGATACACTGTGAGACAGATACACGGCGAGACAGATACACGGTGAGACAGATACACGGTGAGACAGATACACGGCGAGACAGATACACGGCGAGACAGATACACAGTGAGACAGATACACAGTGAGACAGGTACACGGTGAGACAGATACACGGTAAGACAGATACACGGTGAGACAGGTACACGGTGAGACAGATACACGGTGAGACAGATAGACAGATACACAGCGAGACAGATAAAGAGACTGACATTTCCCTGGCATGTCTTTATGGTAACACTCAGTCAAGAAGGAAAACTAATTTCCCACCTGTTTAGCTTACCCCTTTAAAAACACTCTCCAGTACTCTTTGTGTCTCAAGAACTTTCTTGCCAGGTCTCCCTCGGAAAATAGATTTTCAATCTCAACAGATCTTTCCTAGTTGAATAAAAAGTTAAGTAAAGGTACAAATATGATGACCTTATAGCCTAAAACACAGATGGAGTTGGTTTGTACATAGACCCCAAGAATAGTCTGTAGCAGTATCGGGGTCAGTTCCATTTCACTTTCAATTCACTTCAGTCAATTTAGTTTACTTACTGAATTTAAATGGAATCAGGAGGAATCTTCTGGAAAGTCAATGCACATGGAGTCAGTGTACTCAAATATTTGTCCCAGAAGTTCTTCTATCAGGCGTGTTGACAGACCAGACAGACCATTCATGTCCTGAATAACCGGACGAGGAAACTATGGTTTACACACACAAGCACGAATGCACGCACACACACAGTATCTGGTCAGCCCATTACCAAGAAGACTTGAATACCAACAGACTGACTTAGCCTCTAATATAGTTTTTTACAGTTGCTAACAAGCGTTTACCTATACTTAAGACACTGTCATGACTTCCGCCAAAGTCGGTTCCTCTCCTTGTTCGGGCGGCGTTCGGTGGTCGACGCCACCGGTCTTCTAGCCATCGCCGGACTCCCTTTAATTTTCCATTTGTTTTGTCTTGTTTTCCCGCACACCTGGTTTACATTCTCTCATTACTTGACGTGCATTTACCCCTCTGTTTCCCCCATGTCTGTGTGTGGAATTGTTTGTTGTAAAGTGTATGTGCACTTCAGACTGGTTTGCGATGGGTTATTTCAACCCGTATTTTGTTGTTCTGGGTGCAGTTTGTTTTGCCGCATTAATAAACTGCTCCAGTTGTTACCCATTTCTGCTCTCCTGCGCCTGACATCCCTGCAGCCAGTTATGCACCTCTTACAGATACTTTTACTAAACTCTTAACACAGCAACACACCTACATCACACAATTAGCCAAATAGTACATTTTCTGCTCAAAACCACATTTTGTTCATGATATACCAACTCTACAATTCAAAATGCAAAACAACTTTCTCTACATACGCTAACGGGTCCAACTACTCCTCTTTCTGGTCCAGCTACTATTCTCCCTGGTCCAGCTACTCCTCTCCCTGGTCCAACTACTCCTCTCCCTGGTCCAGCTACTCTTCTCCCTGGTCCAACTACTCCTCTCCCTGGTCCAACTATTCCTCTCCCTGGTCCAGCTACTCCTCTCCCTGGTCCAACTACTCCTCTGCCTGGTCCAAGTACTCCTCTCCCTGGTCCAACTACTCCTCTCCCTGGTCCAGCTACTCTTCTCCCTGGTCCAACTACTCCTCTGCTTGGTCCAACTACTCCTCTCCCTGGTCCAACTACTCCTCTCCCTGGTCCAACTACTCCTCTTTCTGGTCCAGCTACTTCTCTCCCTTGTCCAACTACTCTTCTCCCTTGTCCAGCTACTCCTCTCCCTGGTCCAACTACCCCTCGCCCTGGTCCAGCTACTCCTCTCCCTGGTCCACCTTCTCCTCTCCCTGGTCCAGCTACTCCTCTCCCTGGTCCAACTACTCCTCTCCCTGGTCCAGCTACTCTTCTCCCTGGTCCAACTACTCCTCTGCTTGGTACAACTACTCCTCTTCCTGGTCCAGCTACTCCTCTCCCTGGTCCAACTACCCCTCGCCCTGGTACAGCTACTCCTCTCCCTGGTCCAGCTACTCCTCTCCCTGGTCCAACTACTCCTCTCCCTGGTCCAACTACTCCTCTCCCTGGTCCAACTACTCCTCTCCCTGGTCCAGCTACTCCTCTCCCTGGTCCAACTACTCCTCTCCCTGGTCCAGCTACTCCTCTCCCTGGTCCAACTACTCCTCTTTCTGGTCCAGCTACTCCTCTCCCTGGTCCAGCTACTCCTCTCCCTGGTCCAGCTACTCCTCTCCCTGGTCCAACTACTCCTCTCCCTGGTCCAGCTACTCTTCTCCCTGGTCCAACTACTCCTCTCCCTGGTCCAACTATTCCTCTCCCTGGTCCAACTACACCTCTCCCTGGTCCAGCTACTCCTCTCCCTGGTCCAGCTACTCCTCTCCCTGGTCCAACTACTCCTCTCCCTGGTCCAGCTACTCCTCTCCCTGGTCCAACTACTCTTCTCCCTGGTCCAACTACTCCTCTCCCTGGTCCAACTACTCCTCTGCCTGGTCCAACTACTCCTCTCCCTGGTCCAGCTACTCCTCTCCCTGGTCCAACTACTCCTCGCCCTGGTCCAACTATTCCTCTCCCTGGTCCAACTACTCCTCTGCCTGGTCCAACTACTCCTCTCCCTGGTCCAACTACTCTTCTCCCTGGTCCAACTACTCCTCTCCCTTGTCCAGAAATATTTTTTTCTCTCTCTGCTCCTCTGTGTTGTTCTGTATCCACATTGAACAAAATCAATCCAAAGAGTCCCCTTTTTACTGTGTGTGTCCATGTAATTGAAATAACTTCAACACCTGGCTATGTCTCCGGAATCAGCTTTTATTGGTCTATTTTACACAATTTACAGTAAATCAGCTATTTCTCCACGTTTCAATTATCTGTTCATTCAAAAATGCTTATCAGCTGATTCAATATAGGTTTTGATATGCTGTTGTTGCAGAAGTAGAGGCTTTATGCTATATTTAAGGTTTTGAATATTAGGTCTTCATTTCTGGAATGCTGTGTGCAAGCATTTGTAAATAAGACAAGAAAGATCCATCATTTTGGTATTGGGTAAGCTTGTATGTAAAGAACATTTAAGCATTTTAGAAATGTGTTAATTGACTGTATATTCTGTGAAAACAACATGAATTGTATTAATAGATGGATGTTGTGCTAACTGTGTTTAGAGTTTTGAAAATGTCACTACAGATTGGACAAAAGGATGTTAGAGATTGTAAAACAGTGTAATAGAACTGTCATTTATAGCTAATAGAGCCACGTTGATTGATTGTTAACCGGTGTGTGTGTGTGTGTGTGTGTGTGTGTGTGTGTGTGTGTGTGTGTGCCAATAGAGCCCATGTTGATAGTTAACTACGGATAATTAGGACAATATTTTTGAGGCCAACAGTGCATCAATAGTTTGTAATCTTTTTGTAAGTGCCTTTAAGTTGCAGTGGTACGGTACTGTGAGTGTGTGCGTCTTTGAGTGTGTGCGTGTGTGAGAGAGTGTGTGCGTGCCATGATGTTGTATGTCATTAAGTTCCAATGCTGTGGTGCTGTGGTGGCTTGGTGCTGTGGTGCTGTGGTGGCTTGGTGCTGTAGTAATGTGGTGCTGTGGTGGCTTGGTGCTGTGGAGGCTTGGTGCTGTGGTGGCTTGGTGCTGTGATGCTGTGGTGGCTTGGTGCTGTGGTGGCTTGGTGCTGTGGTGGCTTGGTGCTGTGGTGGCTTGGTGCTGTGGTGGCTTGGTGCTGTGGTGGCTTGGTGCTGTGGTGGCTTGGTGCTGTAGTGCTGTGGTGGCTTGGTGCGGGAGATGAGGAAAATATTCTGCAATGTTTGGAACACATTGGAAGCACATTTCAATATATACGTTTAATTTTGTAAAACCAACACGTGCAGTGGATTAAAGTGCCAACCCACTGGGCACAGACGTCAGGACAACATCTAGTTTGGATTTACATTTGATTGAGTTGTCAACTAACGTGAATTAAAATTGAAATTTTAACCATGTCATTATATTTAGATTAAAAGTTTGGCAAGGAAAAGACAAATTCTCTAAATCCCTTTACTTGACTTTTTGAAAATCAGTTTTCCACATTTTATCAGAAGGGAATGATTTATGTTAACAGAAGGGAATGATGTGGGAACAATGTTCATTCAACCGGTTTGTGCACAATATGTGTATGTGATCCCTGTGGGAATTGATCCCTCAACCTACTGTGTGATGCAGAGTATTATTTATAGCAGGAAGTGGAACAGCTCTCTACAAGATGTCCAACATGCTGTGTGTGTGTGTGTGTGTGTGTGTGTGTGTGTGTGTGTGTGTGTGTGTGAGTGTGTTCTTTCTTTTTTGTAGACTATGCCTTTATCTTCACCCCTGACAGCAACAGCTGTCTCAGCCATTGTTGGCTTGTCTGTCTGTTTGCAAAGGACCTGTTCTCACCCAGCCAGCTAGCACTGGCACAGCCACACACCCACACACTCAGCCTGGCTGTTATGTTCAGTTTAGTCACAGACTAAATAGAGCCAGCCAGCTAGGCAGTGAAAAAAAGAACTGCTTTGCCATAATGGAAGCAGCAGCACAGCAACCCACCTTCACACATTTAGGTCTCTCAACGCTTATAGTGTGATGTAAAGCTTGCTAGGGAGTTCACAGCCATGGAGCTGCGACAGTCAGCGTTCCATTGTGACATAATGTTCACGCTTCAAAAAGACACAGTGAAATGAGGTTGGTAAATGTGTAATACTGAGCCACGCGGACTATCACGGCTCTCTGCAGCTCTGCGGCTTTGAATTGGGCTGAGCAGTTCTGCTAGCCTAGCATTAACAACCATGCTTGTTACCCCAGTCAGAGTCAAGCTAAATCAATGGTGGAGTTTAGATGGGGACAGCATTAGTAGTAAAAAAAGAGTTAGCTTGTCCTCCCCTTGACCCCAGGTTTATGGAGCTGTGGAGCGGGTCGGGATGATGGAGATCCATCCTTCCTTTCCTCTCCCCCCTTAGAAAGTAGTAGTGAAATGGAGCTCCTCCCATCCTCTCCCCTCCTCCTGTCCCCTCTCCTTTCCTTTCCTTTCCTCCCCTCTCCTTTCCTTTCCTCCCCTCTCCCAGTCAGCAGACTGAGGCCCTTTACTGTACTGGCTGCTCTGAGTCTAGCTCCTCGACCAGCCAGAAAGTCAGCCTACCCTGTTAAATCATCATTAATGAGTGTGTCGGCATTGTCACTCAGCTAGGGAGTAGGGACATCAGAAGGAGACCAAACCACCTTGTGTGTGTGTGTGTGTGTGTGTGTGTGTGTGTGTGTGTGTGTGTGTGTGTGTGTGTTTGTGTGTTTGTTTGTTTGTTTGTTTGTTTGTTTGTTTGTTTGTTTGTTTGTTTGTTTGTTTGTTTGTTTTGCAGTGCAGTGGTGCTCAGTGGCCCAGAGGCCCTGGCTACATTAAGGTTCTCTCTCCCAGGTCTTGCTTCATCCTGCTTTGGAATGGAAATATATAGATTGGCTCTGTGTACTTTTTGTGTGTGTAGATTTGAGGCAATCATGCAAGCATACGTGTACTGGGCAAGGCTGGGCGGCAACAAGTACTCCAGGCTTTACAAGACTGAATAATGTCAAATCAACTCTGCCGGAATCTTGGAATTTCTTTCTTTCCTTCTGCAATCTGTGTTCTAAAGGTCACGTGAAGTCTGCCAGAGCTGCGATGTTGACTTCCCAGAGGGTATAGTGTATGTTGCTGTATTCCTTGGCTGCTCCTTGGTGTTTTAATTTAAATAAAGTGCTAGCCTGCTGAGCTGGGTCAAAAGCATCTGTGTTGTTGTTGTTAATGATGTTACTAAGATGGAGGAAGGAGTCTGGGGAGGTGGCTGTGAAATACTCTCTTTCTGTTGTTGGAGGATTTAGCAAATATCCACCTCTTTCTCTTTCTTCCGTCTTTCCTTTTTGGGCTGCAGGTGGCCTGGTGGTTAGAGCATTGGGTTGCTCTAACCACCAGGTTTAAAGGTTGCTGGATTGAATCTCCTAGCTGCCCCTGAACAATGCAGTTAACCCACTGTTCCCCGGTAGGTCGCCATTGTAAATAAGAATGTGTTCTTAACTGACTTGTCTAGTTAAATAAAGGTTAAATAAAAAAAGAAACAATTTCTGTCTGTCAGTTATCTTTGCTGCTGCAGTCTCCAACTCTGTCTCCACCTCCCACTTGCAAACTGTCTCTCAACCTCTCTCTGTCTCTCACTCTTTCTCTCCTCTCTCTGTCTCCCACTCTCCTCTCTGTTATTCACTCTCTCTCCTCTCTATGTGTCTCACTCTCTCCTCTGTCTCTCCCCTCTCTCTCTCTCTCCTCTCTGTTTCTCACTCTCTCTTCTCTATTTCTCTCACTTTGTCTCACCTCTCTGTCTCACTCCCTCCTCTCTCTCCTCTCTCTGTCTCTCCTCTCTATGTTTCTCACTCTCTCTCCTCTATTTCTCTCACTGTCTCCCTCTCTCTCGCTCTCTCTCCTCTCTCTCTCTTCTCCCTCTGTTGCTCACTCAGTCCCTTCTCTATTTCTTTCACTTTGTCTCTCCTCTCTCTGTCTCTCACTGTCTCTCCTTTCTCTGTGTCTCCTCTCTCTGTGTCTCCTCTCTCTGTCTCTCCTCTCTGTTTCTCTCTCTCTCTTCTCTATTTATCTCTCTGTCTCTCCTCTCTCTCCTGTCTCTCTCGGTCTCTCCTCTCTATGTCTCTCCTCTCTGTCTCTCTCTCTGTCTCTCTCTCTCTGTCTCTCCTCTCTCTCCTCTCTCTCCTGTCTCTCTCGGTCTCTCCTCTCTATGTCTCTCCTCTCTATGTCTCTCTCTCTGTCTCTCTCTCTCTGTCTCTCCTCTCTCCTCTCTCTATCTGGCTGTCCTCTCTTTTCCCATGGTGGCTATGCAGTAGATGGCCTGTTATGGCCTTTGATTGGACCATGTTCATCTCTGGGACGAGGTTATACCATCTTGTCTACGTAGGCTAAATTCCAAACCCGACTTCATAGGTGGAAGCATCTGAAAATGAAACTATGAACATAATTATATCTACCCATTCCTCTAGGGGTTGATTTGAGATTCTGACTTAGTGTCTTCTACAGTGTTTATCCACTGTGTCCTGTATCTCCATCTCGGGTTCTCTGTCCTCCCATTCTCTCTCAACCACCCATTTTCTCTCTCAGCTTCCATTTCCTCAGTTCCTCTTATGTCTCCTCTTCTCATTCTCTCTCCTGCTCCCATTCTCTCATTCTCTATCTTACTCCCACTCTCTCTCTTTCACTTTCATTTCATGTTAATCAGTCATACAGTTTTTGGCCTGCCACTGCTCATAATGAAATTGCATGATATTGCTTTTCACTGCATTGTAATATAGTCTTGTAAAATATTGTTTGTAAAATAGTCATATCAGATCATTTTTCCTAATAGAGGTAAATGACTTCAATTGAATGAAGATGAATTTCAATTTCATTCAGTCATCTAAAGCTAAATGAAATTGCCTCCATAGAATGTCTATGTTTGTCCTCTCCCTCTACTTGTGTCTCTCTCTCTACTCGCTTTCTCCCTTCTTGTCTCAGGTCAGGTTTGACACAGGACACACACACACACACACACACACACACACACACACACACACACACACACACACACACACACACACACACACACACACACACACACACACACACACACACACACACACACACACACACACACACACTCCCTTCCAGGTAAGCAGGGGATCCAAGCAGCATAATCACTCATCCATAATATCACATAGCTTCAGGCAGTGTAAACTAAACTTTGCCACTGTAGCATCATTGACCCTATTTCCTGGCCATAATTCAACTAGATAATAGTGCCCAGGGAGTAAGTGTGTGACTCGGGGTGCAGATTGAACACTATCATCTCTCACAGTCTCACGTCAGAATTAGACGTTCATCCATGTTTCTCAAACGTCAAATTTCAAAGTGTTTAAGGTTAAGTTTAGGCATTAATTCAGAATGTTTAAGGTTAGGATTAAGTTTAGGCATTAATTCAGAATGTTTAAGGTTAGGATTAAGTTCAGGCATTAATTCCAAATTCTTAAGGTTAGGCATTAACAGCGAAGGGTTACGGAAAGGGTTAAGGTTTGGGATAGGCTTAAAACAAAACATTTCAAATACAACTTTCCATCACTGGATTTGAACTTTTGGAATCAGAGTCAGATGCTGACACCCTTTCACCATCCCTGTCCACAACCCTGGCAAAGCCGAAACCTACTTGAAGATGAAAGTGCTCAATGTTGCCCCTAGTGGACGGTTTCCACGTCATCTCCCGACAAGAGCATGTGAGCGAAGTTGAGTGGTTGAAAATCCCGCTCATCACGCTCCATGTCCTTTACAACCGCTCCTCTAAAAAACGCTCGGTGCTCACAGGAAAAAAACTGCCGCTCCAAATTCGCTGCATTCATTAAAATCACTGTTTAACCAACAGCCATTTATTTTTGTGACTGTCTGGACCTAACATTTGGCTTTGAAGTATTGAAACCAAACCATATGAATTTGAATGAAAAGTATTTGAATAAATATGAAAAGGTGAATGTAAGAAGTGCACATAATTTCAAATAGGCTACATGTCATATTAAACAGCATATACAATCCCTGTCTGGTAATGAGCCAGACAGGGAGCCTAAGAAGGAACACCAATTCTTTTTTTTTTCAAGGCTATAGCCTACAAAGAAATACACTGTGAAGCATTTGCGAGTGCGACACAATAGGCTGGTAGGGACATAAAGCGCTCAGCATTTAAACAACATTTTGTTGTATTCAATCATTATAGGCTGTGACTTAGAATTAAATACAAATTGAATGAAACATGAAAAATGACGGTTGTCGTAAGAACGGGACCAAGGCGCAGCAGATGTGGAGTGCCACATCTTTATTCCAAAGTGAAATAAACAATAGACAACGATTACCAGCTGCCTCGAATTGGGAATCATACGAAACACCAACAAAGAAAATATAAACTGGAAAACAACATAGAAATTATAAGCTAGAATAACCCCTAGTCACACCCTGACCCACCATAGAGAAACAAGGGCTCTCTACGGTCAGGGCGTGACAGTGCCTTTGAAATAATTTTTAGAATACATTTTTAGAAACATAAGTCTGGCCAGTCTGTGACTTTAGGCTCATGCGATGGTGCCTGGAAATCCGGCCAGCAGTGGAGAATATCCTCTCCTCACTTGCAGAGCCACTGGGGTTGCTACACACCTTTTTGGCCACTCTTGCCTGGCTGGGCATGGATTTTAATATTTTTTATAAAGGTAGGCCTAAAGGTCTTTAGGCTAAATAACCCAATCAATCTTGTGGATGTCGGGTGAGATGGATGTGCTATTAATGCGCAGGCAGTCTGACATATGTTAAATCTGGTTCCTGTTGTGAGTCTATATTGCGTTCATAGAGGAAACTGAGGCCTCGCAGGTGTAAATCGATCCAAATATTGTTAGCACATAAAATGCCCAGTTTCTTTATTGTGTTGTATTCCTCTGAGCATGTCACCCAAAACGCACACAAGGACTCTGCACTTCTGAGCGCATCCCCTGATTAGTCTAGAATTCAATCCGCTCAGTTTGAATTACAGCCTCATCCAGCGAGGGTATCATTTTGTTAGCAGGGGAGGAGAATTCTCCACCTGGGCGGACTGTGAGAGGATCAGGTACAAATCCAATGGTATCCTTGGGCATGCTGTAATCTTCAAATCTG
This sequence comes from Oncorhynchus nerka, assembly GCF_034236695.1. Taxonomy (NCBI): domain Eukaryota; kingdom Metazoa; phylum Chordata; class Actinopteri; order Salmoniformes; family Salmonidae; genus Oncorhynchus; species Oncorhynchus nerka. The sequence goes on from NC_088411.1 coordinate 28,548,446, forward strand.
GTGGAGAAGTTGTCACTCAGCTGCTTGATGAAATCTTCCATCACCTCTGTGACAATGCTGTGGACCTGGTCCGTCTGTCTGTCTTTTTATCTGTGATGAAGTGCAGTAGCCTTTCAGATAATCAAAGTCCAAATCGAAACACTCAAGCTTCCTAGTAAAGGCCTCAAGTTTTTTCACCATGCACAGTACATGACCCTCTTCCTTGTAACTGCAGATTTAACCTGTTTAAGTGACAGAATATGTCAGCCAAAAAAGCCTTGTGTGTAGCTTGCGGTTAATGCTTAAATGTTTCTGGGTCGGGCCTCTGTCTGGGGCGGGAAGGCCACTTTGAATTTAATTATTTGGAAACAGTGACATTTTCAGTGCAAATAAGACACACTGGCTTGGCATTGGGAAAAGATGGTAAGATGAATGAACGCGTATCTCTCTCTCCATTCCAACCTGAAACTTCAATTTTCATTATTCACCTTTCTTTTGAGACTTTTTGAGAGTGACATTTTATCTTGCTGTCAAGCTAACTGTTCTGCACGAATGTTGACGTTTAAAAAGTAGTGTAGGCTACAGTAGGCTAAGTAGACCTGTTTTCCCCACCAATCAACATACAGAGAAATAGACAAAAATAGTAATTGAATAGAGACATTGGTGATTTTATGAGCATAATCAGATCGAAGTTATTGTGTTATTATCCCTGAATTTATTATGTACTAATCAGATGTGTTTAACATGTTGTTCTAGGCCAAATAGTTGTGCTAATATTATATGATAATTACAGTATGTTCTGGCCTGCTGACGATTAGTTCAGAAATAAATTGTCCCGGGGCCAAACTTGGTTGATGAAACCTGGTATAGATAATAGAATGAAAATGAACAACATGTTTAAGAGATTTGTTTATAAATACTTTGCAACAATGAAACACTTAGCTACAGTTGAAGTCGGAAGTTTACACTTAGGTTGGAGTCATTAAAACTTGTTTTTTAACCACTCCACAAATATCTTGTTAACAAACTATAGTTTTGGCAAGTCGGTTAGGACATCTACTTTGTGCATGACACAAGTAATTTTTCCAACAATTGTTTACAGACAGATTATTTCACTTATAATTCACTGTATCACAATTCTAGTTTACAAACACTGAAATAGCAGAAAACGATGTCATGGCTTTATAAGCTTCTGATAGAATAATTTATATAATTTGAGTCAATTGGAGGTGTACCTGTGGATGTATTTCAAGGCCTACCTTCAAACTCAGTGCCTCTTTGCTTGACATCATGGGAAAATCAAAATAATTCAGCCAAGACCTCAGAAAATAAATTGTAGACCTCCACAAGTCTGGTTCATCCAATTTACAAACACCTGAAGGTACCACATTCATCTGTACAAACAATAGGACCACGCAGCTGTCATACCGCTCAGGTAGGAGACGCGTTCTGTCTCCTAGAGATGAACGTACTTTGGTGTGAAAAGTGCAAATCAATCCCAGAACAACAGCAAAGGACCTTGTGAAGGTGCTGGAAGAAAACCGGTACAAAAGTATCTATATCCACAGTAAAACGAGTCCTATATCGACACAACCTGAAGAAGCCACTTCTCCAAAACCGCCATTAAAAAGCCAGACTACAGTTTGCAACTGCACATGGGGACAAAGATCGTGCTTTTTGAAGAAATGTCCTCTGGTCTGATGAAACAAAAATAGAACTGTTTGGCCATAATGACCATCGTTATGTTTAGAGGACAAAGGGGGAGGCTTGCAAGCCGAGAAACACCATCTCAACCATGAAGCACAGGGTTGACAGCATCATGTTGTGGGGGTGCTTTGCTGCAGGAGGGACTGGTGCACTTCACAAAATAGATGGCATCATGAGGACGGAAAATTATGTGGATATATTGAAGCTACATCTCAAGACATCAGTCAGGAAGTTCAAGCTTGGTCGCAAATGGGTCTTCCAAATGGACAATGACCCCAAGTATACTTACAGAGTTGTGGCAAAAGGGCTTAAGGACTTCAAAGTCAAGGTATTAGAGTGGCCATCACAAAGCCCAGACCTCAATCCTATAGAAAATTTTGGGCAGAACTGAAAAAGCGTGTGCGAGCAAGGAGGCCTACAAACCTGACTCAGTTACAACAGCTCTGTCAGGAGGAATGGGCCAAAATTCACCCAACTTATTGTGGGAAGCTTGTGGAAGGCTACCCGAAACATTTGACCCAAGTTACACAATTTAAAGGCAATGCTACCAAATACTAATTGGGTGCATGTAAACTTCTGACCCACTGGGAATGTGATGAAATAAATAATAGCTGAAATAAATCATTCTCTCTACTATTATTCTGACATTTCACATTCTTAAAATAAAGTGGTGATCCTAACTGACCTAAGACAGGGAATTGTTACTACGATTAAATGTCAGGAATTGCTCTTTCTTGCTCTTGATCCTCATCTTTGTAAGTCACCTTGATTTAGAACCTGTGTGTTCTGTCAGTTTCATTCTGAAAATAATAACTCCATGACAGTACCTAACGCAAGGGGCTATAGTAGCACACAAGTAGCTTACAAATACATGCTGGGCCGGGCATGCCCTGAACTTGTGAAGTGAGTGATCCTGGAGCGAAATTGGAGCAGGCGAGAAGGCCCACCCTCCAGTAAAATTGGGAACACTCTGCTCCTCGCTCCACTCCAGCTCCGCTCCACTCACAAACTCTGCTCCTCGCTCCACTCCAGCTCCGCTCCACTCACACACTCTGCTGCTCGCTCCACTCTAGCTCTGCTCTTCTCTCACACTGCTTCTCGCTCCACTCCAGCTCCACTCACAAACTCTGCTCCTCGCTCCACTCCAGCTCCACTCACACACTCCGCTTTTCGCTCCATTCCAGCTCTGCTCCGCTCACAAACTCTGCTCCTCGCTCCACTCCAGCTCCACTCACACACCCTGCTTTTCGCTCCACTCCAGCTCCTCTACGCTCACACACTCTGCTTCTTGCTCCACTCCAGCTCTGCTCTGCTCCGCTCATACACTCTGCTCCTTGCTCCACTCCAGCTCCTCTCCGCTCATACACTCTGTTCCTTGCTCCACTCCAGCTCCGCTACACTCACACACCCTGCTCCTCGCTCCATTCAAGCTCCGCTCATACACCCTGCTCCTCACTCCATACCAGCTCCACTACACTCACATAATCTGCTCCTCACTCCATTCCAGCTCCGCTCCGCTCACATAGCCTGCTCCCGACGTCCACAGTCATGGATGGGCGTCGAATAGTGACTTGTATCACCTGACTGATTGAATAAGCCTGTTATTGTGGTTAAGATATCCCAGCTCAGGTGTGTGTGTGTTTGTGTACAGCAAGTGAGGTTTTAGAGGAAGTAATGAAATAAGCAGTCAGGAAGTTTGACAATTAGTTTATCCTCAATTAGGATGCAACTCTCTCACGACACCGAAAATATTTGCTTAGATATTCTTCTTCCGTACGCACTTTGTTGTGTGGATGCGCGCACACACACACGCACACACGCGCACGCACACACACACACGCACGCACGCACGCACGCGCACACACACGCACACGCACACACACACACACAAATTAACATACACTGTGTGCAAATAAATCCCCATCTTAGTTAAGTGCTGCTGTCTGGGCTGGCTTGAACTGAGAGTCCACACCTCCACATGCCCACAGAGTTAAGCATCAAGCACACAACACATGCTCACACACACGCATGTGCACACACACACACATACACACAATCAAAGAGGACAAGGTCGAGTGAGCAGGATTGGAAAGATGGGATTTCATCCCTCCATTTATCGCTGTCTTGTCCACCCCACTCCACTCCACATGTCTTTCTTCCTCTCTATTTATCTATATATCTATCTCTCTCTCTCTCTGTCTCTGTCTCTCTGTCTCTCTCTCTCTCTGTCTCTGTCTTTATCTCTCTGTCTCTCTGCCTCTGTCTCTCTGTCTCTGTCTCTGACTCTCTCTCTGTCTCTGTCTCTGTCTCTCTCTCTGTCTCTCTCTCTCTGTCTGTCTCTGTCTCTGTCTCTGTCTCTCTCTCTCTCTCTCTCTCTCTCTCTCTCTCTCTCTCTACAACCAGGGAGGAAGGCTTGAGGTGAATCCATCAGACCAAAGAAACACCAACCACCGACTACAGAGATCATTACAGAAGACATCTCTCTCTCACACACACACACACACACACACACACACACACACACACACACACACACACACACACACACACACACACACACACACACACACACACACACACACACACACACACGTGGAGCATCAATATGTCCTGAGATGGGGATAAGGGGTAACTCACAACCAGGCGTTCTCTCTCTCTCTCTCAGTCTCCTGACTAGTCTCCCTGCCGCTGAAAACATCCCCACAGTATGATGCTGCCACCACCAAGCTTCAGCATAGGGATGGTGCCAGGTTTCCTCCTGACGTGAAGCTTGGCATTCAGGACAAAAAGTTCGATCTTGGTTTCATCAGACCAGAAAATCTTGTTTATCAGGGTCTGAGAGTCCTTTAGGTTCCTTTTGGCAAACTCCAAGCAAGCTGTCATGTGCATTTTACTGAGGAGTGGCTTCCATCTGGCAACTCTAACATAAAGTCCTGATTGGTGGAGTGCTGCAGAGATGGTTGTCCTTCTGGAAGGTCTCCCATTTCCACAGAGGAACTCTGGAGCTCTGTCAGAGTGACTATCGGGTTCTTGGTCCCTTCCCTGACCAAAGCCATTCTCCCCTTATTGATCAGTTTGGCTAGGTGGCCAGCTCTAGAAAGAGTCTTGGTGGTTCCAAACTTCTTTCATTTAAGAATGATGGAGGCCACTGTATTCTTGGGGACCTTCAATGCTGCAGACATTTTTTGGTACCCTTCCCCAGATCTGTGCCTCGACACGATCCTGTTTCGGAGCTCTACAGACAATGCCTTCGACCTCACTTCTTGGTTTTTGCTCTGAAGTGCACTGTCAACTGTGGGACCTTATATGGACTGTTGTGTACCTTTTCAAATCATGTCCAATCAATTGAATTTACCACAGGTGGACTCCAATCAAGTTGTAGAAAATCTCAATAATGATCAATGGAAACAGGATGCACCTGAGCAAAATGTTGAATCTCACAGTAAAGGGTCTGAATACTTATGTTAATAAGGTATTTCTGTTTTTAATTTGTAATACATTTGCAAAATGTCTAAAAGCCTGTTTTCGCTTTGTCATTATGGGGTATTGTGTGTAGATTGATGAGGAAAAAGTTGTTCTTTAATCCATTTTAGAATAAGACTGTAACGTAACAAAATCTCGGAGTGTGGTGTCAGGAAAATAACAACAAAACTAAGGAGATGATTGTGGACTTCAGGAAACAGCAGAGGGAACACCCCCCTATCCACATCGATGGAACAGTAGTGGAGAGGGTAGTAAGTTTTAAGTTCCTCGGCGTACACATCACAGACAAACTGAATTGGTCCACCCACACAGACAGCATCGTGAAGAAGGCGCAGCAGCGCCTCTTCAACCTCAGGAGGCTGAAGAAATTCGGCTTGTCACCAAAAGCATTCACAAACTTCTACAGATGCACAATCGAGAGCATCCTGTCGGGCTGTATCACCCCCTGGTACGGCAACTGCTCCGCCCACAACCGTAAGGCTCTCCAGAGGGTAGTGAGGTCTGCACAACGCATCACCGGGGGCGAACTACCTGCCCTCCAGGACACCTACACCACCCGATGTCACAGGAAGGCCATAAAGATCATCAAGGACAACAACCACCCGAGCCACTGCCTGTTCACCCCGCTATCATATCAGTACAGGTGCATCAAACTGGGACCGAGAGACTGAAAAACAGCTTCTATCTCAAGGCCATCAGACTGTTAAACAGCCACCACTAACATTGAGTGGCTGCTGCCAACACACTGACTCAACTCCAGCCACTTTAATAATGGGAATTGATGGGAAATTATGTAAAATATATCACTAGCCACTTTAAACAATGCTACCTAATATAATGTTTACATACCCTACATTATTAATCTCATATGTATACGTATATACTGCACTCAATACCATCTACTGTATCTTGCCTATGCCACTCTGTACCATCACTCATTCATATATCTTTATGTACATACTCTTTATCCCCTTACACTTGTGTCTATAAGGTAGTAGTTTTGGAATTGCTAGCTAGATTACTTGTTGGTTATTACTGCATTGTCGGAACTAGAAGCACAAGCATTTCGCTACACTCGCATTAACATCTGCTAACCATGTGTATGTGACAAATACAATTTGATTTGATTTGATCTTGAAAAAGGGAAGGGGGTCTAAATACTTTCCGAATGCACTGTAGTGTACCACTTTCGACCAGAGATCGAAGGGCCCTGATAAAAGGTAGTGCACTTTGTAGGAATAGGGTGCCATTTGGGATACAACCTTTAAGAGTTAGGAAGAAGAGCTGATAGAGGATGGTGGGTGTAAAGATGCCTCACAGCTACTGAGTGAAAGGATGAAATAGTATGAATAAATTAATAAAAATAACATTTTTAATGAAAATATTTAAATCATTATTTGAATATGTTGGTAACCCATTGTATAAAAGTGATAATGCTGGCATTTCTAAAAGAAAAACTGAAAGTGCGTGTTATTATTATATCACTACAAAAATGTTATATTTTAATTTACGGAAAAACAATGTGATTTCATGTTACATTTTTTACAATTTACATATGTAAATGTTGTGAAATGGGAAATTTAACATTTTTTATTTTACCAGGCAAGTCAGTTAAGAACAATTTCTTATTTTCAATGACGGCCTAGGAACAGTGGGTTAACTGCCTGTTCAGGGGCAGAACGACAGATTTGTACCTTGTCAGCTCGGGGATTCGAACTTGCAACCTTTCGGCTACTAGTCCAACGCTCTAACCACTAGGCTACCCTGCCACATGAAATCATGTGAAACCGTATGATATTTTATGTGAGGTTTCACATGTGGATCATTTTCACGAACAAACAAAAATGAGTTGTTAGGATGTTCCCGGAACATCATACAGATTTTTCCTGTATTCCTTCACTTTGCACTTCAAAGTAAATCTCAACTTTGTTAAAAATACACTCAAGAAGAACAATTATATTCATCATAATGATTCAGGAGTAACAATAAAACAGAATAATATTCCCCACCAACATTAGACAACTATACAGAAAACCCTCAAATTGATGAAATAAGTCAATGAAATCAACGATGAGAGAAGAGTCAGATGAACTGATAACTAAACCTGCAGTGCAGATAGCGCTATGTCACTAATTGCAGAGATGTATTATACAGTAGGTAATAAATGTGGAGGGGACTTCTGAGAATGTTACAGATTTTGTGGCACAGCAGAGAGTTCAGTGTTTCTCAAATCCAGAGGTGTCAGTTCAAATCAGGTGGAGTCATGTTGAAAAGTCAGCACCAGGTGATCGTGTCAAATGTAGTCTTATCAATTAAAGATGTTTACACTATTTTAGCTGAACACCATATCCCTTATGCCAATCATTTATAGAACTAACCCAAGATATTTCCAATGGGAGCAAATGAATCACAGTGGGCAGAACAAGCAAGGAGGTGGGCAGAGCCAAGCACGAGCTGGTGAGAGTCTATTGCCCCGTTCTAGCATGTATTTGCATATTTCCTTTAGGGAACACCTACTCTGTGAGGTACGTGTGTGCAATAACTAAAGTTGCCCTTGCACTCTTTAACAACGCCATTTCTAGAAACAGAGGGTAAAGTCTACAAATCTGTAAGTAACAGATTTTAGTTTTGAGAATAGGAAACTGTATTGAGATCAAATGTTTCATCGATGAGAAAATGAGCAGAATGTCGGCCCAGTTCCATCTCGCTCCATCTTCTCCCACTGTCAGCCACTGGGCTTTCTCTCCTCACCATATTTGGGAGTTAGTGGAAATGCCAACCGGATGCTTCAGATTTATACATCCGGTGAAACATCTGGCTCATTGTTTTATCTGTGACTTACCTTAAAACCACCATACTATTGAATTACTTCCCTTACAACAACAAAAAAACATGTGAAATATATAGTTTCACATGAAATAGCTATTTTCACATTGAGCTGAAATTTTCACATGTGAAAACAAAAGAGAAATATGTGAGGTCAGTTGTTCACATATGAAACCATATGTTCCCAATCACATGTATTACCTTTAGAGAACACATGTTAATAACACAACCTTTTCACATGTGATTAGAATACTATGTTGTCACCTCGCATGTGAATAGCAGATTCACCTGTGAAAACGTTCAAATGTTGTCACGTTAGTTTGATGGTATCACATGTTGAAATGTTGCATCCCATTTTATTTCATTTTCACATGCTCAAATATTTGTACATATATCATGTTTTCACATCTTACTTTTATATGTTGTTACATGTTATAACATTAACTTCACATAAGATCATATGTGAAATTGAAGTTTCCCCACAAAGTTCTTTCTTACAAATCTACTGAGCCTCAATGAATCTTTGCAATTGGTGCATTTAATGTACAGAGTAACAACATTCGATGTAGGTCAGGACAAGAGAAACTTTCCACTAACCCACATTTTTCCAAAAGCATTGTTTCTGGATTAGTTGTAGATTCTGGAACACTCATAGATTCTGGAACACTTGTAGATTCTGAAGCATTCATAGATTCTGGAACACTTGTAGATTCTGAAGAATTCATAGATTCTGAAACACTTGTAGATTTTGAAGCATTCATAGATTCTGGAACACTTGTAGATTCTGAAGCATTCATAGATTCTGGAACACTTGTAGATTCTGAAGCATTCATAGATTCTGGAACACTTGTAGATTCTGAAGCATTCATAGATTCTGGAACACTTGTAGATTCTGAAGCATTCATAGATTCTGGAACACTTGTAGATTCTGAAGCATTCATAGATTCTGGGACACTTGTAGATTCTGAAGCATTCATAGATTCTGGGACACTTGTAGATTCTGAAGCATTCATAGATTCTGGAACACTTGTAGATTCTGAAGCATTCATAGATTCTGGAACACTTGTAGATTCTGAAGCATTCATAGATTCTGAGAAACACTACAGCAGGCTGCAGCACTGCATGTCTGAATGGATTTCGTCTGCCAAAAGAAACCCTACAAAGTATCCCTGTGTGATCTATGGTATCAATCCTTGCCAAGTACTTCCAAAAAAGCAGTTTCCTTTCCAAAATCCTGAGGTTGTTTCAAAGACTCTGGGAGGCCCTGAGAATAGAAAAAGGTAGCTGGAATGAGAAACTCACACCAGATTTGGGCTCCGTCTTAAGCCCCCTAGTCTAAAGGCCTAGGGCTGGGTTTCTACTAAGCTAACATATGGAATTGTTTTAAGACGGTCCTACCAAGGATAATTCAGCTATTTGATTTTGAACTGGAGGACCTATGTAGATATAAAAAAAAAGTATTTGATGAAATATTGAATTGGCCTTACTGCTTTAAGCCCATAGAAACCCATAACATATTCACACATGGCAAAACAGAGAGTAAAAAAAACAACAATAATATAAAGGAAGTTTGTTTTGAAGTGTTTAGCGTATATCTGAGAGATATAAAATCCATATTTAACCCCCTTTTTTTGGGAAGTTGTCACGTTCGTCATAACGATGAGACCAAGGCGCAGCGTGAAATGAATACACTTAAACAAACTAACAAAACGACCGTGAAGCTATACATACGAGTGCTGACATACAACTACACATAGACAATAACCCACAAAACCAAAATGGGAAATGGCAACCTAAATAGGATCCCCAATCAGAGACAACGATAAACAGCTGTCTCTGATTGGGAACCAATTCAGGCCACCATAGATAGACCTACATATACCTAGACATACTAAAACCCCATAAATATACAAAAACCCTAGACAGGCTAAAAACTAAACCAACCACCCATGTCATACCCTGACCTAACCAAAATAATAAAGAATACAAAGATAACTAAGGTCAGGGCGTGACAGAAGTAAAGTACTTCTATAATGTTTTTAAACTGGTGAAGGTTTACCTTCAGACAAGTCTTGTGAGACTTGTGGACGTCCTAGAGCAAAACAAGTGAGTGAGAGTCTCAGCTTTCGATTGTGGGGTCATATTAGTTTTTAGCCGTAAGGACACTACAGATGTTTTCATGAGTAGACCGGTTTTCGGGATGTCTCCTGGTCTGACAAACACCACTGTAGCTCTGCCACCTTCCACCACAGATATCAAATCAAATCAAATCAAATCAAATTGTATTTGTCACATACACATGGTTAGCAGATGTTAATGCGAGTGTAGCGAAATGCTTGTGCTTCTAGTTCCGACAATGCAGTAATAACCAACAAGTAATCTAACTAACAATGCCAAAACGACTGTCTTATACACAGTGTAAGGGGATAAAGAATATGTACATAAGGACATATGAATGAGTGATGGTACAGAGCAGCATAGGCAAGATACAGTAGATGGTATCGAGTACAGTATATACATATGAGATGAGTATGTAAACAAAGTGGCATAGTTAAAGTGGCTAGTGATACATGTATTACATAAGGATGCAGTCGATGATATAGAGTACAGTATATACTTATGCATATGAGATGAATAATGTAGGGTAAGTAACATTATATAAGGTAGCATTGTTTAAAGTGGCTAGTGATATATTTACATAATTTCCCATCAATTCCCATTATTAAAGTGGCTGGAGTTGAGTCAGTGTCAGTGTCAGTGTGTTGGCAGCAGCCACTCAATGTTAGTGGTGGCTGTTTAACAGTCTGATGGCCTTGAGATAGAAGCTGTTTTTCAGTCTCTCGGTCCCAGCTTTGATGCACCTGTACTGACCTCGCCTTCTGGATGATAGCGGGGTGAACAGGCAGTGGCTCGGGTGGTTGATGTCCTTGATGATCTTTATGGCCTTCCTGTAACATCGGGTGGTGTAGGTGTCCTGGAGGGCAGGTAGTTTGCCCCCGGTGATGCGTTGTGCAGACCTCACTACCCTCTGGAGAACCTTACGGTTGTGGGCGGAGCAGTTGCCATACCAGGCGGTGATACAGCCCGCCAGGATGCTCTCGATTGTGCATCTGTAGAAGTTTGTGAGTGCTTTTGGTGACAAGCCGAATTTCTTCAGCCTCCTGAGGTTGAAGAGGCGCTGCTGCGCCTTCTTCACGATGCTGTCTGTGTGAGTGGACCAATTCAGTTTGTCTGTGATGTGTATGCCGAGGAACTTAGAACTTGCTACCCTCTCCACTACTGTTCCATCGATGTGGATAGGGGGGTGTTCCCTCTGCTGTTTCCTGAAGTCCACAATCATCTCCTTGGTTTTGTTGACGTTGAGTGTGAGGTTATTTTCCTGACACCACACTCGGAGGGCCCTCACCTCCTCCCTGTAGGCCGTCTCGTCGTTGTTGGTAATCTACCACTGTTGGTAACCTACCACTGTTGTGTCATCCGCAAACTTGATGATTGAGTTGGAGGCGTGCGTGGCCACGCAGTCGTGGGTGAACGGGGAGTACAGGAGAGGGCTCAGAACGCACCCTTGTGGGGCCCCAGTGTTGAGGATCAGCGGGGTGGAGATGTTGTTGCCTACCCTCACCACCTGGGGGCAGCCCGTTAGGAAGTCCAGTACCCAGTTGCACAGGGCGGGGTCGAGACCCAGGGTCTCGAGCTTGATGACGAGCTTGGAGGGTACTATGGTGTTGAATGCCGAGCTGTAGTCGATGAACAGCATTCTCACATAGGTATTCCTCTTGTCCAGATGGGTTAGGGCAGTGTGCAGTGTGGTTGAGATTGCATCGTCTGTGGACCTATTTGGGCGGTAAGCAAATTGGAGTGGGTCTAGGGTGTCAGGTAGGGTGGAGGTGATATGGTCCTTGACTAGTCTCTCAAAGCACTTCATGATGACGGAAGTGAGTGCTACGGGGCGGTAGTCGTTTAGCTCAGTTACCTTAGCTTTCTTGGGAACAGGAATAATGGTGGCCCTCTTGAAGCATGTGGGAACAGCAGACTGGTATAGGGATTGATTGAATATGTCCGTAAACACACCGGCCAGCTGGTCTGCGCATGCTCTGAGGGCGCGGCTGGGGATGCCGTCTGGGCCTGCAGCCTTGCGAGGGTTAACACGTTTAAATGTCTTACTCACCTCGGCTGCAGTGAAGGAGAGTCCGCATGTTTTCGTTGCAGGCCGTGTCAGTGGCACTGTATTGTCCTCAAAGCGGGCAAAAAAGTTATTTAGTCTGCCTGCGAGCAAGACATCCTGGTCCGTGACTGGGCTGGATTTCTTCTTGTAGTCCGTGATTGACTGTAGACCCTGCCACATGCCTCTTGTGTCTGAGCCGTTGATTCTACTTTGTCTCTGTACTGACGCTTAGCTTGTTTGATAGCCTTGCGGAGGGAATAGCTGCACTGTTTGTATTCGGTCATGTTACCAGTCACCTTGCCCTGATTAAAAGCAGTAGTTCGCGCTTTCAGTTTAACGCGAATGCTGCCATCAATCCATGGTTTCTGGTTAGGGAATGTTTTAATCGTTGCTATGGGAACGACATCTTCAACGCATGTTCTAATGAACTCGCACACCGAATCAGCGTATTCGTCAATATTGTTATCTGACGCAATACGAAACATATCCCAGTCCACGTGATGGAAGCAGTCTTGGAGTGTGGAGTCAGCTTGGTCGGACCAGCGTTGGACAGACCTCAGCGTGGGAGCCTCTTGTTTTAGTTTCTGTCTGTAGGCAGGGATCAACAAAATGGAGTCGTGGTCAGCTTTTCCGAAAGGAGGGCGGGGCAGGGCCTTATATGTGTCGCGGAAGTTAGAGTAACAATGATCCAAGGTTTTTCCACCCCTGGTTGCGCAATCGATATGCTGATAAAATTTAGGGAGTCTTGTTTTCAGATTAGCCTTGTTAAAATCCCCAGCTACAATGAATGCAGCCTCCGGATAAATGGATTCCAGTTTGCAAAGAGTCAAATAAAGTTCGTTCAGAGCCATCGATGTGTCTGCTTGGGGGGGGATATATACGGCTGTGATCATAATCGAAGAGAATTCTCTTGGTAGATAATGCGGTCTACATTTGATTGTGAGGAATTCTAAATCAGGTGAACAGAAGGATTTGAGTTCCTGTATGTTTCTTTCATCACACCATGTCTCGTTAGCCATAAGGCATACGCCCCCGCCCCTCTTCTTACCAGAAAGATGTTTGTTTCTGTCGGCGCGATGCGTGGAGAAACCCGCTGGCTGCACCGCCTCCGATAGCGTCTCTCCAGTGAGCCATGTTTCCGTGAAGCAAAGAACGTTACAGTCTCTGATGTCCCTCTGGAATGCTACCCTTGCTCGGATTTCATCAACCTTGTTGTCAAGAGACTGGACATTGGCGAGAAGAATGCTAGGGAGTGGTGCACGATGTGCCCGTCTCCGGAGTCTGACCAGAAGACCGCCTCGTTTCCCTCTTTTTCGGAGTCGTTTTTTTGGGTCGTTGCATGGGATCCATTCCGTTGTCCTGTTTGAAAGGCAGAACACAGGATCCGCGTCGCGAAAAACATATTCTTGGTCGTACTGATGGTGAGTTGACGCTGATCTTATATTCAGTAGTTCTTCTCGACTGTATGTAATGAAACCTAAGGGGTGACCTGGGGTACTAATGTAAGAAATAACACGTAAAAAAACAAAAAACTGCATAGTTTCCTAGGAACGCGAAGCGAGGCGGCCATCTCTGTCGGCGCCGGAAGTAGGACGGAAGGCCAACATTGGTGGATGTAGTGGATTCAAATCAAATCAAACATGATTGGTCACCTACACGTGTTTAGCAGATGTTATTGCGGGTACATACTTTGGTGAGTAAAAACTCATGTGTAGGATGGGTGGGAGGCAGCGTAATGGGTATGTGTGCAAGAACACAAGGAGAAAGCAGTCTTTGACCACTTTATTAAAACAGGTTTGTCTTTGTCATTTGGGTAACATATTTTAGATGGATAAAAAAAATGAGTCTATTGATGCACCTGTGTGTCAATTTAAGTAACATAATAAAGGAAATCCTCATCAAAATCCTTCAGTTTAAACTGGAGATATCTGTTTTTTGCATGGTTTGTGTATTATGCTAATTAGATTGACTATTGGTTCCATTGCGCCAGACACACTCAATCAAGCCCAGATAAAGTATTTGCAATTATTTCAAACAGTATTTTGAACCCAGGTATTCCTCTTTCATTAGTAAGACTATAATATGATATGATAGATATGACAAAGATAATTTCATAATACTGTATGACCCTGACTGAGTATAGTAGAATACGTGTTGAATCAAACAGGTGTGTTTGCACTGTTGAACAATACAAGAGTCCTGCTAGGCTTTTATTCAAACACGGACTGTGCTGTACAAACACTGTTATGAGCAACCCAAGGACACAGACTTGCCTTCACCTCACTGTATCTAGAGAAGCTCACCCTCTCATACGAGTTCCATTTCACCAACATATCGTAGGACCACAATACATTTGTCTGGTTTTGCACTACAGTACAGGCAGACAAAGCAAATGGAAACATGAACGACTAAATGTTTTTTGTTCATTCAACATCATATGATTTTGATGTATAGAAGTATGACTTTTTCTCTACAGATCAGGGCACGGTTACCCGATAGCGATGGAACTTATGAGTGTTTAACGATGTATCTTTCCTACTACGGCCGAAGATGTAACATGCGTTTCTCAAAACACCATGCAGAGAGAACAGTCGCTAAGTGTTTTGTTGGAGCATGTGTCAATACTGATAGGATCGAAAGATTTTGGATTTAACAATGCTCCTACGAAGGTTCTAATGATGAACTTAGCCGCAAGATGCTTTTGGAAAACCAGGCCCGGTACAGTAGGAGAGAGTGGGGTAAGTTGAGCCAAAGAGGTAAGTTGAGCAACCCTTGTTTCTAGGAAACCATACACAAAATGTATAAAATGGGTGATTGTTTCATGGAGTCGGTTTAGCGGTTTGGCACTCAAAAGACAACCACCATCTTAGGTCACATAGCTATGCTATGGGGATACCACATGGAAAGACTCAAAGGCTAAGAACATGAAATGTCATGGGACACTAACAGAACCACACTAACAATATGCACAGCACACAGGAGAGCCCGTCGTAGCGGTTTTATGAAGTGCTAGTAATTGTAACACAATGATAACATTGTAATAAGACTATAATATGGTATAATAGCAAATGTATTGGCTAATTACACATGTTTAAACAGTCCAATTATATTGCATTAGCACCACACCATGTTGGCAAAAGTGTCCAGAGTTTGCAGTCCAGTGTGCACTCTTCAGCTACAGTGTAAATCACTTGACTGAAAGTATCCACATCACTCATGGAAGAACTCTGCCCTAAGGACCAGTAAGGGGGACTATAGTTGTCCTGGCCCCACTTGTCGATTGGCCTGGGGCCAGGGTCAAATGTGGTGATGGACAGGTCAAGAGTTCCAAAGAGAGGTCACTGGGGAGACATGTCCTAACATGTTCTTAGAGCATAGGGCAGTCCATCCCCCCTCTAGCAGGCCTTGCACCTCAAAATAATAAACAAGCAATGACTAGAATGAGGATTTTATACAGTAATAATTCATTCAGTACAGAAAATTGTAGGCGGCTCAAGTTACCCTGTCCCGTGGCTCAAGTTACCCTGTCCCGTGGCTCGACTTACCCTGTCCCGTGGCTCAAGTTACCCTGTCCCGTGGCTCGACTTACCCTGTCCCGCGGCTCGACTTACCCTGTCCCGTGGCTCGACTTACCCTGTCCCGCTGCTCGACTTACCCTGTCCCGCTGCTCGACTTACCCTGTCCCGCTGCTCAACTTACCCTGTCCCGCTGCTCGACTTACCCTGTCCCGCTGCTCGACTTACCCTGTCCAGCTGCTCGACCCTGTCCAGCCCTGTCCCGCTGCTCAACTTACCCTGTCCCACTGCTCGACTTACCCTGTCCCGCTGCTCGACTTACCCTGTCCCGCTGCTCAACTTACCCTGTCCCGCTGCTCGACTTACCCTGTCCCGCTGCTCGACTTACCCTGTCCCGCTGCTCAACTTACCCTGTCCCGCTGCTCGACTTACCCTGTCCCGCTGCTCAACTTACCCTGTCCCGCTGCTCGACTTACCCTGTCCCGTGGCTCAACTTACCCTGTCCCGCTTCTCGACTTACCCTGTCCCGTGGCTCAACTTACCCTGTCCCGCTGCTCGACTTACCCTGTCCCGTGGCTCGACTTATCCTGTCCCGTGGCTCGACTTACCCTGTCCCGTGGCTCAACTTACCCTGTCCCGCTGCTCGACTTACCCTGTCCCGCGGCTCAACTTACCCTGTCCCGCTGCTCGACTTACCCTGTCCCGCGGCTCGACTCACCCTGTCCCGTGGCTCGACTTACCCTGTCCCGCTGCTCGACTTACCCTGTCCCGCGGCTCGACTTACCCTGTCCCGTGGCTCGACTTACCCTGTCCCGTGGCTCGACTAACCCTGTCCCGTGGCTCGACTTACCCTGTCCCGTGGCTCAACTTACCCTGTCCCGCTGCTCGACTTACCCTGTCCCGCGGCTCGACTTACCCTGTCCCGTGGCTCGACTTACCCCATACCCGAGGTAAGTTGTGCCAAGAGACCATTTATTTTGTTGGACAAGCTGTATTGGTCACATGAATTCTGATTATTTCCAGGGATAAACAACATCCTGAAATATATGTCAAAATATTGCCTAGTTAAATAAAGGTTTTCTCTGTATACATCAATGATGTCGCTCTTGCTGCTGATGATTCTCTGATCCACCTTTCCGCAGACGACACCATTCTGTATACATCTGGCCCTTCTTTGGACACTGTATTAACTAACCTCCAGACAAGCTTCAATGCCATACAACTCTCCTTCCGTGGCCTCCAACTGCTCTTAAATGCAAGTAAAACTAAATGCATGCTCTTCAACCGATCGCTGCCCGCACCTTCCCACCCGTCCAGCATCACTACTCTGGACGGTTCTGAGGTTCTGGTTAGACTGTAAACTCTCCTTCCAGACTCACATTAAGCATCTCCAATCCAAAATTAAATCTAGAATCGCCTTCCTATTTCGTAACAAAGCATCCTTCACTCATGCTGCCAAACATACCCTCGTAAAACTGACTATCATACCGATCCTCGACTTTGGTGATGTCATTTATAAAATAGCCTTCAACACTCTACTTAGCAAATTGGATGCAGTCTATCACAGTGCCATCCGTTTTGTCACCAACACCAAAGTCACTACCCACCACTGCGACCTGTACGCTCTTGTTGGCTGGCCCTTGCTTCATATTCGTCGCCAAACCCACTGACACCAGATCATCTATAAGTATTTTCTAGGTAAAGCCCCGCCTTATCTCAGCTCACTGGTCACCATAGCAGCACCCACCCGTAGCACGCACTCCAGCAGGTATATTTCACTGGTGACCCCCAAAGCCTATTCCTCCTTTGGCTGCCTTTCCTTCTAGTTCTCTGCCGCCAATGACTGGAACGAATTGCAAAAATCACTGAAGCTGGAGACTCATATCTCCCTCATTAACTTTAAGCATCAGCTGTCAGAGCAACTTACAGATCACTACACCTGTACATAGCCCATCTGTAAATAGCCCATCCAACTACCTCATCCCCATATTTTTTTTGTTCCTTTGCACCCCAGTATCTCTACTTGCACATCATCATCTGCACATCTATCACTCCAGTATTTAATTCCTAAATTGTAATTACTTCGCCACTAAGACCTATTTATTGTCTTACCTCCCTAATCTCCCTTCTCTATCGTGTTATTGACTGTCCGTTTGTTTATCCCATGTTGCAGTTGTCAATGAGGACTTGTTCTCAACTGGCCTACCTGGTTAAATAATGGTGAAATAAATAAACCCTCTCCCCTACGGTAGTGTGGATGGGCCTTTGTAAGTTGTGTTTTCCTTACACCAGTGATAATGTATAGTGTAGGATGTCATGTAGCCTATAGAATGTATAGTATGCTGAAGACAGATGTTATGCCTCCATACTGTTCCCTACATCATCCTTCTGAGATGGAAACTCGATGTTCTATAAACGTCCAAATAAAATAAATAAATGTTGGGAGAGATGGCAAAGCAGCAACAGTTTCTTGACCTTAAATCATTGTAGGGGTTGACATTGGTATCTTTATTTAAACCTTTACTTACAGTTTTTTTCGATTGCTAAACGACAGTGGACACAACTGGAGTCACATGTGCAAAACTCTAACTACAGTCTGCACAGCAGCAGTTCATGTGGACCAAACTCTAACTACAGTCTGCACAGCAGCAGTTCATGTGGACCAAACTCTAACTACAGTCTGCACAGCAGCAGTTCATGTGGACCAAACTCTAACTACAGTCTGCACAGCAGCAGTTCATGTGGACCAAACTCTAACTACAGTCTGCACAGCAGCAGTTCATGTGGACCAAACTCTAACTACAGTCTGAACAGCAGCAGTTCATGTGGACCAAACTCTAGTTCGTTTTTCATTGC
Source organism: Oncorhynchus nerka (assembly GCF_034236695.1). Lineage (NCBI taxonomy): Eukaryota > Metazoa > Chordata > Actinopteri > Salmoniformes > Salmonidae > Oncorhynchus > Oncorhynchus nerka. Next base: position 28,566,977 of record NC_088411.1, read on the forward strand.
TTGAACACAGTTTTCAAAATTCTACACACTTATCCCATGACTTTAACCACAACCTGCACAACACTGTGGATTTACAGCACTTTGTTCAAATGCTAACACACTGCTGTCAAAACTGTGAACCACACATTCAAAATGGAATAGATTTCAGCCTTGTGCCTTTCAAACACTGCTGATTGCAATTTCAGCTGAAAAGCTAAGCAGGTGTCTTGTTTTAGACTTGTTAGTGAACACACACACATATTACAGCATATATATGTAAAGCTCAGAAAGACTCATTTTGGAAATGGAACAAGGAAGATGGGTTCGTGGAGGGAGAAGGGTGGCAGGGAGAGGGCGGATGCGTGGAGGAAGACAAAGAAGACAAAGAGCTGTTATTTCAGATGAAATAAGGGCTACACTTATAGACCATGTCGTGAACCATGGTCTCTCATTGAGAGAGGCAGGGTTGAGGGTGCAACCCAATCTGCAAAGATCCACAGTGGCATCTGTAATGCGAATTTTCCATCATGCAAACAGGTGAGAGTTACATCCTTACAGTAAATGAAAACATTACAGGAATCTATTTTGTATTGCAATTATAGAATATTTACACAGATATATATTACAGTAAGTTTGACTGTAAAATATATTTTTACAACAGGACCCAAAGGCTGCCCCCAACAGGGGGAAGAGGAAAAATATTTTCAGATCCCCAAGAAAATGCTATTGTTGACATGGTTGTTGTCAACAATGCAATAAAACTGCGGGAGATTCAAGATAGAGTGCTGGCTGATAATGATATATTTGAAAATGTTAATTCTGTCAGCACAACAACTATTGCTCGAGTCCTAAAGAAACACCAAGTTACAATGAAACAGTTATACACTGTACCGTTCGAGAGAAACAGTGAACGGGTAAAAGAGCAAAGATACCAATGTCCAGGTAAGACGTCTGAGGTTACGTACACAGCTATACAAAATATTTACAGTAAAAAAAAACACTAGCATTTCTACAGTAAAACTGTGCACTTACTGTTTTTCAGAGAGTAATGGAGGTGGAAGCACTGGAAAGACCACATTCATTTGTATTTATCGATGAAGCTGGATTTAACCTTGCCAAAACACGGCGCAGAGGAAGGAATGTTATAGGTCAAAGGGCCACTGTGGAGGTTCCAGGCCAAAGGGGGGGAAATATCACCATGTGTGCTGCAATGGCCAATGATGGTTTGCTTCTCAACACACCACTCATTGGCCCATACAACACAGAAAGGCTTATAGCTTTCCTAGAACAGCTCTATGCTCAGCTAGTGCCAGCAGAACAGGGGGAGCCAGTAAGAAAGTTTTTGTCATAGTTTGCGATAACGTTGCTATTCACCACTCTGCAGCTGTCACAGATTGATTTGCAGTACATCACAGATTTATGGTTTTGTACCTGCCTGCATATTCACCCCTCCTCAACCCAATAGAGGAGTTTTTCTCTGCCTGGAGGTGGAAAGTGTTTGGTCACCACCCACATGACCAAATGTCTCTTTTGGAAGCCATGCGTGCCGGATGTGAGGACACGAGTCCAGAGGACTGCCAGGGATGGATAAGGCACTCCAGAAGGTTCTTCCCCAGGTGCATGGCAAGAGAAAACATTAGATGTGATGTTGAAGAAAACCTGTGGCCTGATGCTAGAGAGAGGCAGGATTAGCCCCTCAATTATTTGTTCGAATTACAGTATGTACTTTTAGTTTCTACCTTTTTTTTCTCATTACTGTAATTCCGTAAATTACTACAGACTATTGAAGCAAACTGCTCATTTTCATTTACCTTAAATAATTGTTATGTTCTAAAAATGTTAATAAATCATGTGAAAGAATGTCACTCTTTTCTTTGAAGAAAATATGACTTTGTATGAAGTCACTGAAATTGTTCAAACTGTAAAGATGAAAAGTTAGTATTTTCTGTATTGGTGTTTGATGCTAGTGTTTTTACTCTCAGTGTGTTCTGAGTGACAGTGTGTGTTATCTCAGTGAGGGTTGTGCATAGTGTTTGGCTGCACTGAGCGTGTTTTGAGCCATGTGTTAAGAGTTGTGTTGCTTGGAATGAGTTTTGCAGGTGATGTGAACGGTTTAGCTCAGGTGACTGTTGGTAGTGCAGACTGTAGTTAGAGTTTTGCACATGTGACTCCAGTTGTGCCCACTTTCGTTTAGCAATCGAAAAAAACTGTAACTAGGCAAGTCAGTTAAGAACAAATTCTTATTTACAATGACGCTTACCCCGACGATACTGGGCCAATTGTGCACCGCCCCATCGGACCCCCAATCACGGCCGGATGTGATACAGGGACTGTAGTGACACCTTTTGCAGTGAAATGCAATGCCTTAGACCGCTGCGCCACTCGGGAGCCCAGTCAATCTTATACTGTTTGGCGCCAGTTTCTCTCTAGCAGTGAATTAAATACAGATAAACAGTAGCTAACACTGGGCTGGACTGCATGCTCGATACTTGATCTGGAGATTCAACAGGAGAGCCAGGACAATAGATCGTTACAGAGAGAGAAAGAGAATTTGTCTTAGCTTTTTTGTGCTTACTGTAATTGATCTTTGTGCTGTTGTAGTGTGTGTGTGTGTGTGTGTGTGTGTGTGTGTGTGTGTGTGTGTGTGTGTGTGTGTGTGTGTGTGTGTGTGTGTGTGTGTGTGTGTGCTTGTGGATGCTTGTGTGTGGGTTTGTGCCTTTCTATTTGTCTGTCAACACACACACAAATACACACACACGTCAACATGCATGTGTGTGTGTTTGTACATGTTGTGTGTTTATTAGTTCCTTACAACAGTCTAGTTTCTAGGCAACATTATTGAGATGGTTATCTTGTACTCTGTTTGCTTCATTGCTGCGGAGTCACTTACATACTAGTAGACTAGGAACACTGTTCATTTTATGGCTCACTCCTCAATCCCTCTCTGTGTGTGTGTGTGTGTGTGTGTGTGTGTGTGTGTGTGTGTGTGTGTGTGTGTGTGTGTGTGTGTGTGTGTGTGTGCAAGCCTACCGTTCTAAAGTTTGGGGTCACGTAGAAATGTCCTTGTTTTCTATTAAAACATACATGAAATGAGTTACAAAATGAAAAGGAAATATAGTCAAGACATTGACAAGGTTATAAATAATGATTTTTATTTGAAATAATAATTGTGTCCTTAAAACGTTGCTTTCGTCAAAGAATCCTCCATTTGCAGCAATTACAGCCTTTGCAGACATTTGGCGTTCTAGTTGTCAATTTGTTGACGTAATCTGAAGAGATTTCACCCCATGCTTCCTGAAGCACCTCCCACAAATTGGATTGGCTTGATGGGCACTTCTTACGTACCATACGGTCAAGTTGCTCCCACAACAGCTCAATAGGGTTGAGATCCGGTGACTGTGCTGGCTACTCCATTATAGACAGAATACCAGCTGACTGCTTCGTCCCTAAATAGTTATTGCATAATTTGGAGTTGTACTTTGGGTCATTGTCCTGTTGTAGCAGGAAATTGGCTCCAATTAAGCACCGTTCTGCTTTATAATCCCTTTTACCCTGTACAAATCTCGCACTTTACCACCACCAAAGCACCTCCAGACGATCACATTGCTTCCACCATGCTTATGCTTGACAGATGGTGTCAAGCACTCCACCAGCATCTTTTCATTTTTTCTGCGTCTCACGAATGTTCTTCTTTGTGATCTGAACACCTCAAACGTAGTTTTGTCTGTCCATAACACTTTTTTCCAACCTTCCTCTGTCCAGTGTCTGTGTTCTTCTGCCCATCTTAATCTTTTCTTTTTATTGGCCAGTCTGAGATATGGCTTTTTCTTTGCAACTCTGCCTAGAAGGCCAGCATCCCGGAGTCGCCTCTTCACTGTTGACATTGAGACCGGTGTTTTGCGTACTATTTAATGAAACTGCCAGTTGAGGACTTGTGAGGTGTCTGTTTCTCAAACTAGACACTCTAATGTACTTGTCCTCTTGCTCAGTTGTGCACTGGGGCCTCCCACTCCTCTTTCTATTCTGGTTAGGGCCAGTTTGCGCTGTTCTGTGAAGGGAGTAGTACACAGAGATCTTAAGTTTCTTGGCAATTTCTCTCATGGAATAGCCTTCCCCTTCTCAGAACAAGAATAGACTGATGGGTTTCAGAAGAAAGTTATTTGTTCTGGACATTTTGAGCCTGTAATCGAACCCACAAATGCTGATGCTCCAGATACTCAACTAGTCTAAAGAAGTCCAGTTGTCACGTTCTGACCTATGTCTTTGTTTTAGTATGGTCAGGGCGTGAGTTGGGTGGGTAGTCTATGTTATTTTTTCTATGATTTGGTAGTTCTGTATTTGGCCTGGTATGGTTCTCAATCAGAGGCAGCTGTCAATCGTTGTCCCTGATTGAGAACCATACTTAGGCAGCCTGTTTTCACCCTTGAGTTGTGGATGATTATTTTCTGTTTATGTGTTTTGCACCTGACGGAGCTGTTTCAGTTGTGCTTTTTTGTTTCTTTGTTTGATAGTGTTCAGTTTAAATAAATAACATGAACAAGTACCACGCTGCGCTTTGGTCCTCACCTTCTTCCACCGACGACCGTTACACCAGTTTCATTGCTTCTTTAATCAGGACAACCGTTTTCAGCTGTGCTAACATAATTGCAAAAGGGTTTTCTAATGATCAATTAGCCTTATAAAATGATAAACTTAGATTATTTAACACAACGTGCCATTGGAACACAGGAGTGTTGGTTGCTGATAATGGGCCTCTGTACGCCTATGTAGATATTGTGTGTGTGTGCTTGTGCTTAAAAATCTGCCGTTTCCAGCTACAATAGTCATTAAACAACATGAACAATGTCTGCACTGTATTTCTGATCAATTTGATGTTATTTTAATGGGAAAAAACTGTGCTTTTCTTTCAAAAACAAGGACATTTCTAAGTGACCCCAAATTTTTTGAACTGTAGTGTGTGTGTGCATGTGTGTGTGTATGTGTGTGTGTTTCCATGTGCATATGGCTAAACTGTGTGAAATTCAAATCACTATAATTATAAAGATGTACCACCACACCAAAACACACTAGACAGTTGTTACTAACTTCCACATATAGCATCAGCTATGCAATTCACAAACTAACACCTCTAAATATATGATGCTATTGGTCTACTGAGACAATATGCTGCAAGATTATGTAAACCCGTTAATGTGGTGAAGTGTTGACATTGTTAATCACAAATCACACACTCACACACAAATACACACACCCAGGCAGATCGCTTAAGATTAACTTTAAAGTTGAAGTCTCTCCATGTCTTCAGGACGTCGGGAGATGCCTTCTAAACCAACAACTACGGGAAACTGTGAGCACTATTACCATCAAGTAGGTCCCGTTTTCAATCCCAGTGGTAGACAATGATTTCTTTAAAAATAAAATTACCCCTATCCCAAACCTTAACCCTTAACTTAACCTTTCAAGAAACGGAACGATACTGCACAGAAGAAGTCAACCCAGGATGTCAAAAAACGCTTCAAAATTTGACGTTGCGACCAACTTCAAAAGTTGACGTTTGGAGAAACGTGGATAAACGTCAGAATCTGAAGTCAAATTGGTAAAACCGTGAGATCTTGTGTGTGTACGTGTTTCTTCTTCCTCCACTCAGATGTCTCCATATTGCTCTATGACTAATAATTACCTGCTGTCACAGAGACAGAGCCATTCTGGTGTGTGTGTGTGTGTGTGTGTGTGTTTGTCGGAGAGGGATGAACTGTGTGTGTACGTTCGCCTGGCCATTTCTACTGTCAGCCTGTCAGGTCACAGTGCACACACACACACAGTCTTGCGCAGCTAACCTTGTGGCGACATACAATGTCCCATTCCAAATCCTATCTTCCTTAACCCCTAAGTATAGTTAACACACACACACACACACACACACACACAGTCTTTCAGGCAAATGTGTCTACACAGATCAGAACAGACAGTTCCTCCTCACAGATATCCGTTAGCTCCCACTTTATACACTCACTGACCTTGCTCTCATTGTATCCAAACAGCAGTGCCCATACTGTGTACTCATAATTAAAGGTGTCTGACCTTGTGTTGAGCATGTCTGTCTTTTCTCTATATAGTGGAGGGCTCTCAGTCTGCAGCATAAACACTTTGACTAGGTCCCAAATGATACCATATTCCCTATATAGTGCACTACTTTTCACCAGGGCCCATAGAGCTATATAGGAAATTAGGTGCCATTTGGGACTTGTCTTTCTTGTACACTTACCTGTCTTTTCTTATAGCACTGGTTTTGCAGATAGTGGTTATTTTGACGAGGGTTTTATTGGCAATGAATGTGATACTGCATATGGTTGTTTTACCGACCATAGTTGAATGCACTGACTGTATGTTGCCTTGGATAAGAGCATCTGCTAAATTACTCAAATGTAAATGTTAAATGTAAGCTGGTGCCTCACACTCTCCTTCGCTGACTACTGAGTTTATGAAGTAGTTTAGTCTTTGGACAGGTGTGGAAAATCATCTTAAGATATGCAATGTGCTCATAACTGTTACATCCTCCAAAAATATACCATGGGTCAGCTGTTGCTAAGTCTCTGAATTTAACTCGTTACCTCTCTCTCTCTCTCTCTCTCTTCTCATCTTCCCACTGTCTGGCATTGACATAGGCCTACTGTATTGGTGGTGAGCAGTTATGGTCTACTGTCAGTTTGTCTCCAAGCTAGTTTGCTGCAGGGTGCTTTCTTTCCAAGAGAAATGCATCCTTCCATCCTCAAAGTATTCGTATACTGCTCTGTTCTCATTCCACGCTGCATCTCTGCCCTTGGATATAGATCAGCTTTGGTCGATACTAATGCTATTGTGATTGCTCACAAGTTGACCTTTTCAATTGCGCTATTGTTTTTGTATGCATAGGTAGCCTAGGCACTATAGAGTAATATGATTCAGTATATCAATTAGATTGTGGTAGTTTACTGGAAGATATAGTTGTTTTTATAATGTTGTGTCACTGAAGCAACTACATCAAGGGACCATTCAACTATGGTCCCAGGGAGGCCATAACACTTCTAGTTTTCATTTTTTCAATCCATTCAGTAATTAAATTGATTCAGATCTGCCAATCAAATGTATTCATAGATCAATTAACTGGCATTTATAAAAGTAAACTAGCAGTACTTCAGCCCTCGAAGACTGGTAGTTGAGTAACCCTACTGAGGATACTTCTCCTACCCAAGGCCTTCTGTAGATTAACTCTTTTCAGCTGTTAGCTTTCTTCTAAAGGCTCATAAATTGAAATACTCTATCACAGAATTATTCCGCTAGTTTTGTGTACGAATGATAGAATAACAGAAAAGGCATTAGTGAATGGTGTATTAAATCAAGTTGTCCTCTCTGTGTGTGTTTAGTGTGCTCTGTATTTCTCTGTCTGCCCTACTCTACTCTGCTCAATGAGCTGTGCTTATTTGTAATTGGGGCACAATGAGAGCCATTCAATCTAAACGGTGTCAGCTTTCTGTCTGTGTGCTTCCACTGAATTAACCCCTACTTGTTTTATTTAGGGGAAATCTACTACACGTAATATACTGTACACTAAAACCAATCGTCATCCCAAGCATTAGACATAATTAACATATAATCAACCTACTTACACCTTCTTCTTCTTCTTCTTCTTCTTCTCTGGTTTTCCAGAATTCCAAAATGTGGAAATAGGAGGGAATAAGTAGGAAATATCTGGCTCCCCCTCCAACTGGGATTTCTGGAAAACTGGGTAATTTGGGAAAAGTTACTGGAATTTTGCAACCCTAGTCTCATAGGGGGGTTGGGATGAAGGAAAAAGACAAGAAAGTAATGTTCTTCTTCTTATTATTCCTTTGACTTTACTACATCACCTGCTTTTACCCCTCATAAGACTGTCAAACACATTCAAATGATTACCATCATCACCATTTTGTTCCCTCTGCTTGAGTCCTACAGCTATAATCAAGCATGTGACCGTTGTTAGCCAACAGAGCATAATATACTTTCAGTATGCTTTATTGAATTGTAATTAATACTCTTCCCTAACCTCTGAATTGGATCAGTGTAGATAAGATTGGTACCTGTATTATCAGTTTTCATTGTCATTCTGTAAGTCATGGCTCATTTGGACTACAGGCTAGAGAGTCATAATGCAGAGATATAATGTGTGTGTGTGTGTGTGTGTGTGTGTGTGTGTGTGTGTGTGAGAGAGAGAGTGACTGTCTTTAGTGGGTTCAGACATTAGGTTGTTTGGGTTACAGACAAGTTGGGACTCCTTCAGGACGACAAGTGGTAATGTTGTTCATTCTTAGATTCATAACAAATATATTCAATGTGTTAAAGTCTTCAATTGGCCTGCAGGGATGAGCTCAGTGTGTCGAAGGCCAGGAATTAGGTTTGGGTTGTAGAAAAGTTGGGCTTTAGCGATTTGGACAAGTGCTTTTAATTTGAGGCTTGGTAATGTTCCTTTGGCTCCATGCAGAACCAAGAGAGCAGTGGGAATCACACAAGGACTGGAGGCCTCTTGGTTCGGAACTTGCCTCTCTTCTTCTTTGCCTTTCATTACTGTCCTGTTTCAGTGCACTACTTTTGACCAAGGCCCATAGTGCAATATATAGAGACTAGGGTGCCATTTGGGACACATTCTGAATCGATGCCTTGTGCCTCTTCTGCTCTCTCAGGTCATTTAGTTAGTAATGAGAGCCGAAGAGGAGAGCCATTCAGTCTTTCGGAAAACAGAGAAGATTGAATCTGGTTTCCCCTGGAGTTTCTTCAGGGCCAAGAAGACAAGGATAATTAATTAACAATGAAACACTGAGACACTCAGAGACATGTTTTCATTGACGGTCTTAATTCGGGCTGCCCCTCTACTCTCTACCCACTCATCCTCTTTTCCCAGGTCACAGCCACACCAATGCCCCTGTGGAACTTCACTACTATTTGTGGAGTTTTAACATCACCAGTGTGCTGGAGTTTCTTTTCAATTCAGCATACAGTTTTTCACCATGCATGTGGTAATATGAGAGGCGTGTGTGTGTGAATTATACTGTTTTCGAACTCGCCTGTCAGAGTGAAAGTGGCAGTGGTTGTGGGTGTGCGTGTGTGTGTTTCTGCCTGCTTCCATGAGTGTGTGTTTCTGCCTGCTTTCATGAGTGTGTGTTTCTGCCTGCTTCCATGAGTGTGTGTTTCTGCCTGCTTCCATGAGTGTGTGTTTCTGCCTGCTTCCATGAGTGTGTGTTTCTGCCTGCTTCCATGAGTGTGTGTTTCTGCCTGCTTCCATGAGTGTGTGTTTCTGCCTGCTTTCATGAGTGTGTGTTTCTGCCTGCTTCCATGAGTGTGTGTTTCTGCCTGCTTCCATGAGTGTGTGTATTTGCCCTATTAATAACAAACTTTTCAACGACAAGATCAAAAATCCCATTGTGAGTGTCGTAAAGGGTGAAGCTCATCACATTGGTATAATGTATTACTGTAATGTCTAGAGGGCATAGTCACAGAGGGCTTTCTGGGAGGAGGATAGAACAGAGGGCTTTCTGGGAGGAGGATAGAACAGAGGGCTTTCTGGGAGGAGGATAGAACAGAGGGCTTTCTGGGAGGAGGATAGGACAGAGGACTTTCTGGGAGAAGGATAGAACAGAGGGCTTTCTGGGAGGAGGATAGAACAGAGGGCTTTCTGGTAGGAGGATAGAACAGAGGGCTTTCTGGGAGGAGGATAGGACAGAGGGCTTTCTGGGAGAAGGATAGAACAGAGGGCTTTCTGGGAGGAGGATAGAACAGAGGGCTTTCTGGGAAGAGGATAGAACAGAGGGCTTTCTGGGAGGAGGATAGAACAGAGGGCTTTCTGGGAGGAGGACAGAACAGAGGGCTTTCTGGGAGGAGGATAGAACAGAGGGCTTTCTGGGAGGAGGATAGGACAGAGGGCTTTCTGGGAGAAGGATAGAACAGAGGGCTTTCTGGGAGGAGGATAGAACAGAGGGCTTTCTGGGAGGAGGATAGAACAGAGGGCTTTCTGGGAGGAGGATAGGACAGAGGGCTTTCTGGGAGAAGGATAGAACAGAGGGCTTTCTGGGAGGAGGATAGAACAGAGGGCTTTCTGGGAGGAGGATAGAACAGAGGGCTTTCTGGGAGGAGGATAGAACAGAGGGCTTTCTGGGAGGAGGATAGGACAGAGGGCTTTCTGGGAGAATGATAGGACAGAGGGCTTTCTGGGAGAAGGATAGAACAGAGGGCTTTCTGGGAGGAGGATAGAACAGAGGGCTTTCTGGGAGGAGGATAGAACAGAGGGCTTTCTGGGAGGAGGATAGAACAGAGGGCTTTCTGGGAGGAGGATAGGACAGAGGGCTTTATGAGAGGAGGATAGAACAGAGGGCTTTCTGGGAGGAGGATAGAACAGAGGGCTTTCTGGGAGAAGGATAGGACAGAGGGCTTTCTGGGAGGAGGATAGAACAGAGGGCTTTCTGGAGGAGGATAGGACAGAGGGCTTTCTGGGAGGAGGATAGAACAGAGGGCTTTCTGGGAGGATGATAGAACAGAGGGCTTTCTGGGAGGAGGATAGGACAGAGGGCTTTCTGGGAGGAGGATAGAACAGAGGGCTTTCTGGGAGGAGGATAGAACAGAGGGCTTTCTGGGAGGAGGATAGAACAGAGAAAGAAATAGCTTGTGTCCTAAATGGTACCCTATTTCCTATGTACAGTGCCTTCGGTAAGTATTCAGACCCCTTGACTTTTTCCACATTTTGTTACGTTACGGCCTTATTCTAGAATTTATTCAATCGTTTTTTCCCCCTCAATAGTCTACACACAATACCCCATAATGAAAAAGCAAAATCAGATTTATAGACATTTTTGCAAATGTATAAAATAAAATAAAAATTTAAACGGAAATATCGCATTTACATATGTATTCAGACCCTTTACTCAGTACTTTGTTGAAGCACCTTTGGCAGTGATTACAGCATTGAGTCTTCTTGGCACACCTGTATTTGGGGAGTTTCTCCCATTCTTCTCTGCAGATCCTCTCAAGCTCTGTCAGGTTGGATGGGGAGCGTCGCTGCACAGCTATTTTCAGGTTTCTCCAGAGATGTTCGATCGGGTTCATGTCCATGCTCTGGCTGGGGCACTCAATGACATTCATAGACTTGTCCCAAAGCCAGTCCTGCATTGTCTTGGCTGTGTGCTTGTAATTGTTCTGCTGGAAGATGAACCTTTACCTTCCTGAGTGCCCTGGAGCTCAAGGATCTCTCTGTACTTTGCTTCGTTCAGAGGAACTCTGGAACTCTGTCAGAGTGACCATCGGGTTCTTGGTCACCTCTCTGACCAAGACCCTCCCCTGATAGTTCAATTTGGCTGGGTGGCCTGCTCTTGGAAGAGTCTTGGTGGTTCCAAACTTCTCCCATTTATGAATGATGGAGGCCACTGTGTTCTTGGATACCTTGGGGCAGCAGGTAGCCTAGTGGTTAGAGCATTTGGCCAGTAATTGAAAGTCTGCTGGATTGAATCCCAGAGTTGACAAGGTAAAAATCTGTCTTCTTCCCTTGAACAAGGCAGTTAACCCACTGTTCCCCGGTAGGCCGTCATAGTAACTAAGAATTTGTTCTTAACTGACTTGCCTAGTTAAATAAAGGTTACATTTAAAATAAAATAAAACTTATTCGACCTCATGGCTTGGTTTTGCTCTGACATGCACTGTCAGCTTTGGGACCTTATATAGACAGGTGTGTGCGTTTCCAAATCATGTCCAATCAACTATATTTACCACTGGTGGACTCTAATCAAGCTGTAGAAACATCTCAAGGATGATCAATGGAAACAGGATGCACCTGAGCTCAATTTCGAGTCTCATAGGGTCCGATTACTTATGTAAAAGACATATTAACTACAAAGAACATAATCCATTGGGCCTGTTTTTTCTAGTAAAATTATTTCAGACAGCTCTGCAGCTAGCCTAGCTAAATACAGTAAGATGCTCCCATACTTTAGTCATCTTACTGTATTTAACTAGGCTAGCTGCAGAGCTGTCTGATTAAATCATTTTACTAGTTCTTCAAAGAGGATAAGGCATACTTTCACAAACTGCCTGTATCCCTCTCTCTGTCATTGTGTTGTGTACATTCCTCTCTCATGTGGTCTATGTGGTCTGTAACGCAGCAGGTGTAAAAGTGTATCCATCTCTGCTAAGACAGAAAAAACAGGCCCAATGGATTATGGTCTTTGTAGTTAATTAATACATTTCTGCACTGAACTAAGTTGAATATTTGCTTAAAACTCCCTTCACCCAGCGTCGCACATAGTTCTTGAGTTGATTTCTCTCGTGAATGATTTGATATCTCCCTAGAGAAATGGCATGTTGGGCTCACAAAAGCACAGGAATTAAATGGAATTCAAGTAATTGAACCGACTTCGGTCAATTCGTTTTTACAGTTTTTCTCGATTGCTTGAGCACATTTGTCGAAACAGAATTCCCTTTATCAAAACAATTAAAACGCAGCCCCAAATTGAAACACGTTGGCCAAAATGACACGTTTAATTTGCTAAATGCATTAAGACTCTCAAAACATGAAATACATGACACAAAATCAACTACCTGTAAAGGTTTTCCTCCTCTTCGTCTGAAGAGGAGGTGTAGCAAGGATCGGACCAAGATGCGGCGTGGTAAGTGTCCATGGTTGTTTATTTAAAAACATGAACTGAACACAAAACAATAAACGTGAACAAAACCGAAACAGTACCGTGTGGCGAACAAACACAGAAACAATCACCCAAAAACACACAGTGAAACCCAGGCTACCTAAGTATGATTCTCAATCAGAGACAACTAATGACACCTGCCTCTGATTGAGAACCATACTAGGCCGAAACATAGAAATTCCCAAAACCTAGAAAAACAAACATAGACAACCCACCCAACTCACGCCCTGACCATACTAAATAAATACAAAACAAAGGAAATTAAGGTCAGAACGTGACAGTACCCCCCCCCCCAAAGGTGCGGACTCCGGCCGCAAAACCATGACCTATAGGGGAGGGTCTGGGTGGGCGTCTGTCCGCGGTGGCGGTTCTGGCGCGGGACGCGGACCCCACTTCAACATTGTCTTAGTCCGCCTTATTGTCCGCCTCCGTGGCTTTCTCACCATGGCCACCCCTCTCAATGACCCCACTGGACAGAGGGGCAGAAGCTCTGGACAGAGGGGCAGAAGCTCTGGACAGAGGGGCAGGAGCTCTGGACAGAGGGGCAGGAGCTCGGGACAGAGGGACAGGAGCTCGGGACAGAGGGACAGGGGCTCGGGACAGAGGGACAGGGGCTCGGGACAGAGGGACAGGGGCTCGGGACAGAGGGACAGGGGCTCTGGGCTGAGGGGCTCTGGCGCCTCTGGGCTGAGGGGCTCTGGCGCCTCTGGGCTGAGGGGCTCCGGCAGCGGCGCCGGACAGGCGGGAGGCTCCGGCATCGGACAGGCGGGAGGCTCCGGCAGCGGCGCCGGACAGGCGGGAGGCTCCGGCAGCGGCGCCGGACAGGCGGGAGGCTCCGGCAGCGGCGCCGGACAGGCGGGAGGCTCCGGCAGCGGCGCCGGACAGGCGGGAGGCTCCGGCAGCGGCGCCGGACAGGCGGGAGGATCCGGCAGCGGCGCCGGACAGGCGGGACGCTCCGGCAGCGGCGCCGGACAGGCGGGACCACCTGCAGGGAGGAGACAGAGAGACAGCCTGGTGCGTGGGGCTGCCACAGGAACCACCAGGCTGGGGAGACCTTCAGGAGGCTTGGTGTTAGGAGGAGCCTGAAAGACTGGGCTGTGGGGGAGCACTGGAGCTCTGGTGCGCAACCTTGGCACCACTTCCCCAGGCTGGACAACTACTCTAGCCCGGACCCTCCAGAGTGCAGGCACAGGTTGAACCGGGCTGTGGGTAAGCACGGGAGATCTAGTGCTTATTACACGCACCTCTCCCTTTGGCTCCACTCCCACATTTGCCCGGCACGAGCGGAGCGCAGGCAGAGGACGCACTGCACCCTCCCAGCGCCCCGGAGACACAGCACGCAGAGCCGGCGCAGGATAACCTGGACCAAAACTGCGTACCGGCGACCAGACCCGCTGAGCAGGCACCATACGCCCTGGCTCAATGCCCACACTCGCATGGCACTCTCGGGGGGCTGCCCTATAGCGCACCGGGCTATGGGCACGCACTGGCGACACTGTGCGCTTAACCGCATAACACGGTGCCTGACCAGTAATGCGCTGCTTATCATAAGCACGAGGAGTGAGCTCAGGTCTGCTACCTGGCTTAGTACCACACCTCGTGTGCCACCCCCCAAAAATAATTTGGGGCTGCCTCTCGTACTGCCGTGCTGGCTTCGCCAACCTCATTCTCCTGTAGCCTTCCTTGCACTGCTCCATTGAATCCCAGGCGGGCTCCGGCACTCTCCCTGGGTCGACCGCCCACCTGTCTATCTCCTCCCAAGTCGTGTAGTCCAGATTCTGCTCTGATGCTGGCCGCTGTTGTTGCTGCTGCTGCTGCTGTCGTCGCTGCGGTTTTTTACCACGCCGCTCAGCTTTCGCTGCCTCCAGCTCTGCTTTAGGGCGGCGATTTTCCCCAGCCTGTGCCCAGGGTCCCTCTCTGTTCGGTATCTGCTCCCATGTCCAGGAGTCCTGTGATGCTGGCCGCTGTTGCTGCTGCTGCTGCTGTCGTCGCTGCGGTTTTTTACCACGCCGCTTGGTCCGAGTTGTTTGGTGGGTGATTCTGTAAAGGTTTTCCTCCTCTTCGTCTGAAGAGGAGGTGTAGCAAGGATCGGACCAAGATGCGGCGTGGTAAGTGTCCATGGTTGTTTATTTAAAAACATGAACTGAACACTCAATGAATACAAAACAATAAACGTGAACAAAACCGAAACAGTACCGTGTGGCGAACAAACACAGAAACAATCACCCACAAACACACAGTGAAACCCAGGCTACCTAAGTATGATTCTCAATCAGAGACAACTAATGACACCTGCCTCTGATTGAGAACCATACTAGGCCGAAACATAGAAATTCCCAAAACCTAGAAAAACAAACATAGACAACCCACCCAACTCACGCCCTGACCATACTAAATAAATACAAAACAAAGGAAATTAAGGTCAGAACGTGACACTACCTAAAAAAATACAGCATATCTAATGAAAAGTTATTTGAATCAATCATTGTACAATGGCCCAATAAATACTAACTACAACTATCAATATACCCTAACATGGTTAACCCTATTTTATATGTCCGTGCCATTTCTTGATACTATAATTATAGTATGCACCATAAAAGGCAAGTAAACATACAGTTGAAGTCGGAAGTTTACATACACTGAGTTTTTCAACCGCTCCACACATTTCTTGTTTTAACAAACTATAGTTTTGGCAATGACACAAGTACATTTTCCAACAATTGTTAACAGACAGATTATTTCGCTTATCATTCACTGTATCACAATTCCAGTGGGTCAGACGTTTACATACACTAAGTTGACTGTGCCTTTAAACAGCTTGGAAAATTCCAGAAAATGATGTCATGTCTTTAGAACCTTCTAATAGGCTAATTGACATCATTTGAGTCAATTGGAGGTGTACCTGTGGATGTACTTCAAGGCCTACCTTTAAACTCAGTGCCTGTTTGCTTGACATCATGGGAAAATCAAAAGAAATCAGCCAAGACCTCAGAAAAAGAATTGTAGACCTCCACAAGTCTGGTTCATCCTTGGGAGCAATTTCCACATGCCTGAAGGTACCACGTTCATCTGTACAAACAATAGTATGCAAGTATAAACACCATGGGACCACGCAGCCATCATACCGCTCAGGAAGGAGACACGCTCTGTCT